>NC_041396.2:281294267-281652600 GCF_900747795.2 Erpetoichthys calabaricus | reverse complement strand
TATTCAGCTCACTCTATCACCGCAAATGCTGTGTGAACAGATGCCCTCCATCTTCAACTGCCATTCACTGGATGAATACTGTATATGTGGGCGGCTCGTGGTGAATGACTTTCTGTTTAAAGTTAAACGTTACGAGGGTTAAAGACTAACGGCAAGAATATTCATCCAAAAATGAAAACTAAAAATATTATTAGTAAATTATTATTTTATTTCAGTTAGTCTTTCCAGCTACTTTAATAGTTTAGTTTTAGTTTTTCATTTCGGTTTTGTTAATTATTTTATTTCAGTTTATGAAAATGTTTTTTTAATAATAGTTTCAGTTTTGATTTTAGTTTTCATTAACTATAATAACCTTGTCACTGAGTTTTACTGTATTTGTAGATGTGACCTGGGTCAGCATAGGCAACAGGCAAAAAACAACATTGTTAATGTTTTGAAGTCCGAATGCATTGCCCATACAGTATTTATCAAGCTCCTCAGATTTGGAATTTCTTTGAAATTTCAGTCAGGCTAGGATGATACATGGTACTACTCCAGAATAGGACACGAGAGATAGTTATGAAGTGGTCCTAGTGAGGGCAAGTGTCCCAGAATGCTACATCTGAGAATGGATGACATCACAATGTTAAGGCACCCCAAGCCGCACCCTTACACTTATTAAGATGTTTTGTGTGTCCTTGGAAATCATGATGACGTAACGCTATGGTTTCACCAAAAAGGAAATATTGATAATAATACAACTCATATAGAAGGAGAAGAAGAATGAAAGCATAATAAGGTAGGATATTGCACTTCGTCAGAACATCTAGAATAATCCAGTTTGCATCCATGACCATGTGTGTGGACATATCACTTGCGATTCACATCTGCGTGCTCATCCTCACTTAGAACTATGATCTTCATGTTCAAGTTATCAAACAACTTAAGGATAAACAGCAATTTGGAAGAATGCAGCTTGCTTTAACATTAGCTCATGAGGGGTTGTAGAAATCTGTGTATTACTTTACACGCTGCCTGTGTTGTAAGGGCTGTAACCAGTAGAGGGTGCTACCGAGGGTGGATTTTTTAATCCATCTAATGTCTTATACAATAAAACACAGCCTATAATCATATGAAACAATGATCCTCTATCTTCCCCTTCCATCTCCTTCTGAATGGCTCCTTTTATGGTGCACTTGTAACTGACTGCAATCCGCCTTTCCCTGCGTTGTGTAAATGATTGTCACGTAGGTACGCTGGGTTAAAACACAAGCTTTTATTTTCCTCTTCCAGAAAATCTTTTCAAAACAAAAGGAAAGAAATAGACAGAGCGTCACATAAATGTCTTCTCCCCTCTGCCCCACAGTGTCCACCGCGCTTCTCGCGTTTTTATTTATACAAACACATTACATATAAAACTATTTACAAAAAAATTGCTCCAATTTTCCAAAGAGAACTATTTACAATACACATAGCTTTATACAAAAAAAATCCTTATTTTATTATTATATATTCTTAACAAATGAAAACAAAAGAAAATATATATATAGCATACCTTTTCAAAACAAAAGGAAAGAAATAGACAGAGCGTCACATAAACGTCTTCTCCCCTCTGCCTATTAAATAATAAATTAAATTGATTATAAATTATTAACACAAAGTAAATGAAATAAAAAATCAGGAAAGAAACTGAAACCACAACCTACCCCTACGTTAGAGCCAAAAACGTGGTGCATGCGGTGTGACGCTAATTAACGCTCGTACTACAACAGATTATATTGTTGGTATACTATTAATTATTTACAGGGATCAACTCTTTTGGGGAAGTTCGTAACAAAAAAAAAAAACAATTATAAATAACATTTTACACTTTGCTACACACTCACAAAATGGCTTCCGGTGACCTGGTATGACTTGTGGCAACCAATGACCCCAACAGGTCTGCATTGAAAAACTCCACTTCCAATGAACCTCTGTGGGTGTCCAAGCTGGGAAGCATCCTGTGGACCACTGCTTCATAACATATTGGGGATGGAACTGCTTCTCCTCATCCATTCCCTGGCATCTTCCATCTTGATGGTCATAAGGTTGCCCATTTGGGATGTCTGTCTGTCCACCATGGTAATCACAGGGCGTTCAAAATTTGGTACAACATTTGGGAAATGGTTAGTTGTGACATAATGAATGATGAATGAAGAGAATGGGAGAGAGAAAAGGTTGGATGATGTGGAGGTAGTGAATCAGGAAGTGCAACGGATTAACAAGGAGGATGTAAGGACAGCTATGAAAAGGATAAAGAATGGGAAGGCCGTTGGTCCAGATGACATACCTGTGGAACCATGGAGGTGTTTAGGAGAGATGGCAGTGGAGTTTTTAACCAGGTTGTTTAATGGAATCTTGGAAAGTGAGAGGATGCCTGAGGAGTGGAGAAGAAGTGTACTGGTGTCGATTTTTAAGAATAAGGGGGATCTGCAGAACTGTAGTAACTACAGGGGAATAAAATTGATGAGCCACAGCATAACGTTATGAGAAAGAGTAGTAGAAGCTAGGTTAAGAAGTGAAGTGATTAGTGAGCAGCAGTATGGTTTCATGCCAAGAAAGAGCACCACAGATGCGATGTTTGCTCTGAGGGTGTTGATGGAGAAGTTTAGAGAAGGCCAGAAGGAGTTGCATTGCGTCTTTGTGGACCTGGAGAAAGCATATGACAGGGTGCATTGAGAGGAGTTGTGGTATTGTATGAGGAAGTCGGGAGTGGCAGAGAAGTATGTAAGAGTTGTACAGGATATGTACGAGGGAAGTGTGACAGTGGTGAGGTCTGCGGTAGGAGTGACGGATGCTTTAAACGTGGAGGTGGGATTACATCAGGGATCGGCTCTGAGTCCTTTCTTATTTGCAATGGTGACGGACAGGTTGACAGACAAGATTAGACAGGAGTCATGATATTTGCTGATGACATTGTGATCTGTAGTGATAGTAGGGAGCAGGTTGAAGAGACCCTGGAAAGGTGGATATATGCTCTAGAGAGGAGAGGAATGAAGGTCAGTAGGAACAAGACAGAATACATGTGTGTAAGAGGGAGGTCAGAGGAGTGGTGAGGATGTAGGGAGTAGAGTTGGCGAAGGTGGAAGAGTTTAAACACTTGGGATCAACAGTACAGAGTAATGGGGATTGTGGAAGAGAGGTGAAAAAGAGAGTGCAGGCAGGGTGGAATGGGTGGAGAAGAGTGTCAGGAGTAATTTGTGACAGACGGGTATCAACAAGCGTGAAAGGGAAGGTCTACAGGACGGTAGTGAGACCAGCTATGTTATATGGGTTGGAGAAGGTGGCACTGACAAGAAAGCAGGAGACAGAGCTGGAGGTAAGCAGAGTTAAAAATGCTAAGATTTGCATTGGGTGTGACGAGGATGGATATGATTAGAAATGAGGGCATTAGAGGGTCAGCTCAGGTTGGATGGTTTGGAGACAAAGTCAGAGAGGTTAGATTTTGTTGGTT
This sequence comes from Erpetoichthys calabaricus, assembly GCF_900747795.2. Classification (NCBI taxonomy): domain Eukaryota; kingdom Metazoa; phylum Chordata; class Cladistia; order Polypteriformes; family Polypteridae; genus Erpetoichthys; species Erpetoichthys calabaricus. The sequence goes on along the minus strand of NC_041396.2, from coordinate 281,649,128 downwards.
TGGACATATGCAGAGGAGAGATGCTGGTTATATTAGGAAAAGGATGCTAAGGATAGAGCTGCCAGGTAAGAGGAAAAGAGGAAGGCCTAAGAGAAGGTTTATGGATGTGATGAGAGAGGACATGCAGGTAATGGGTGTAACAGAACAAGATGCAGAGGACAGGAAGATATGGAAAAAGATGATCCACTGTGGCGACCCTTAATGGGAGCAGCCGAAAGAAGAGGAAGTTAGTTGTGACATATCTAAATCATCTCTATTGCTAAGAGATATTTACCCTGGTGGCCCAAAAATGTAACATTACTAACACTTTCGTTTTGGTTGATAGAGCATGGCTTCTCCACATAGATGGGGCGATCATATGATGTGCAAGATTTGTTATTGATATTATTCTCTGTCACATCGATATTGTTTAATGCGCTCATAGCTGTCTGTTGTTTCCAAAACATTCAGCCTTTTCCAGAATGTGTGTGCCAGTCTTTGCCAGAACCCCCACTGACTGGTACCACCAAGTAGGTTAGGATAGCTCACAAGCTTTTCTAAATCCAAGCATTTTCCTAAATTTGTAAAATTGATAAAGTGGATTTTACTACTACCCTTAAGAGTAAAGCCACATTTGCGTCGCTCTGAGATTTTTGAGCTAGTTTGGACCGCTTTCCTACTCTAAGACCCTTGATAAATATAGGCATTGATCTTAATCCAATTCAACATTTGTGGCTGGACTCAACAAAAGCTCTTCACTCGTGATCTGCATGACATCTGACAGACCCTGAGCAGCTTTGAAAAGATGAATGAGGCAAAATGGCAGAGTAAAGATGTGCAAAGCTGAAAGAGAGCCAGAGACCTGAGCACGCAGACTCAAGGCCATCATGGCTGCCATCTACTAAATACTGACTTGATGGGGGTCGATACTTATGAGATCAATTATTTTGTGCTTTATGGACCATTTTGCAGGCCATTTGTCACTTTCACAATTTAGAGTCTTTTTCTGTTGGCCTGTGTCAAAAAAGCCAAATGAAATCCCTTGTGATTCAACTATCACAAGGGCATGAATACTTTTTAAAGGCACTATGTATAATTTTAGAAAAAAAGCTCAGTGTCACTCTCCAAGCTGTTGTTCGACTATCCATTGATTCTCAGTTTTTTGATTTTCAACTTTGGATCATTGCTTTTGTAAGTTCACTTTATGATTTTCTTTGTCGTATTTAACTTTGGCGCTGCCTGTAGTTTTTCTGGCTTGTGAAATTATATTGTTTGCCTTTATGCTTCCTCTTTAAGGCATACCATTTTGATACCATTTTATTTCTACTTTGTTTTTGATCTTTTTTTTAATACAATATTTAAATATAAGGAATTTTGTTATTTTTGATTTTGTTTTTTCTTGATTTGACATACTCTTTGTTAATCACTGAGGAGAAATTGTCTTTTCGCATGACCTTGGGGGTCTTAGCGCAGAGTCAGCCATTGTACAGCTATCCTGGAGCAATTGTCAGGTTAAGGGTCTTGCTTAAGGGTCCAAATGAGTAGGACCCCTTCTGGCTATAACAAAATTTAAACCAGCACCCATCCAGATACCAGCTCAGATCCTTCACCACAGAGCCACCACTGTTATGACGGGCCAGTGGAATGAATGGTTCCCTTGTCCCTTTCTGTAAAGATTCTAATCTCGTTTTGGCCTGTGCAGGCCTTAAAGCCTGCTCCTCAAGTTTGGGGCCAGGCTAATTGTTTTTCTAGGCCTCATACTAAGCCTTGATGCCAGTTATTCATATTGAAGCCCATGCTTCAGTTTCAGGTAACAGAATCTCCCGGAACTCTTTTTTTTTCTCTTAGGCCACCATGTCCAATCTGGGGCTCTGTCCTTGATTTGAGGTAATCTTTTGCAGGTTACATATCCAACTAGTGAATACTGACGTAGGCATTGTTAAGATTTAGTCAGTGTTCCTTATCTGGTTTAGCTTGCATTGTCTTAATTTATTTATGTATTTTGATGGTTTTCGTGGTTTATTTTGGAAGATGTGTTAATACAGTAAGTTCTCTCTATCTGCAGATCCCATTCCAGAAGACGTGCTTATCCGCTTCTATAAAAGTGTAGTCCGTTTTGAGACACCCAGAGTTTACATGTACAGTAGAAACAAAATCCTGGGAGGCCTGTCATACAGCAGTGACATGTGAAATTGAGCAAGGACAGGTCTGTGATGCCCTTACATACACTGAATGGATCAAAGTGTTTCTACCCTGTGCCTTGTAATTGTGCCCCATGATCGAGGAATTCCCAGTAAGTGTGGGTCATATGCTTACACTAATTAAGTCCCTGCCCTTTGTGCACACTGCCTGTCACCACAACCATCCTGATGGTCTTCAGATTGGCCCTGGCCTGGTCACTTGTGAGCTTTGGAGATGATCAAGAAGACAATCGAACTTGACAATCTAGAGGAAGTAAAAGTCGAAACATGGCTTCCTTGATGTCTCCTCGTTTACCTGAACTGGTCTCCTCCTGCAGATCCTGACCCAGAGGGAGTGTGGGACAGGACCCAAACCAGTGTCCTGTCTAAACCAAGCAACCCAACCACATGGTTATGATGTCCTCTTTCTTCCGTCTTTTTTCAGCTGCAGAGGCCCAGGTCTGCATCGACAGCAGGGTTTAATGACTTAATTCTCATACCTTCTCTCGGGTTAACAAGTTTACACTGTTTTATGCTGATTTTCAGATAACACTTAAAAAAGCAAAGAACTAATGGAGGTGTTTTGTCAATAGCTCCTAATATTAGATGCTTTATGATAAGTTTAATTGATTTTCAGAACACAAAGTTATACGTTTATGGTAAAGGGTATCAAAAGTATATATTAATTGGTGTTATGAACAAGCACATAAGTCCCAAAAAACACTTCCAGAATTGTCCAGTAGGAGGGGATTTATTTTCTGACCCTGGCTAGATATAATGGCAAACACAGGTCAGGTCAGCTCAAGTTGAGGAGCATGCACTGATACAGCATTTTGACGCACCCACTACACGACGAAACAGCTCGGGATCCTGGTTGGCAACTCCCCCAGGCAGACATGTGGTCCACTCCCACCCTCCACAAACAACCCTCTATCTGCCGTAGCCAGGTGTTACGTGGGCGTCCCCTTGGCCTGTTCCAGCCACTCGGTCCTCAACAATGAGCCGGATCACCCTCAGGGAATCACGCCACATGGCCATAGTTTTGTATTTGACGCTTCCTCAGAATGCAGGTAATGTGCCTCATTCAGGACTCCATGAGCAACTGCTCATTCAACACATAATTAAACCAGCGGTACTCAAGGATTCACTAAGGAGACACAGAACTGAAGGAGTCCAGTCTTCGTCTCAGGTCACTGGATAGCGTCCATGTCTCGTAAGAGTTCATAAAATCCAAAGTTTATTTTCACAAAATGCTCTGTTGCTCTATAAAGCTCCAAAGAGCACAAACGTATAAAGGAGTTGGCAATCCCAGGTGAACAAAGTCCCAATATAACACCCAAAGCAAGCATAGGTTCAAAATATCCAGAAATCACAAAAAACAATCAAAGTAACTCACCCAGACGTTTGAAATGAACCACCAAGATCTGTGGGGGACCTTCTGAATATAAAGGGTGGGAGGAAATTCCTGGGTGGAGCTGCCCCGTCTCTTGGGGTGGGGGTGGGGGGTCACCCACAAAACACAAGTAACATTATAAAGGTAGCTGCATAAACAAAATAAAGAACGATGCACATAATCTAAGTGAAAGACTCAAGAATGAACAAAAGAAACATAAAACTTTAATTTGAACCCCAGCCAGGGGGGGCTGAGACATGACAATAGGGTACGTCTGAACTTAACTCCATTTTTTTCGATCGAAGCAATGCTTTGGTATTCATGGTTTCCATCTCTGCAGAGTTCTTAAGGGACGTAACTCTGACGTATAACGAGAATTGATTGTATAGATGTTTTTTATTCAATTCTTTCATTGTGTATTTCCCCTTGGGATTGATACAATTTATCTAAATTAATCTAATCAAATCTAGTCTAATTTTGTTTTTCTATTTTGTAATTTACTTTGAGTGTCATTTATGTCTGTGTTTTCTTTCCTTACCGTTTGTATATTGAGCCCTAGGGGGCAGGCCCCCCTTGACATTGTAGCTGTTGGAATACCCTCATCTATACATAAGGTTTTTGTTGCCGAAATGCAATAACTGAGGATATTCCACATAAGGCACGATCATCACTCATTAATATTTATAAATATGCTGCCTCGAACAGCAAGCAGTCTGTTAATGTCGGTGAATTTTGGTGGTATCAAAGATACAACCATATTAGTTTTTTTTTTCTTCCTGAGCTGAGGTTATTAATAGGATAATAAAAAAGAAACAATTACTTACATAAAGGATTGGACTGATTTTATCACACCAGATTTTAGTTGTGAATGTTTGCTGTTATTGCGCTGTCTACTGGGACTGAAAGTTAAAGTGAAGTTTCACTTGGCTCGTTGTAACAGCTCCGTTACAAACTACAAGTCGCCGCCCCCTCACAATTTCAGATGATTCCTCACAGATTTTTTCTCTGGCGCCTGCCCTGCTAATCAGAATTTATCAAATTGACTGACTTTCTATAGGATGTTCCAGGGTGACTCTTTCATCAATTAAAGCTGAGCAAACACAAATGAACACACTTGGCGTCCATCGAACTCCCCTGCCGAGGACGAACATTACCTCCTCCTCCTCCTCCTCCATATCCTCATCCTCCTGGAACTATTTTTAATTTTGACAAAACCAGAGGTGCCTCACGGATTTCCATCTCGAGGCCGTGCCGCCAACCCTACTTCTGTTTCGAGAGCGTGAAATCTCAGATCGAACAGCTTGCATCTGATTTTAGCCATATGGCACCTTCTTTTAAAAGCCGCTGCTGAGGTTCCCGGCAAGCTTCCAGATTGCTGCCTTTCTTTTTATGACAAACACATGACATTAAAATAAGAAGGAATAAAAAGCCAATGTGTCAAACTGGAATAGGCTGGGATGCTAATGAGTGTCTTGCACTCTTTTCTGTCATTTGAGTGGAAGCCGCGTCTTGTTTGATGACTGTAAATTACTGCTGTGGCTGGTTGGGCTTCATCTGTTTGCCTGGCATCTGTGATACACATGCTGGGCATTCTTCTGGGCGCCTCTAAGGGTGATGCCATCACTTGTATTTTTTTTAAATAAGTGAATATAAAAATCTCAAAGGTTCTTCGTTTCCTGATTTCGTTTTTTTTTTCTCTTTTTTCCCCACTGCTGGTTGACTGTGAGGTAACGCTTGTCCACAGTGGTAATGGCGAAACACCATGGCACCCTTATGGTCAGTTTGAATCAAAGAGGCAGGTTTTAGGTAACTGGTGACTCTAAACTGACCCAGTGTGAGTGATCATAAGTGTCCTCTGTGATGGATTGGCCTGCAATCCCAAGTACAATTCACTGCGGAACATGGTAGGGGATGGGACCAGATGTCTGACTCTTCCCATTTGAGGAAGATGTGACTTTAGATGTGTTTGAGCTACGTCCTTTTTACTTATTCACTAGTAATGATATCGTAATGCCCTTGGACCAGACCTGAGAGGAGACCAAGGACAGTCTGAAGGGGTGAGACAACCTGGAAAGACTGCAATAAAAGGAGAAGGTGGCAGTAGAAACAGCACTTCAAGAACCACTTGAGGTGTCTCCCCTATTGGCATGGGTACACAGCCACTGGCGAGCCTCAGGTATGGAACCTGATTTGGCATGGCAGAGCATGACAGACCTAGGGTGCCACTTGCCTAAGGGGGAGTGAAGTGAGGCGGAGTTGGAAGCATATATAAGTGGTGTGGTAAAAAATTAAGCAAAAGAAAAGGGTTTGTGGGTGGCTGCCCCTTATACTGAAAAATCAGCAAAAGAAAAGAAACACATCTTTACAGAAGCAGAGTTTACAACTGAACTGTCTAGCAGGTTGAGTTTGCTCTTTATATATGGTGGAGCCAGGGGCGCCCGGAACAGGAACTGAAGTGGCAGGAAGGGGGATTCTGGGTACTGGAAATGATGTCATCAGGGTTTGCTGGAAGTGATGTCACCAGTGGTGATGTCACTGAGAGGCAGGGCCTGTGGCTGAGCTGCAGAGGAACAACAGGAGAGAGGATCAGGTGCACTGCAAAAACTGCATATGCAAAAACTAGACAAAAAAAACTTGAAATGAGAGTTGTTTTGCTTTTATTTAGCAAAAAATCAGCCAATGGGGTAAGCAAAATTTACTTGACAAGATTTCTTAAAGTAAGCTAAGTAATCGTAAATACAAATTTTTTGATAAGTCAATAATTCTTACAATGAGGAAAGCAAAGTTTAATGTGAGGATATACTGTAAGTACTTTACACTTGCTTAGATTTAATTTTTTGCAGTGTGGGAGTGCAAATCTCTGGTTTGGCTGACAAATAACATTATTTGAGCCTGTAAACTGTCCCCCATGCGCACGTGTGTGACAGCAGGTACCGGGATGAAGCAGCCGGGATTGTGTGTAGCCGGAAAGGACCTAAGCATTGCTAATGAATGAGATGTGGGGCTCAACCCGTAGAAGAAACCATCGGTCGTTATAAGTGCCAGTTACCACCAGAGCTGCACAGTGAAGTTAATTCCTGTCTCTCGCACATCCCCAAGTCATTACAGTATAGTATATATATTCAAGCTGTTAGTACACATCCATAACAGTAACATCGGGTGCGTTTATATAGCAACAAAAAGTCCCTGCGTATGTCTGTTTCAGGTCATAATTTACCATTGCAACAAGCCATGAGAAGCACCTCAGAATACTGTAGCGTTCACGCCGAGTGCCAAAATGGATTTGATCTCTTCTCTTTACATGGCTCTTTGAGGTGGCTCACTATCCTTTAAAGGACTGCTCAGCTTTTGCCGTGCTAGTTGGAAAAGCATGCGACTTTGCAGGTTTGCCATTTATGTGGGCGCCCCTGCCACCGGTGATGTCATGCGAATTTTGAATTTCCCATTGGGATTAATAAAGTATCTATCTATCTATCTATCTATCTATCTATCTATCTATCTATCTATCTATCTATCTATCTATCTATCTATCTATCTATCTATCTATCTATCTATCTATCTATCTATCTATCTATCTATCTATCTATCTATCTATCTATCTATCTATGCCAGCTTCTAGTCATCCCTGGCTGACGTAACTTGTCAACACCATTACATAGCCCTCCCGCTGAAGTCGCTGTCCCCAGTGACCACTTCCAACTCCTTGCAAGGGTGCACAAACTTGTTGAAATGGCAAAGTGGTCTTCTCTCTCGCTTCAGTCAGTCAGATGGTGCTGATGGCACACCAGCAAGGATCGTGAGCACTGTGTTGTCAAATGGCACAGCTGGCATGTTGAGTGCTGAACTGTCATGTGGTGACATGCATTATTATTAAGTTTAAAGTCCATGGGACTGTAGCCAACCTCCCTAGATGGGGCCGCAAGAAGAAAATTTGACACCAAAATGGGCACAAAGATAGTGAGAATGGTAGACAAAAAGCCAAGGACAACTTCCAAAGAGATACAAGCAGCACTCCAAGGTCAAGGAACATCAGTGTCACTTTTTGAGTGACAGTGGGCTCAATGGAAGAAGTCCTGTTGACAGAAAAACATGGAATTTGCTAAAATGAATATAGACAAGCCTCAATGCTTCGGAGAGAATGTCCTTTGGACAGATGAGACAAAAGTCACTTTAGCTGTATGTCTACCACCGAAAAAATGAAGCTATCAAAGAAAAGAACACCACACCCACTGTGAAACATGGAGGAGACTGTTATGTTTTTTGGGGATGCTTTGCTGCATATGGCATGGTGTGTGTTGAGTCTGTGCAGGGAACAATTGAAATCTTCAGACTATCAAGACATTCTGGAGTGAACGTACTGGTCAGTGTCAGAAAACTGTGTGTCACTTGCAGGTCATAGATCCTCCAGCAGGATAATGAGCCAAAACACACAGCTAAAAGCACCCAAGACATAGGAGTATTCTAAAGTGGCCTTCTATGAGCCCTGATTTGAATCCCAACCAACATCTATGGAATGAACTGACACATGCTGTCTGGAGAAGGCCCACTGCAAACCTGACCCAGCTGGAGCAGTTTGCTCAGGACGAGTGGGCCAAGCGACCTGTGGACAGGTGCAGAAGTCTCATGGAGAGCTCCAGGAATCGCTTGTGTGTAGTGATTGCCTCTAAAGGTTGTGAAACAAAGGTTTATTTTTGTCTATGCCATTGTCATTTGTGTTATTATTTGAAATATCCTGTTGAATCCAAACTCTAAAGCAAAGTCTGACTTTTGTTAAACATGGAATATACAATGATAGGTGCCAGTTACTTTTGTTAGTTTCGACTTCCTTAAGAGACAATTGTGGGTTCTTCTCTTTTTTGTGAAGAAGTAGCAACATATTTGTCCACGTCTGTCACTCATGAGGTCCTATGATTACTGTCTCGCAAGAGAAGTAGTCAAGTCATTAAAAAACAAGCCAAGGTCAAAACAGAAGAATGTTTCTCCAAAGCCAAAAACATAACTGGAACAAGAGGTAGAACTTGTGAAATGAGAAATCGAAACAAACGTTGCTAAGAAGGGTTTTTATCCGTAAACTCGGAGGCGCTGGAACTGCTTGGCTTGTACTCTAAATATGATTACTCTGATGACGTCGGTAGTGTTGAGCACTCATCATTTCAGGGATTGTTGCCATGGAGATAACAGATGCAAAACGACGTAAAATAAAAACAAAAAGGCGTCACAGTAGAACTCTAAAAAATTATAACATCATCGGAAATGCCGTAAACACAAACTCTAACCTCAAAATCAAAACCCTAGAAAAAGAAGTATAGAATTTCAGGAACTGTTTGCCAATTAATTAACTGTTGACACAACTACTGCTGCAAAACTATGAAGAAAATAAATCAGAAAAATGACCAAAAGATAAAGTAAGCAGATCCCAAAAAGAGTAAAGAATAAATTTTTTTTTTTTTTGGGTTCTGTTTACTTTATCTTTTGGTCATTAATTAATGACCTGACATTGGAAGAGAGGAAAGCAAAACTCCAGTGAGCAGCATCCCTGGAGACAACTGATACACTGAAAATGGATATTTAAAGATACAAATTAATTATAACACACGCTAAGATGAAACAATTTCAAACAGATGGATGTGAAAGGATCATAACAATATCTGTCCATTGACATTATCATTGACCTTTAGCTAGTTGACATCAAGAGAGAGGACAACAAAAACTCCAGTCAGCAGCATTTCTGGACAAAATTAACCACTAGGGGGTCCGCTGTCGGTAATAACATATCAGTCAAGCTAATATTCCATATTCTGCCTATGAAAGCCTATCCCTGTCCAAAGGTGCTTTAAAGTGCAAAGAAGATAAAAGACGTAAACGCACCCCAGAGGCTCTACACCCAGATGGAAGTGCAGTTTCCTTTTGTTTAACATCTGCACTGCAGCCTGTAGATGAGATGAGAAGAAGACAGGATCTCCATGTGCACTGCGTGATAAGTGACAAACAAAAAGACGACAAACGCAAATTACATGTTTTTGGGGCTCTTGAGCAGCTGCAGCCATAAACAACAATTATTCATTAAACACTTTGCTTTGACAGTGAAAATTCAAAGCGGAAAAAGTGATCAGAAAAGCTTAAAGGGGTGTGCACAGCTCACAGCATCTGTGCAACTACTGTACACTGACACCCGAGTCTTCATACCAGGAGTATAAAGATGTCACCTTGACACAACTTCTCCCTGCTGCGGGACACGGGATGGGGCTTGGTCAAATGTGAGCGGATTTGGAGTGTTACCATATAAGAAAGAAATGACATTAGATGTGGATGGTCTCCATTCTTTTGTCAGATTTGCTAAAGAGGATTTGCTTTATTTGTTCTATTTTATTTATTCATCATCTTACAAGGTCAGTGCCATCACCTACTGTAACAAAATGCAGTAGGAGGTCTCACTATATGCTAACAATTTTATGTGAATTTCCCCTTGGGATTAATAAAGTATCTATCTATCTATCTATCTATCTATCTATCTATCTATCTATCTATCTATCTATCTATCTATCTATCTATCTATCTATCTATCTATCTATCTATCTATCTATCTATCTATCTATCTATCTATCTATCTATCTAGCATCTTCTTCACCTCAGTCTCACGTCTTTAAGGACACACCTTGTCTTATGCGGTAACAGTCAGATATCCAACCTGCCTACGTCAGACATCACTGTGTCCCTGGTCTCGCAGTAAGGACCCTGTCAGTCGGGCCCTAAGGCTTCAGAATGTGCCACTGCTGTGGGAAACATCCTATATTGTTCCTGCTACAAGGAAGGCAGGCACCTCTTCACCTAATGACTGCAGACCAGTGGCACATATGTCTGACATCATGGAGACCTTTATATGAGCCCTCTTGTGGTAGACCACCTGGACCTAAAGCAGTTTGCTTGTCAGATAAAAAATAGAATGGAGGATGCAATGATCTGTCTGCTCCACATGGGTGGACAAAGCTGGCAGCACTGTGAGGATTCTGTTTTTTGTTTTTACCATACAGCCAACCCTGTTAAGGGGTAAACTCAGAGCCTGTGGCGTCCTGGATAATGGGCAGACCACAGTTTGTGAGACTCAAGGCCTGTGTTTCTGATCCGGATGTGAGCAACTCTGGAGCACCACAAGGAACAGTCCTGTGTCCTTTTAACATCACTCTGTACACCTCAGATTATAAATATAACACCACGGCATGTCACTTGCAGAAATTCTCTGATGATTCTGCACTTATGGGGTCTACTGATACAGGGGATGAGACAGAGGAGAGAAGTCGGGGGAGACGTTTGTTTTTTTGGTGCAAAGAGAATTGTCTGCAACTTAACATCAGCAAAACCAACAAAACTGGTTGTTGACCTTTGCCACACCAAAGAGCCTCCATGTTGGGTCACTATACAGGGAGCGGATGTAGAGATGATGCATTGGTAATTGAGGGTCAACATCAATGACAAGTTGGAATAGTCTTGTAACACAAAGGAACTATAGAAGACATTAATGTTGGGAGTGACATCCTCCATATCTTCTACAACACTGTGATGCCAGAGCTGCTTTTTACACTGTGTTGTGGTTGGCTGGTAACATCACTTCAGGAGAAGCCCACCAAATTAACAAGCAAATTAAAAGAGCAACCTAAATTATGGGACACACACTGGACCCAATGGAGATCGTAGCAGAGGAGAGAATTAAAACAAAACTGAGTGCCTTTCTGAACAATGCTGCCCATCCTCTCTCTGACACACCAACACTGAGGACTTTCAGCCAACAAATGATTCAGCAGAAGTGTGTCAAGAAACACTAAAGGGGCTCCTTTATACCAACAGCAATATGTTTCCATAATGCTTTACTGGGACTCGGGCAGCCACATCAGAATCTTTTTTTTTTTAAGTCATTCTGGTGTGTGTTCAGACCACGATACAGTGCATCTGGAAAGTATTCACAATGCATCACTTTTTCCACATTTTGTTATGTTACAGCCTTATTCCAAAATGGATTAAATTCATTTTATTCCTCAGAATTCTACACACAGCACCCCATAATGGCAACGTGAAAAAAGTTTACTTGAGGTTTTTGCAAATTTATTAAAAATAAAAAAAACTGAGAAATCCCATGTACATAAGTATTCACAGCCTTTGCTCAATACTTTGTCGACGCACCTTTGGCAGCAATTACAGCCTCAAGTCTTTTTGAATATGATACCACAAGCTTGGCACACCTATCCTTGGCCAGTTTCGCCCATTCCTCTTTGCAGAACCTCTCAAGCTCCATCAGGTTGGATGGGAAGTGTTGGTGCACAGCCATTTTAAGATCTCTCCAGAGATGTTCAATCGGATTCACGTCTGGGCCACTCAAGGACATTCACAGAGTTGTCCTGAAGCCACTCCTTTGATATCTTGGCTGTGTGCTTAGGGTCGTTGTCCTGCTGAAAGATGAACCGTCGCCCCAGTCTGAGGTCAAGAGCGTTCTGGAGCAGGTTTTCCTCCAGGACGTCTCTGTACATTGCTGCAGTCATCTTTCCCTTTATCCTGATTAGTCTCCAAGTTCCTGCCGCTGAAAAACATCCCCACAGCATGATGCTGCCACCACCATGCTTCACTGTAGGTATGGTATTGGCCTGGTGATAAGCGGTGCCTGGTTTCCCCCAAATGTGACACCTGGCATTAACACCAAAGAGTTCAATCTTTGTCTCATCAGACCAGAGAATTTTCTTTCTCATGGTCTGAGAGTCCTTCAGGTGCCTTTTGGCAAACTCCAGGCAGGCTGCCATGTGCCTTTTACTAAGGAGTGGCTTCTGTCTGGCCACTCTACCATAGAGGCCTGATTGGTGGATTGCTGCAGAGATGGTTGTCCTTCTGGAAGGTTCTCCTCTCTCCACAGAGAACCTCTGGAGCTCTGACAGAGTGATCATCGGGTTCTTGGTCACCTCCCTGACTAAGGCCCTTCTCCCCCAAACGCTCAGTTTAGATGGCCGGCCAGCTCCTGGTGGTTTCGAACTTCTTCTACTTACGGATGATGGAGACCACTGTGCTCATTGGGACCTTCAAAGCAGCAGATATTTTTCTGTAACCTTCCCCAGATTTCTGCCTCGAGACAATCCTGTCTCGGAGGTCTACAGACAATTCCTTTGACTTTATGCTTGGTTTGTGCTCTGACATAAACTGTCAACTGTAGGACCTTCTATAGACAGGTGTGTGCCTTTCCAAATCATGTCCAACCAACTGAATTTACCACAGGTGGACTCCAATTAAGCTGCAGAAACATCTCAAGGATGATCAGGGGAAACAGGATGCACCTGAGCTCAGTTTTGAGCTTCATGGCAAAGGCTGTGAATACTTATGTACATGTGCTTTCTCAATTTTTTTATTTTTAATAAATTTGCAAAAATTTCAAGTAAACTTTTTTCACGTTGTCATTATGGGGTGTTGTGTGTAGAATTCTGAAGAAAAAATTAATTTAATCCATTTTGGAATAAGGCTGTAACATAACAAAATGTGGAAACAGTGATGCGCTCTGAATACATTCCGGATGCACTGTGTATATATGTATATATATATATATATATATATATATATACTAGCAAAATACCCGCGCTTCGCAGCGGAGAAGTAGTGTGTTAAAGAGGTTATGTAATCATATATATACATAAACATATATACATATATATACATATCTACATACAGTAATCCCTCGCTATATCGCGCTTCGCCTTTCGCGGCTTCACTCCATCGCGGATTTTATATGTAAGTATATTTAAATATATATCGCAGATTTTTTGCTGGTTCGCGGATTTCTGCGGACAATGGGTCTTTTAATTTCTGGTATATGCTTCCTCAGTTGGTTTGCCCAGTTGATTTCATACAAGGGACGCTATTGGCAGATGGCTGAGAAGCTACCCAACACTTTTCTCCCTCTCTCTCTTGCGCTGAGTTTCTCTGATCCTGACGTAGGGGGATTGAGCAGGGGGGCTGTTCGCAAACCTAGATGATACGGACGCTCGTCTAAAAATGCTGAAAGATTATCTTCACGTTGCTACCTTCTGTGCAAGCTGCATTCTGAAGGACATGATGCACGGTGCTTCGCATACTTCAAAGCTCAAAGGGCACGTATTGATTTTTGACTTTGTTTTTCTCTGTCTCTCTCCCTCTTCCTGCTCCTGACGGAGGGGGTGTGAGCTTCCGCCTTCAACAGCTTTGTGCCGCGGTGGTTCACATACTTAAAAGCCAAACAGCGTATTGATTTGTTTGCTTTTCTTTATCTCTCAGGAAGATATGTTTGCATTCTTTTAATTGTGAGACGGAACTGTCATCTCTGTCTTGTCATGGAGCACAGTTTAAACTTTTGAAAAAGAGACAAATGTTTGTTTGCAGTGTTTGAATAACGTTCCTGTCTCTCTACAACCTCCTGTGTTTCTGCGCAAATCTGTGACCCAAGCATGACAATATAAAAGTAACCATATAAACATATGGTTCCTACTTCGCGGATTTTCTTATTTCGCGGGTGGCTCTGGAACGCAACCCCCGCGATGGAGGAGGGATTACTGTATACATATATATATACATATACAAATTTACATATCTACATATATATATATATATACATATAAATATAGACATACATATATACATACATACATACATTCATATATATATATATATATATATATATATATATATATATATATATATACATATCTACTTATTGGCTCCTGTATTTAGGATATAGCGGGTTGGATAATGGATGGATGGACATCTGTATGCATAGCCCTATTTGCCCGTTTTCATTTTTTTTCTTTCTTCAGTAATATTTCAGCAAACCCGGAGCTTGTCAGTTCAAATCCTGGTACTGACACCACTGTGTGACCCTGAGGAAGTCACTTCACCTGCCTGTGCTGCAAAAAACAAAAGTAATGTAACAAATTGTACCTCAGATGTTGCAAGTTGCTGGAATAAAGGCATAAGTCAAATAGATAAATATGTATTATACACATAGGAACTATTTGTTTATTTTCAGTTAAATCATCTGCAGCAAACCTTTATAAATGAGGGTTTCTCCTTTTTAGATAGTGCAAACTGTTTCTTCTTCATTGAGGTTTTCTCTTGGAGAGCTTTTTTCATTTCATTGAAAATTAAAGCAGCAGCTGCCAAAATATGTAGCTTTCTTATTAATGTTTCAACATTGTGTAAAATAAATTTATAAAGTAACATAAAAGGTTTAAATACTGGTTATCCTTTTACACTAAAATATTACTAAAGAGATACAAAAAAAGTAAAATGCATATGTTATTTTTCTTTAAGGAGATTAAATATTACTGAAGAAAGAAAAAAAAAACTAAAAATTCTGTGTAAGCATACATATTAACACATGTGCAATTAAACGTGTGCATTTACGGGGTGATTTCTCAGGCTTAAAAGCTCGCCTTTTATTAAAAAGGTAAATGCAAACTGTTTTCATTCTGAAGGGCACAAACCACATTAGATTTCAGACGTTAAACGCGCAAAAATGTCGGTACACCAGATAAATATGCGCAACATATTATCAGTTGTATTGTATGCTTACAATACATATAGAAATGTGTTAATCGTTAACTAATATTATGGGATGGTGTTTTTCGACTCGCACCTTGATTTAAACGATTGCATTTCTTGGTGGGTTTGCGTAGCTTATTGTCAATATCTTTACACGTCTTTTTAAGACTTAATTTAAAAAGGTTTTCTTTTCTTCTTAATTAAAATTTAAAAGCAATACTTCACCGCTGCGAAGCCCGTCTAGCGCTGACGTCCGAGGTTCGATTACCGTAAGCGAGTGCAGTGAGTGTGTACGCCTGATGAGCCAAGAATAAGGGGGAAAGACGTGTCGCGTACTCTTTGCATTATTTGAGAGCAAACTATTTTCTGGGAAATCACCCCGTAAATGCACACGTTTAATTGCACATGTGTTAATATGTATGCTTACACAGTATTAAAAGACACTCAACAACGTCATTTACCTTTGTTCCCACGTTTGATAAAGGCGAGCTTTTAAGCCTGAGAAATCACCCCGTAAATGCACACGTTTAATTGCACATGTGTTAATATGTATGCTTACACAGTATTAAGACACTCAAAAATTAACGTCATTTACCTTCGTTCCCGCGTTTGACTCGTGCTGTAAATCTCTTCCATTTTTTTAAATTCACGTGATTACGTAGGAGGCGTGATGATGCGATACGTGACTCCGCATCCTCCATTAGAGTATATGGACAAAAAACAGGTTCCAGTTATGACCATTACACGTAGTATTTCGAAATGAAACCTGACTAACTTTTGTAAGTAAGCTGTAAGGAATGAGCCTGCCAAATTTCAGCCTTTCACCTACACGGGAAGTTGGAGAATTAGTGATGAGTGAGTGAGTGAGTCAGTCAGTCAGTCAGTCAGTCAGTGAGTCAGTGAGGGCTTTGCCTTTTATTAATTAGTATATATATATATATATATATATATATATATATATATATATATATATATATATATATAAGCTGGTTTGAAAAAAATTGAAATGCAGAGTCGTGGTTTTGTTTTGCGGACGTACTCGCCCTCCTTGTCTAACAGCAGCTAAGTGAGTTTCTCTTTCGTTTGTCTTTCCTTGGCAGTTTCACTTTGGCTACGTAGTCGCTTTCTTTCAGATTCATGCTATAGCCTCGTACTTCTTTCTTCTTCTGACTCGTTACTTGGGGCCACCTTGCTGGCTCTTTGAGCTTCATGCTGTAGCCTTGCATTTCCAGGACGGACAGACAGACACACACACTTCCTTGCATAGACTTATATTTTATATATATATATATATATATATATATATATATATATATATATATATATATATAGTGGGGAACAGCATTGTTTTGTCACCCAACACACGTTTATTTACACTATTTACAAAGTTATTGGGCCACACAACCCACAGACTCCCCCAAAGTCCAGGCCAGTACCACAACGCCTTTCCTTCAGACCGCCTCCTTCTCTCTCCTTCCAGACCTCGTCCTCTTCCACCCGACTCCAGCCTTGAATGAAGGGAGGCGGCCCCTTTTATCCCTACCCGGATGTGCTCCAGGTGTGCACCAGCAATCTTCCACCTGACACGCCCCAGTGTGGCGGAAGTGCCGGGTGTTCCCTCTCTTCTTCCCCCCGCACTTCCTGGTGTGGGGGAAGTGCTGGGGTCCAGGGTCCATAGGCACGGGGATGCCCCCCTGGCAGTGACCACAGACCCCTACAGGGTGCCACAATATATATATATATATATATATATATATATGGAAGAGAAGGTCTGTGAAACGGTTTGCATATTTGCAGCTGGAAATCCACGAAGGGAGAAAAAAGAATCACGTATCATAAAATAGTTTTTTATTCCTGAGCTTTCAACCCCTATCAGGGGTCTTCATCAGAGGATAATGCTTAGACTTACAAGAATCAAAGGCAATATATAGCATCACATTCAGTGGGGGGTGGGTGGAGGTGACTAAGTCAGTATGATCAAGGGTGTGGGGCTTGGGGGGGTTGTATAGTTTATTTATTGTGTACATGTTCTTCTTAAGTTGGCTTATGCTGGATTTATGTCCAAGTGTCTGTTGATGGCGTTTTCATCTGATAGCCAAGACTCGGCCAACTCTCTGGCACTTTTTGTACTGGCCTTAAATTTTACTTTTACGTTGTCCCAGTTGAATGTGTGTCCTGTCGATTTAGTATGTGCATAGATCAAAGATAGTGCGTCCTTTCTTCTGACGGCGTTGCGATGTTCCTGTACACGTGTTGAGATTCTTTTTGACGTTTGTCCTATGTATACCACTGAGCAAGAATTGCATGGAATACTAGAGAAAAGCCAAGCAAAATGACACCTTTTATTGGCTAACTAGAAAGATTACAATATGCAAGCTTTCGAGGCAACTCAGGCCCCTTCTTCAGGCAAGATGTAATCAAGATGTAATTACATCTTGCCTGAAGAAGGGGCCTGAGTTGCCTCGAAAGCTTGCATATTGTAATCTTTCAAGTTAGCCAATAAAAGGTGTCATTTTGCTTGGCTTTTCTCTACATTCATAATGGCTAACACGGTACAACACCCTAGTACTATGGAATACTATAAACTGTGTTTCGTGTTTCGGCTGTCGATTTCTTGTTTTTAGCATTAAACAGGACCGTGCGAAGATTGTTCGTGGGTTTATGTGCTATTCTGATGCCCCACTTGGTCAGGGTGCGTGCCATGCCTTCTGACACATTATGGTGATAAGGGAGTGAATGCCAGGTGGGGTGGGGGTTCTGATTTAAGTCGATTGTATGCTGATTCCTTTGGCGTCTGCTGTGTAGACTCCGATTAATGAATGTTTTTGAGTATCCGTTCGAGGTGAAAAGGTGGAAGAGATAGCGTCTCTCATTAATTTTTGTTTCCTTGGTATTACAATGAGTGTGGACTCATTTATATAAATATATATTTAGATATTTATTTATTTATCTATCTTTTTATACATTTATTTAAATAGCTTCTCTAAAAAGTCTAATTTCCCCAGGGTAATTCTGTCTATTGCATTTAATTTCATTTCATTGTTATTTATAGAGCATGTTTAAAACAACCAGAGCTGAACCCAAAGTGCTGTCCAAACCATACAGGTATACCAAGTAACACAATAAAATAAGAATTCAAAAAAATAAAACATATGAATAAACAATGTCAGGCAAAAAAATTTTAAATCAGGGCAAGGGCAAAACAAGCAGCTCTAAAACTGAGTTAAAAGCCAGGGAATAGAAGTACGTTTTAAGATGAGATTTAAAAGTGAGGGGGACATCCTAACATTCAGGGGTAAACAGTTCCAAAGTTTCAGAGCCAGGACAGAGAGAGCCTGGTCTCCTCTCTGTTTAAGTCTAGCCTTTCAAGCAGTCAACAAAAACAGATCAGCAGACCTGAGAGACCTTGCTGGGGAGTATGGAATAACCAGGACATTAAGGTAGATGGGGGCCAATCCTTTCATAGCTTTGAAAGTAAAGATGAGAACCTTACATTTTTTTCCTAAACTGTTTTAGAAGCCAATGAAGGGATGCAAGTATTGGGGTGATATGGTCACGCTTCTTAGTGCCTGTAAAGAGACATGCAACAGTGTACTGTACCAGCTGAAGGCGGAAGAAGGAAGCCTGGCTGACCCCAGAATATAGATGAGAGAATGAGATAAAAGCATGTACAACTTCCACAAAATCATCAAATGATAAAATGGACTTGACTCTAGATAAAAGTCTTAGTTGGATAAAGCTCGACTTTATCACTGAGCTAATTTGATTGTCCATTTTAATATCGTCATCCATAATCACACCCAAATTCTTTGCAGAAGACTTAACAAAAGGTTCCAAGGGACCTAGTTTAAAATGGGGGTGAACACTGGTCCCACTGGGTCGAAACAGGAGACCCTCAGTTTTACTCTCATTAAAATTTAAGGCCATCCAGTCTTTGATGTCCTCCAGGCAGTCCAGTTATGGTTTTAAAAAAGGTTTGTTATCTTTCCATTTTAAAGGCAAGTAGATTTGGGTGTCATCTGCATAAAAATGAAAAAAAAAAATACATTCTTCAGATAGGGGAAGAGTCTATAGAGGAAAATCGGGAGTGGTCTACCCTAGACTTTCTCGTATTCTCAGATATGGTGATGGATATTTGAGGAATAAACCGCACGACAATAATTAAACAGGGTGATTCAAAAAGATTCATCCAATTTCAAAATGATTTTTTTACTTATAAATCATTACAGAATAATGCAGTAAATTGTAAATGATTGATGTGAGTATAAAGTTTATTATGTAATTTTACAAGTGCTCGATATGACCTCCTCCAGCTGTACGGACAACATCAACACGATAGTCAAATTCATCCCATACTCGACTGAGCACGTTGAGTGTCACTGTACTCACGGCTCTTTCAAGGCGATTTGGGAGATCATCCAGGGTTGTTGGGATTGGTAACAGTAGGAAAGTCTATGACCCCCTCTTTCAATTGGTACGTGATTGGTTCCTAGGTGCATCACGGTTGTAAAAATATGGCACTATGGAATTGGATGAATCTTTTTGAATCACCCTGTATTTTTAAATCTTGTACATTAACGAACCATCAACAGCAAATCAAATTAGTAATATATAGAACAATTATTATAAAAGTAAAGTTGAATAAATCGGACTCTGCAGCTGCATGAATAAAAAAGTACCACTTCTGCTTAGTGGAAATAGATCAAAAGTTGAATGAAATCTGCGTTTTGTACCTAATACTTGTATGCAAAATTTGGTTGACCTAAATTTGGTTGACCAAAGACACACAGACATACGCACAGACAGACATGCAGACATAATTCCAAAAATTGTATTTTCAGACTCAGGGAGGTCTATAACACCGAGATTCATCAACATCTCGAAATCAAATTTTGGGACGATTACAATACTTTCCCTAAGAGAAAGAAAATCGGATTCAGGGATGCATAAAACATCGAGATTCATCAAAATCTCGAGGTTGAATCTTTGGACAATTACAATACTTCGTATATGAGAAAATAAAAAAGGAGAGGCTCTAGGATAGATTCCTGGGGGAATTGACAGTGAAGAGATGCTGAGGAGGAGGAGGAGGTGCAGTCACCAATGTTAACAGAAACACTTCTGTCCGACACGTGTGATTTGAATCACTCCAGTGCGGTGCCTTTAATGCCCATGCAGGATAGGAGTAAAGATGTTGAGGTCTACTGTATCAAATGCAGCCGTGAGATCTGAAAGAACGAGGATGGCATGATGACCAGCATCAGTAGCTAATACGAGGTTGGTAATAAGTGTTAGGAATGCTATGAAGTGCTTGACTGAAATGGTTTGACAATGCCATGCCTGTCCAGGAAAGGTTGCAGTTGTAAGAGGACACTTTTTTCCAAGAGTTTGGACAGACCTTGGAAATAGGTCTAAAATTTGAAAGGCCTGAGGAGTCCAAGTTATTATTTTTTTTAATCAGAGGTTGCACTAGAGCATGTTTAAACTGATCTGGCCAGACTGTTGTTCATAATTGCTTGCCTGCTTGCTCCAATAGTCTCAAAAGTCTCAATAAAGAGATGAGGTGGAACAACATCTTTGTGGCCTGCTGATAATTTCATCTGGTCATCTCTCTCGCTTGACAGGTGTTACTGCTTACTGCTTGTACCTAACCTGACCGATTCCATATTACATCACAAACATGCCTGCGTGACCCCCCTCATTGTAACTCTATCACTAGAGTTCCCCCATCACACCCTAATTCTTTCAACAGCACAATGTGAATCATTGTTAAGAGGCAAAATGTATATTGTTTTTATGACTTTCAACCATACAACTGTTCATAATGTAATTTATGAGCATATAATTTTCATGCAATTTTTTTATTTTTAAGAAAATAAAGGTGGGTGTAAACTATGCTTGTCAGGGTGCCAGTGAGATACAGAATATGGAAAAAATAACACAAACCTCTTTCTCAGGTCTCACCCCCTCAAACTGTTCCACATAACAAGCTCTATCACCAGTAATCAAACATCAAGATGTCTCTCCCATCTACAGGGTGGCTCAATGTCACTTTTTGTGCTTGTCAATTTGTATCTTTTGGAAGAGGTCTTTTGATATGACTCACAGTAGCTTTCTTACTTATTCCAGGAACATTTAGCAGGTACGGTGCAGGTGTCCTGCCGCAGAACTGAAATGAATAAAGAGCTCCTGAGCATGCCATGTAGGCACCATATTCATGAGTTCATGGTATCAAAAGTGTCCGACAAGCTCATGCCAGCACCATCAGGTCCAGATATGATGATTTATGAGCGGTTTACAGCTGCCTGGAATAATCTTGATAAAAGCAAGTAATCCAGAGGAGCGGAAGATGAGAGAGTTTCCCCCATAAAAATTGTGGCCATTACAGGAGAGCCTGGTTGAGCTCCTAGCAACTTGAAGGATTTCACCCCAGAGATGATTATAGGGAGCTCTTCATCCTGGAGATGCTGGTCATTGATTCAAAGTGAGAAACTGAGGCACACATCAATGCACCAGAGGCCTGCCATAATGCTCACTGGATGGGGAAGAGGATCTACAGTCTAAAGAAAGCACCTCAATCTTTCTCTTTCATCATCAGTTCAACATCAGTGACGTGGAGCTACCAAGTTTACGCCTGTTTAATGTTTTTGTAGTTCGCTTGTATTGGAAGGCTTGGTATGGAACAATCTACACGAGAACATGCCATTCAGGCCCACAAAGCTCACCAGTCCTATCCACTTAATTCTTCCAAAATAACATCAAGTCGAGTCTACCTGTGCCAGGTTCCTGCTTCTTTGCCACAAAACCACCTTTACCTGCTCCATGATCTCAACAATCGCTCCGCTTTATTAAGAATGTACACCTGCACTTTATTGGAGACGTACATCTGCGCTTTATTAGGGACGTACACCTGCGCTTTATTAGGGACGTACACCTATGCTTTATTAGGGACGTACACCTGCGCTTTATTAGGGACGTACACCTGCACTTTATTAGGGACGTACACTTGCGCTTTATTAGGGACGTACACCTGCACTTTATTAGGGACGTACACCTGCGCTTTATTAGGGACGTACACCTGCGCTTTATTAGAGACGTACACCTGCGCTTTATTAGGGACGTACACCTGCACTTTATTAGGGATGTACACCTACGATTTATTAGGGACGTACACCTGCACTTTATTAGGGACATACACCTACGCTTTATTAGGGACGTACACCTGCGCTTTATTAGAGACGTACACCTGCGCTTTATTAGGGACGTACACCTGCACTTTATTAGGGACATACACCTACGCTTTATTAGGGATGTACACCTGCGCTTTATTAGAGACGTATACCTGCGCTTTATTAGGGACGTACACCTACGCTTTATTAGGGATGTACACCTGCGATTTATTAGGGACGTACACCTGCACTTTATTAGGGATGTACACCTGCGCTTTATTAGGGACGTACACCTGCACTTTATTAGGGACGTACACTTGCACTTTATTAGGGACGTACACCTATGCTTTATTAGGGACGTACACCTGCACTTTATTAGGGACATACACCTGCACTTTATTAGGGACATACACCTATGCTTTATTAGGGACGTACACCTGCACTTTATTAGGGACGTACACCTGCACTTTATTAGGGACGTACACCTGCGCTTTATTAGGGACGTACACCTGCACTTTATTAGGGACGTACACCTGCGCTTTATTAGAGACGTACACCTGCGCTTTATTAGGGACATACACCTACGCTTTATTAGGGACGTACACCTGCACTTTATTAGGGACGTACACCTGCGCTTTATTAGGGACGTACACCTGCACTTTATTAGGGACATACACCTACGCTTTATTAGGGATGTACACCTGCGCTTTATTAGAGACGTATACCTGCGCTTTATTAGGGACGTACACCTACGCTTTATTAGGGATGTACACCTGCGATTTATTAGGGACGTACACCTGCACTTTATTAGGGACGTACACCTGCGCTTTATTAGGGACGTACACCTGCACTTTATTAGGGACATACACCTACGCTTTATTAGGGACGTACACCTATGCTTTATTAGAGACGTACACCTGCACTTTATTAGGGATGTACACCTACGCTTTATTAGGGACGTACACCTGCACTTTATTAGGGACGTACATCTGTGCTTTATTAGGGACGTACATCTGTGCTTTATTAGGGACATACACCTGCACTTTATTAGGGATGTACACCTACGCTTTATTAGGGACGTACACCTGCACTTTATTAGGGACGTACATCTGTGCTTTATTAGGGACGTACATCTGTGCTTTATTAGGGACATACACCTGCACTTTATTAGGGACATACACCTGCACTTTATTAGGGACGTACACCTGCACTTTATTAGGGACGTACACCTGCACTTTATTAGGGACGTACATCTGTGCTTTATTAGGGACGTACACCTGCGCTTTATTAGGGACGTACACCTGCGCTTTATTAGGGATGTACACCTACGCTTTATTAGGGACGTACACCTGCGCTTTATTAGGGACGTACACCTGCGCTTTATTAGGGACGTACATCTGTGCTTTATTAGGGACATACACCTGCACTTTATTAGGGACATACACCTGCACTTTATTAGGGACGTACACCTGTTAGGGACGTACACCTGCACTTTATTAGGGACGTACACCTGCACTTTATTAGGGACGTACATCTGTGCTTTATTAGGGACGTACACCTGCGCTTTATTAGGGACGTACACCTGCGCTTTATTAGGGATGTACACCTACGCTTTATTAGGGACGTACACCTGCGCTTTATTAGGGACGTACACCTGCGCTTTATTAGGGATGTACACCTACGCTTTATTAGGGACGTACACCTGCGCTTTATTAGGGATGTACACCTACGCTTTATTAGGGACGTACACCTATGCTTTATTAGGGACGTACACCTGCGCTTTATTAGAGATGTACACCTACGCTTTATTAGGGACGTACACCTGCACTTTATTAGGGATGTACACCTGCGCTTTATTAGGGACGTACACCTGCGCTTTATTAGGGACGTACACCTACGCTTTATTAGGGATGTACACCTATGATTTATTAGGGACGTACACCTGCGCTTTATTAGGGATGTACACCTACGCTTTATTAGGGACGTACACTTGCGCTTTATTAGGGACGTACACCTGCACTTTATTAGGGACGTACACCTGCGCTTTATTAGGGACGTTTTCCAGTGAGACATTTTTAGGACATGGCACCGGTTAGCAAAGCTACTGCCCATGGTGGTGTGCACCAAGTATACCCATTTAAGTTGACCATGTCTTGTCATCAGTGAGTGCTAATGTGTCTTTCAGGTAGTCAACTGACATCCCATCTCAGACCAATGCCCACCAGCTGTCGAGTTATGCTCCTGTACCTCATAAGCCAGCTTGGGAAGACGCCATTGTAGAAAATGGATCAATATCCATAAACATTTGTGTCATATTCCTTAGGGGTGGATGATTACATGCAAAAGCTATAAGTAATAATTAGGCAAGTAAATGAGACGCATTTTTTACCATTGACTAGTTGATGGCGGATGCCTCTTATGAATTGATTGATCATAGCCTATGAGATAAGCACGGGAAGAGCTGATTTATGATGACTATAAAGTGGGGGTGAGGATGCTAGCGCTATTTTCTTTCACAGATAATCACTGATTGTGGTGCCTTTTTTTAAATTAATCCCTCTAAGAAGAGACAACATGTTAGAAAGTCCAACTGGCGCCCACTCAAGGTCATCTTTTCATATTGCATGAATGTTAACCTTAGGCAGTTCATTTTAGAACATCAGCAGATTTTGACCAGATTAAGCTGCTCGGCCCAGCAATGTCTTGGTTTTCCACCACACTACATGGTCACTTGTTCTTTGCCCCTAAACCTTGAGTTTTTGATCCTCCACACAAGAGGGACTGAAGGTATCACTCTTGCATTAATGATATGTTTATCTCAAAAAGATGCCACTTTGCTTTGGAATTGTTGGCCTAATCATTAGGCTTTAAGAACATTAGAATAATCGTGACAATGACAGGCCATTCAGCCCAACAATTCTTCCAAATCTGTTTACCTAATTCCTCCAAATCAACATTAAACTGATATTTGAAGGTTCCTAAAGTCATCCTCCCAGCCACACTACTTGCTAACTTATTCCCTCTGCCTGTGGTTCTCCCTTATCATCCCTTAATAATGTTCCAGCTGTGTCTGTGTGTTCTTCTTGAACGTATTTTGAAGCAATGCCCTCAATCCATTGTGCTAATTCCCTTCATAATTTTAAACATTTCAATCGTGCCTCAATTTAATCTCAGTTTGCTTAAACTGAAAATGTTCAGCTCATTTAATATCCCCTCATATCTCAGACATCTCAGTATGGTGGAACTGCCTCAAGACAGTTTTGCATTACCATGATATCCAATTTTGTTGTCCCAAATTATGTTCCATAGCTAATTTCCCCCCTGTTATGACGTAGCATGCATGGATTTTTTTGACCCCATCTGTGGAAGAGTCATGATCTGTCTAGGAGAAAGTTACAGAAAGTCACCCCTGCTTCACAATACTCACTTGAACTCAGTGACAACCCGACTTGCCACACTTTTCCCCTGCCAGAGGCTGTGCACCCAAGTCAATGGAGGTTGACTCTCAGTTGTCTTCCTTCCTGTACTGATACTGCTGACAGTTAATTTAATTTTTTTCATTATTATTTTGTATCCAGGAGTGTTTTGCTGTTCTCTTGTGTTCCTTGTATTTTGTAGCTGGATCCTTCAAGGGGCGGGGCCACCCACCCATCACCATTAGTGGATGCCCCCCAAAAACACTATAAAGGCAGTCCAGGGCAGAACACTTTGAATGTGCTCTGGTTGATTGTGGTGGGTTTTTCATTTTTCGACTATTCATTACTTGGATTTTCTTGTGGATTTCATTTTGGGACTCATTTGCTTTGGGATTTCCTGCTTGGCAAGTCCTTGTTTACTTATTTTGTGAACTTGTTTGTGGTGTTTTTCCTTTTCCTCCAGTGTTTCCTACTTTTACACATTTTCTTCATTTCCTTCGTCAGTACCTGCCAGGGGTTAATGGTGATTCCTTCTCTTGTTGAGAATTTTGAGTATTTTTTGGGACATTTCATGGTATGTTTGTTACTCTGCTTTTGAAGCGCATTTTGGTCTGTTGTAGACTGAAGCCTGCCACTGTAGTGGAAGCTAGGCCACCTTCTAGTGCACCTTTTCTGGGCAGGCTGGTGGGGTGCAGGATTGAATGCCTGACTGTTTTTGAAGGCCTCACACCACTTTGGACACTTTGTGAGATGAATCACAATAAAAGGTCATGCTGAGCACTTTCTCATTTTCTGAGTTTGCAGAAAATGAGAAAGTGTGTTTCGTAAAAGGCAATGTCACATTAAACATGTTTTCCATTGATTTTTAGTTGTAGACTTCATTTACATAATCTTAGTGAGTTGGAGGCAGTCGCTTAATGTGACCTGCCCAGTGACTGAGGCCTTTGCACAGATCATTTGGAACTTTGGAAGCCAGTTCTTCATTCTGGGCCTGAGCTGACCTGAGTGGAATGAAGCCTTCTGTTGAAGTTGGGAGATCAGACTACCTGGGGTGAGGCCTATTCTAGGGATACTGGGAAGGCCTGGTCTGGCTTGTGAAGGTTCTAGCAGGTCTCACATCCTTTTCACTATTGAAGTACGCTTGATATCATAATAGTAGTGGTGAGACCTTGCAGTCGAACCACAGACTTCACCATAAAAAGTTGTTTCCTGTATTTTAGCTTGTCATCTCTGTAGCTTTTATTCACTTTTGTAAGGTGTAGTAGTGAGGCTGCACAGAAAATGTGGGTGCTGACATAAATTAACTGATGTTATCAGGAAGCGCTCCGCTTGTAGTGTTTAGAGATGGTTTGTGTGTGGCTAAAGTTACTCCTTTAGCTCACACTACAAGGAGATCGCTTCTGAGCCAGGTGTTGCAGGTTCACAGCAGACCATTGGCAATTCACCATGGTGAAAATCTTCAAAATGAGATGCTTTGTAGTGTGAGTAAACTACAATTCACTTGGCATTGAGGATAAGGTTTGTAGTGTCACCAGTTGGAGTATAGTTGTGACGCTATGCACAAAAGGTGGGGTGCACCCTGAGAGAGATCAGCCGACTTCACCAGGAAACACTCCACTCACCGTGTTCAGGGATGATCTTTGTGGGGCTAGCTAATAGAGGTAATGGAGTTTAGCTCAAAGTACAAGGGGACCACTTCTGAACCAGATGTTGCACTTCACAGCTCACTAATTCTTCATGGTGTCAGTAGACTGCAGTTCATTTGGTGATGAGGATGGGATTTGCACTGTCAGAGGATGGAGTGAAGTTGTGACCCTGTGCAGAAAAGGTGTATAGGATGACCCAGAGAGAGATCAGCAGACCTCACCAGGGATGGCTCCACTCACAGTCGGTGCGTGACAAACTAATGGAGTTACTCTTTTGTAGTAGTGCACAGTACAAGGAGGTTTCTTCTGAGCCAGATATTGCACTTCACGACTCACCAATGCTTCACGGTGTGATTAAACTGCAGTTCATTTGTTGATGTGGATGAGATTAACACTGTCAAAGGGTGGAGTGTAGTTGTGACACCACTCAGAAAAGGTGGGTGGGTCACCAGCAGTTACCACAGCGCGAACCTTCAAACTAAGATGTTCTGTGGTGTGAGTCCACCTCAAAATGAAAATGTTCATTTAAGTTGGACATCCCTTGCTACTCATAAAGTTAACATGCAGAGCCTTTTAATTTTATTTTGAATTTTGAATTCTTGTTACATTTGTTAAATACATTTTATGATTCAATATACTGTTGTGTTGGACAAGCTTTTTTGGCAGTTTAGTCTATCACAACATCGTTAATGCCTGTGCCATCCTTGATGATTTCAGTTTTCCATTTTCCTTATGGTGGTCTAATTTAAATGCGTCTACACCCAAGGGGCTCTCATTAGTTTCCACAAGCACAGTTTGACATTTTGTTTGTGTCCACTGGCGTATGCTCAGCTCACATTGAACATCGTATTGGGGATACCAGAAACAGCATGCACTACCTGGGCCCACCCCACATTCCCACTCCTCATCATGCACATTGTATGCGATCGCTTCTCTTCCGTCTTTCTCTTTCCCTCGATGGAATTTCCATTAATTGTCTGTGTTATGATTTACGATGCCTAACTGCAGCGGGTCATACTTCGATTGAGCACACACACACATCCAGACTAGCTTGTGTGCTGGTGACAAGACTTTACGAATGGCTTGTGCGCCTTATCACTTGATACAGCCGATAGCAGTACAGAGGGGAAATGTAGAGAAGAGCCTCATGCCACAGGATGATATATTACCCTCTGGCAGCTGTGGCTCGATGGCAACCCTATAAAGACTCGACAGCTCACCTCTGTGACGGAAGATTCCCTCCACTCATACTTTCATTTATTTTGCCATTGTGTCAGTGAAGAGCTACTTGAAAACTTTAAGATGGCTGTTAGACCCACTGCTAATTAGGAGTAATGGTTGACATGCACATGCTGGTTGGGGATTGGGGGGGGGGGGGGGTTTGACGTTATTATTAAAAAAAAAAACGAAAAAGAAACAGCTGGTGCGGGACTCACAGCTGGGCCGCTGACCAAATTTGGCATGCTCTGCATTTTATTTAAAAAGAAGGCAAAATTCCCTGAAAATGCCTAAAAGCGCCTGACCCCATGCCAAGCCCCACTAGAACAATGATGCCATCGGGACGTGCATGTGGCGGAGCTTCCACACAATAGATAGTGACAGGTGAGTCCCCTCTGATGTGCAAAACATAAAAAACTCCTGCTGGGAAAGCCGCATTATTACATAGAAAGCATATGGCGGGCACAAATTGGGTTATCACACATGTGATACTCTACCAAGGTGGTTATGGGTCGCAAAGTGCCAGAAAATTGCCCCAGCCAAGCTGGCCAATTAACACATAAGCAGATTATAAGCCATCCCGTTGTAAAACTGATTTGAGCCTATTATACCGTAAAGCCTGTGAAACGATAGAAGTGCCACCTGGGAATCGTTGGCACAATCATTGCACAAAACTTGGGCACACTTATTAAATGTGTGGGAGTGGATCCGAGGGGATGCTGTTGAGGGAACGCAGTGAGCTCTGGCTCTATGCTGGCTTAGAGTTTCACATTATATTTTGTATCCCCGTGCTTTATGTGGCAGAGTTCAATTAGAAGTGTGGCATTTTTAATGCAAAAGCGGCAGGTGCTTGTTATTGTGTTTGCTATTTTGGTTCACCTACCCCGGCTAGGTACATCTAACTACAGAGTATGTGCCAGTGAATGCTCGGTATAGCTGCTTTATAGCACTCCATGTGGCAAAGAGACTTACTAGCTTGGCATGAGCAGACCAAACAGTTGCCTTCAGAACTGAGGATCACTCAACACCGGTGCAACTTTCCATAGCAAGGTGTCTATGACAGGTAGCGTCATGGTATTGGTTTAATTTTTAGTTATACCTATTTATAACTGTGTTTGTCTTTGTAAAAATAGCTATGGAGCACTTACCTTAGTGATACGAGGTGATGCAATGAAATGTTTCAGAAGGAAATGGTAGGGCGGCTGCATAAGAACACACTTTGAATGGATGTGCACCAAGGGGGTGCCTATAGAGCCATGCGCATGCCCCAAAAATAAAATCACCAATATCCCAGCATTGCTTTGTTACTGCAGGTAGAGGGATATCCGATTAGTTACCAGTGTTAGTCATTGGTATGGTATCTTGCATGCAGTGTCATTGTGTGTTAAAATGTCTGCTAGGCATTTGGCAAACAGGGAACCTTAACCAGGGTAGATCAACAACAACAACAACATTTATTTATATAGCACATTTTCATACAAAAAGTAGCTCAAAGTGCTTTACATAATGAAGAGAAGAAAAATAAAAGACAAAATAAGAAATTAAAATAAGACAACATTAATTAATATAGAAAGGAGTAAGGTCCGATGGCCAGGGTGGACAGAAAAAACAAAAAAAAAACTCCAGATCGTGATGGCTGAGGGTAGAAACACCCTTATATGACATGCATGGATGTAGTAGTGTGCGGTGGTGACCTGATGGACTGAATGGTCTCCTCTCATTTGTCAAATTTCTTATGTTCTTGATGCCAGCACACTACCACATAGAAAAAATACACTTGGCAATAAAGTCTGGTAGAAAACACATAAGAGTGACCTGCATACTCCAAACAACCTCCGCCTACTCAGGAAACAGAGACGACTCTGACCCTCCTTGACACTCCACTCAAGCATCCCAAAGTACTTACATATGCTTACCACCTCCACATCTTCACCATAATGGGTTTGGAATAGTGGGTCTGCAGCTAAGCAGCAAGGTTTCTGTTATTAAATTAATAAATAATTAAACATCCGGCTTGATCTCCATGGGGGTGCGTGCCCGCACAGCTGTGGGAGGACTAAAACAGGTGCGCACCTGAATGTGAGGGTGTGGTCTGACTTGATTGCTCTATTGGCTTTCCGCGGTTTGTGATTAAGCCACTGTGCCCAAGGAGGCATATAAGAGAGAGCCAGTACCAAACAGGGGTCACAGATGAAGGACAGGTTGAGCAGAGGAGACGTCGGCTTTAAAGGGACGCACTGGGGATCGAGTTTTAAAGAAGAGCATTCTGCATAATTTTAACCTCGATTTTAAGGATTATTTGGATTTTTAACTTTGACACGTTCACTGACTTTTATTGAATTATTTATTTTCAAGAAGATGTCACTGCACTGTCAGACACTATTTATTTTTGGTTGTTTTAATAACAAAAAACACTGTTTCACTTATGCACCTACCCCTTGCTATGTGAATGTCCTCATTTTCCAGGCTCATCGACAGTTGCAGGTTCAAAAGGCTCCCAGATGGCAAGTGGTAGCATGAAGACGGTCAAGTAACGTTACAAAGTGGCAGGGTGGGCCTGACCCTCACAAAGTCTACCGTTATCTCCTTTGTTATTACTGATGTTGACCTGCTGGAGGTTCAATTTGGACCATTCAAGATAATCCATCACTAGTGCCCTGTATTCATGCTCCTGCCCGCCATTGATACACCCAACAATGGCTATGTCATCGGACAATTCCTGCAGATAACCTTATTTAGTATTGTATCAAAAGTTGGAGGTAAACAGAAAGAGAGGCTGCACAGTACCTGGAAGAGCCCCTGTGCCACTCATGCAGTTCCCTGAGGAGTCACTGTGCCACTCATGCAGTACCCAAAGGAGTCCCTGTGCTACCCATGTGGTATCCTGAGGAGTCCCTGTGCAACTCATGTGGTACCCTGAGGAGTTCCTGTGCCACTCATGTGGTACCCTGAGGAGTCCCTGTTCTACTTATGCATTACCCTGTGTCTGTTGCACAGTTCTTAAGCCTCACAAATTGTGGTTTACCAGTTACGTTGTCCATTATCCAGGAGACTGTGGTAGGCTTCTCCCCCAGCAGTTTGGGCGTGAATGCACAACAGAAGTCAACAGACAATATTCTCACCCTGCTACCCTGTTTCTCCAGATGGGAGCAAGCTCTGACAGATGACAGCATCATCTACCCTTATGTGGTCCTGGTGTTCAAACTGCAGGAGCTCCAGTATTGTTCTGACCAGGGTTTGCCAGGATTAGACTTTCCAAGGTCTTCATAATGTGTGAGGGCAGTCAGTACCATTTAAGACTTTGGGCTGTACTTTCTTGGGGACTAGTACCACACAAGATGTTTCCATACAGCTGGAACCCTTTTGTAGGATCAGAATCAGATTTGAAGATACACTGAAAATCTACACTCCCAGTTACCCAGTGCGCTCCTTCAGTACCTTAGGGTGGACATCGTTGTGTTGGCTGAGTTTCCATAGTTGTTTCTTCACCTGGTCTGCTGTGAAGGTCAGTCCTGGGGAGCTGGCTGCCAGAATGGACGATGTACGTTACTGCAGTAAGACAGAAGCTGTTATTTAGTATACTTGTTTCACATGATGTTGAAAGGATATTTTACAGTGTTATGAAATGCATGCTGAGAATCTTTTGCATTTGACTTGAAATGTAAAAATAAAACACGTGTTGGTAATGTTTCATATTTTGGTTGAAATGCTCCATACTATATGATATGTTATAAGGTTGAGCTCATTAGGACAGTTCTGTCCCAAGCCAAACATGCTGCCCCTGGGTGTAGGAGCATAACGCAATGAGGTCACAGCGTGTGGCACCCAGATGAATGGGGTGTGAATCTATTGCCCTCGGGCTCATGTTGTTCATCTGTGCCAGTAAACCTGCCAGGGTCAGCAGGATGCGTCAGGTTTGCTCCTTTTACAAAACTGAAATGGAGGGGCAGGGTACAAAGGATAGTAACTTTCCAGGCATGGCGGGCTCATCAAATGCCAACGTCACCTCGCACCCTTGGGCTTTGAAGGATGCTGACCTACAATCTGATCTTTAAGAGAAAACAAATGAGCGTGGCCGGCTATGGAAGGGTAATGAATCATTAAATAGTCTTAATCACTTCAGATGCTGTATGTCAATATCGTATTTTTTCCAAGTGATTAGCATTTAGGTGGCTTTCATTTATGAGAGGAAGACTCACACGAGAAACAAATGCGGCCTTTCGCCAATAATGGCCGTTTAGACAGCCTTAATCCCTGGACACTTTACATGTCAATTCTGGGCTTTTCTTGCTGTCACAAGTTTTGCAGGTGATTAGTGTTTATCTGGCTTTGATCCTTCGGTGATCGATGGATTCTGAAATGCACAAAGTGTCACCCCAGGTCCTGGTGTAAGATAAAACCTGGCGAGTGGCATCAGCTAAAAGTTGGAGTGATGGAGTTTCTGAGATACACAACATATGGCTTGGAAAAGGAACCTGCTACAACTGCGCCATGGACGTTGGCATGAGAAGAACTTCTAATATTCAGAAAACAGGAAGGTGGGATGAGCTGTGCCCCCCGAGATAAAATTAATCGAGTTAAATATTGGAACAGTAACATTTCTTTTAGAAAGGAAACATGCCACCATTAGCTACTGAAGGTATTTTTATGAATCTAAGCAATGCCTGAGAACACTGCCATTATTCTGACATTTTCCTTGTGCTTGGATTGCCCTCAAAAAATTAAATAGTCTTGGATTGGGGGGGATTTGGTGGCACAGTGATAGTACTGCTGTCTCACAACAAATGCTTCTGGGTGCTCCCTGCATTGTGTAAGAGATCAGACAGACCACAATAAAGAGTTGGGGCACCACCCTGGTGACCCTGTATAATTGGAATGCAGTAAAAACAAGAAAATGCACAGAACTTGAAAAAATGTTTTTTCAGACACATTCAACTGTTTTCAAAATGGCCGAACTTCTAGTCATATGTCCTTCCAGCAGGAAGAGGAGGGTCCAGGCAGGCGCATGACACTGGATGTGATGTCAGAGATGTTACAGCTGGCAATCATCCAGTCTGCAGAAGGAGGGAGAGAAAAGGCATTTGAACACAGCGCCATCCCCTGGAGTGGTAGGGAATTACAATCAGCAGAGCTCTTGAGCTATGAGAGTGGATTGTCACAGGGTTTGTGTTGGTTTCCTTTTGGTGCTCTGATTATCTCTCACAGTCCAAAGACATGCCAGTTCAGTGGACTGGTGTTGCTGAATTAAAAGCACTTTGAGCTACATTGTTTGTATGAAAATGTGCTATATAAATAAATGTTGTTGTTGTTGAATTGCCCCATGTATGGGTGTGCCTGGCATGGTGAACTGTTTTGTGCCCAGTGACTGCCGAAACAGGTTCTAGCTGCCCAGTGACCGTGCCCTGGATAAGTGGGTTAGGAAAAACGGATGAATGGGTGGATGTGAGAGGTTAGACATGGTACACAGCTGGTAGACACACAAGCCAGGAACATGAGAAGACACCTAGAGCCTAGCCAATTAACTTAACATCATAAAATAAAGCATCATGAAAAGACATAGGAGTAATTAAACAGTAAATCCTTACTTTATATAAGGTCTAGAAAGCAAATGACAGAAATATTACAATCATGACATTATTAAAAGATAAAGTTACGCTTTTGGGGCCTGAACTGGAAGAAATGTCACTGGGCCTGGAACCGGAAGTGATATCATCAGGAACAGGCAGAATTTCCTGTGTCTGGTCTGCAGAGATAAAATAGAAAGATTTACTGCACCCTGCCACCCCCTGGCCTGGCATGGAATTACCTTCTTTTGGTCCTCCTAGCTGCCTCCCATGCACATGTGTGTGACATCCTCCTCCACCAAACTTTCCGCAGCGCAATATGCACTTCAGAAGGTACCATCCTCATGGGATCCACCAAATCGAGATCATCAGGCTGAGTTATCAATCCAGACTATGTGTTTCCACTGCTCTAATGTTGGTGTGCTTTACGCCATTCCACCTGACGCTTGGCAATGCCCATAGATCGTTCTTCCTTCACCAGCTTAAGAAGCTTGGCATATCAAGGCGTGTATTGCTTAATTTTTACTCAGCCATCACTGAGAGTACTGTGAGCTTCTACATCACTGTTTGGTTTCCTTCTGCCCCCTTTCTTTCTAAGAGTTGGTTGCAGCGGGTGATTTGTTCAGCTAAGGAAATCATTGGCTGTTATCTCTAACATTAAAAGATCTGTTCATTGCCAGAGCGAGATTGCCAGACTCCACCAACCCCAGCAGCCATCTATTCATTAAGCTCAATCACAGAGGAGGTACAAGTCTATCGTGACCCGAACTACTCAACGTATTCAGATCCTAAATAAACTTATAGAGAGTTACTCCTAACTGTTTTTTTGCAACATAAAACTGGTAACTGGGCTGTTTGTCTATTTGTAAATACTTCCTGCTTGCTCAACTTGTACTATTTTATATCTACATTATTTTGTATAGTTTTTCTATTAGAATTAACTATTGAAGTTTGTAAATGTTTCGTTCAAGAAATTGTTGTATTTGTATGGTGGTTTGCACATTGTCAGGTTAATGGTGGGTCTTGAGTTGGTAATGTCTCGTATCCCATGTTTTGCACCTCTCATTGCATACTCACAAGGATATGCAATCCTTCAAAGAAACAGCTAACTGCAGCACCGCAGTGCCACCAAACAGTGACCATAGGATTCATAAAATACAATACAATTTATTTTGGTATAACTGAAAACCACGCAAGAAGTGCCGCCATGGGCTTTAACAGGCCCTGCCTCTTGACAGCCCCCCAGCCTTGACTCTCTAAGAAGACAAGGAAAAACTCCCCAAAAAAAACCTTGTAGGGAAAAAATAGAAGAAACCTTGGGAAAGGCAGTTCTAAGAGAGACCCCTTTCCAGGTAGGTTGGGCATGCAGTGGGTGTCAAAAAGAAGGGAGTCAATACGATACAGTACAATACACAGAACAGAACACAAGTAATCCTCAATACAATATAAAATAAAAATATTGCAAGTACAGAGCAGAATTTAATAGTAGATGATATCCCATAATATGATTTAGGTTTGTTCAGAGAACTGGAGACCGCAGCCATCAAGCTGCCTCCCGTATTGGCCATTCCACAGCTGAGACAGCGCTGGGCAAGCCAATCCAATGAAAGGACCCCTCTACCCGATGATTCCTGCGATCCTCCATCTGGGATGACTTTTCCTTAGGCAGGCAAAACAACTTGGCAGGTGGGCCGTGGCACCAAGTGCCACATTTGAGTACTGAGAAGAGAAACAGAATAGGTGAGGGTTAGTATCCAATTATAACTATCATGTTACTTATGTTTTAGTGCTAATGACTAACAACAGAGATGCAGTCTGTACAGTTAATCAGCAGTTCTAGTCAGGGTGTGCTAAACTGAAGTAGTGAGTCTTCAGCCGGAATTTAAAAGCTGAAACTGAGGGGGCATCTCTTATAGTAGCAGGCAGACCATTCCACAGTTTAGGGGCCCAGTAACAAAAAGCTTGACCTCCCACTGTTATTTTATTAATCCTTGGAATCATAAGCAGACCGGCATCTTGAGATCTTAATGTGTGTTCTGGTTTGTAAGTCATGATAAGTTCAGATAAGTAAGCCAGACCTTGGCCATTTAAGGCTTTATATGTTTTTTGGATTTTGAAAAATGCCCTAAACTTAACCGGGAGCCAGTTTAAGGATTTAGGAACTGGAGTTATGTGTTCGTATTTTCTTGTTCTTGTAATAATTCTTGCAGCTGC
This sequence comes from Erpetoichthys calabaricus, assembly GCF_900747795.2. NCBI lineage: Eukaryota > Metazoa > Chordata > Cladistia > Polypteriformes > Polypteridae > Erpetoichthys > Erpetoichthys calabaricus. The sequence continues at coordinate 281,612,805 of NC_041396.2, read as the reverse complement.
ATTTTGGATTAACTGGAGGCTGTATAAAGAACAGTTTGAACATCCAGTGAACACCGCATTGCAGTAGTCAATCCTACTAGAGATAAATGCATGAATTAATTTCTCAGAATCCTGTTTATTTAGAAAGTGCCTTAATTTCACAACATTTTTAGATGGAAGAAACATGATTTGGACAACTTTGTAATATGTGCTTTAAATGACATACTAGAGTCAAAGATAACTCCTAGATTGCGGGCTGATTCAGTAAAATTAATTGGGATTCCAACTGAGTTAAATGATGACAAAATATTGTTATGATCAGCGTCATTCCCTCCAACAATTAACATCTCTGTTTTATCTGTGTTTAAAGGCAAGTAGTTCTCATCCATCCTCTCCTTTAATTCACTAACACAACTAATTAAAGACAACATCGGAGAAAGTTCATTTGATTTAAATGAAAGGTATAACTGGGTTGCATATCAGTACTGTCATTCCATTTCTGTACGTATTGGAATCGATTTGATAAATAAGAACTAAACCAAACGAGCACGGTGCCTGTAAACCCAACATCATTTTCTAGCCTGTGCAGTAAAATAGAATGGTCTGTGGTGTCAAACGCTGCACTTAAGTCTAACAACATCTTCATCAGAGAATATCAGAATGTCATTTACAACCCGCATTAGTGCTGTTTCTGTACTATGACCAGTGCGGAAACCAGACTGGAATTTCTCAAATAAATTGTAATGTAAGGTGTGACTACAGCTGATTGGTGACTACTTTTTCTAATATTTTGGAGAGAAAGGATACATTTGAAATAGGTCTATAATTATTAAATATGTGTGGTTCTAGGTCTGACTTTTTAAGTAATGGTTTAATGACTGACACTTTTAGTGCATCAGGTACTGTGCCATGCAATAATGAACTATTGATAAATATAGTATATTAATATTGATATATATATTGTAAAAAGACACAAAAACAATCAAAAAGTGGTGGGGAACCACCCTGTATATTGTGCAGAAAAACAACTGAAAAATAAGTAGTCTTTTTGGACTAAGCCGGTACAACATATATTGACTGCTTGACTTGGGTGTATTGACAGGTTTTATAGCAGGAGGGCAGGATGGGCACGCTTGCAGGACAGGAAGTGGAAACGAGGTCATCAGTGGGCACCAGAAATGAGGTCAGGAATGGAAGCAGAAGTGATGCAGGCAGGTGGTTTTCTCCTCAGATGATCTGTGGGAAGAGAAGAAGAGGCATTAGTGTTCACTACCAGCCTTTAACCCAACCTGATAATATCCCGATTTGACTGCATCCCAAGCTCACGTGTGTGGCTATATATTGTAGCAGATAGAGGCTTTGTCCACCTCTTGAACCCTCAGGTACCACTCTAAACACCAGGTAAAAGTATAACAACTCTTTATTTTGTTGTCTTCATGTGCACAAAGCACTCTCCACACCACACTACTCATATACTACACAATTCTCAAACCAATCCTCCTTGCCCAGACACTTCGCCACCCTACCTCCCAGCTCAGCTCAGTGTCTGGGCTTTCCCACAGTCCTTTTATATCCCCTGACCCGGAAGTGGTTCCTGGTCAAACCCACAAGTCCTTATTCCCTCCGGGTCAGGGTAAACAGTCCTTTCTTCAGCCCGGGAGCACGTCGTTCTTTCCTGTCACGTGATGATGACGCACTCCCGGGTTATAGGGTACATAAGAGCCCACTAGCCCCCCTACAGCGACTCCCGGTGGCCCCCAAAGTATCCAGCAGGGCTGTGTATACAAACTACAAAGTCCATGAGGCCCTGCTGGAACTCGGGGCACCATCATGCTGTCCGGAGGGCTCCTCCTAGCGGCCTGGGGGTGGCGACCGGAGTCTGTAGCCGGTCGTCCATCACAATATGTATATATATATATATATATATATATATATATAGCCTTAGTACTTTATATATAGTCTCAGTACTTTAGCAAAACCAGCTTTATTGAGCTTGAAACAGGAACAGCAGGGTTATTTATTGTAGCGGAATCTGCCACTCTCCTATACAAAGAAACAGCAATCAGACAGGGTCGTGGCCAAGTTATCTTGTTCCCTGCATTTATAATGTTCCTTGCATCACCATCAATGACAGGCGCTTATAGTGCGACCGCGATTGGCTCGGATTTGCTTTCACGGCGAACCGCTGCAGTGCCAGAAGCCTGCGGAACAGAGAAGCTGTCTTCCACAGATGCGGCGATCGCGCTTTGGGACACTCTTTGGTGTGTCATCCCGTCGGGGAGACTCTCAAAACCTTATATATAATTTGAAACTGCTCATGCCAGCCTGCATGCTCCCCCTGTGCCTGTGTTAACTGGATGTGACATTGCTCACTGCGGGTATGTCCCTGACTATGTCCGGTCAGAGGCTGGCATTCCATCCAGGGCTGGTTTCTGCTTTGTGTCTGATGAAGGCTCTTATTAAATTCCAATATTAAAACCTAAATATTGAGAGTGTGAACAAAATGCTGCACACTGTTAAGCAAGCGATTAACACAGTGCACCTTTCCTGAGAATAGCACCTCAAGGTTCGTTATTCACTTTTCTTAAAACGTTCTGAAGTCTACCAAGTTTTATACAAGGAAATGGCAGTGGGAGGTGTTGATGGCTCAGTCTTCATGCACAGAATGCAACTGCCCTTCAGCACCATAAAATGTGAAAGATGTGGCATTACCTCGAAGCAGAAACTGCACATTCAGTATGAAAACTGACTACAAAATTTAATAAGCAGCAACTATAAAACCACAAACTTCAAGTTAGGCCCTTCCTTATAGAGAGATCTGTTGGGCATAAAAACAAAACCCTTGTGATTCTAATGCAGCATGTATGAAGTACTTATCAAAATGGGACTGCCAAAGCTCGAGTACCCTGAGTTCAAATTCCTGCCTGATCTCTGCCCGGGTGAGGTCTGCACACTCATGCCATGTCTGGGGAGGTTTTTCTCCTGGTATTCCAGTTTTCTTCCCACAACCCAAATATGGTTACTTGTGAGAGTGTGCCCAGCTACAGGTTGGCATTCCATAAAGAGCTGCCTCCTGCTTTTCCCGAATATTGCCCACATTATCAACTGGATTAAATAGATTTGATAATGAAGAGACAGATTGATGGATCATTTTAAATGGATTTGTACACCAATAGAGATAAAACCTAACTATCTAATACAGTGACCTTCACGTTTATGTACAATTTAGCCTCTTTCATGTCTCTCTGTCTCTTATACAGTACCTTATACACTTGTGTACCTATGTACCTAATATAATGCCTTTCACATCTATCTATCATTCTAACTACTGTAAAATAAAACACTTTGGTCTGTGTCTCCAGTCCTTCAAATCTGATTGGTCCTTTTGGCATTAGTGTGATTGGTCAGTTTGGCTTTGGGCATCGTGATGAAAGAGGAAGAGTGAGTGTGAGACACACGAGGAGGAGCAAAGGCACACACCAAGAGAGTCACTTTCAGAGACAGCCACTATAAAACCAGACATGGGATGAGAACGGCATCTCAAAAATAATAAGAGTCTGAGAAGCAGCGGGTTTAACAAAAACATGTAGGAGAAATGGAGCGCTGGGGAAGGAGACGTTCAGACACACGCAAACACAGAGGAAAGGAAAGGCGCAGGAAGTACACACAGGGCAAGAGAAGTCAAATATTTCTAAATTATTCTATCAATTAAGGTACCTTGGCTAATATAAATATATACTGTATAAAGTGGGATAAGAATGGGCATTCCGGCCCATTCATGGTTTATTACCTGCATGGGAGGTCCAAGGGGAACGACAGTTGGATTGGCCGTATGGACCAAAAGCTAACTATGTGCCCAACTGATATAAAGTAATGGATGGACCAGCAGAAGTGAGAACTTGGAAACAAAAGTTATCTTTTTGACTATCTGTCAATCTATTATAGTGCTTAGGTGAGAGCATCGGTCAAGGATGGGGCTAGGATGAGTGTCCATCCTTGTCCATGGGGCTGCTTATGAGTCTGCATCTTAATAAAGTCAAAAAGCTGTAGAGCAGCAGTCATGTGAACTGGAGGTGGGTGAAGTCAGTGCTCACCAGCGCCATTATTAGTAAGCAGGTTAGCAAGAGCTGTCAGCACCAAATAAGTCAACAGACCTCTCAGGCACTTCTTAAAATAGGCGGCCCCTCTTCCCTCAGCAGCACCTCTGTACTCAGTCGGAGAAAGTGAGAAGAGCTGCTGTGAAGTACAGGTGGCCTGACAGAATTCACGGCTCATGTGTGTCTTAATGATGGAGGAGAGCAGTGCAGAAAAGCAGATCTTTAACAACGTGGACTCTTTTGTTGAACGATGCTCTTGTACCCACTACTCCCATCACCACCTAAAAGTTTCTCCTTCCACTTCACTTGTCCCATGTCATGACTTAACAATTTACTTTGATTATGTTGTTGTGCTTTTTGGGTGGCATAGTTGTCAGTGCTACTCACAGTTTCAGGGATCCGAGTTCAATGCCGGGTTGTGACCATTGCTTGTTTGTAGCTTCCGTCTTCTCCCTTTGTGGCCATAGCTTTTCCGTTTTCGCTATTGACAAGTGTTCAATTCGCAGCCTAGCCTGTATGAAGTTTGCACTTTCTCCCAGGGTTTTTTTTTTCTTTCTTTTTTATTTTCCCAGTATTTTCCTGCAGCTTTTTCACAGAGTCTCGGAATGACACTCTCTGTTTGCTGTTAACACTTTCTCATGCATCTGCATTGATCTTCAGGGAGTGTTTCTGCCACAGCTGCTGCCTCACAATTTCAGCTTTTGGGCTTTTTGCTGTTTGTACTCCAAGCAATGGAGTTAAGTTTCAAACCAAGTCACTATGTGAAATCTGCACGCTCTCTCCGTGTCCCACTAATGTTTGTCTCTGATAGCAACCTCAATGCTCGATCCTTGGAGTTAGGACCTGGATGAAGTTTAGGCATTCTCTCCATGTCCTTAGAAAGTATATGTATGTCTCTCTCGATGTTATAGAGTGCCTTTCACATTTATCTGTTTAATATAGCATCTTGCACATCTGTGTCTCTAAGTAAATTGCTGCCTTTCCCATGTATGCATGAATGTATCTATTCAATATAGTGCCTTTCACATCTATCTATCTATCTATCTATCTATCTATCTATCTATCTATCTATCTATCTATCTATCTATCTATCTATCTATCTATCTATCTATCTATCTATCTATCTATCTATTATATAGTGCCTTTCACATCTATCTATCTATCTATCTATCTATCTATCTATCTATCTATCTATCTATCTATCTATCTATCTATCTATCTATCTATCTATCTATCTATCTATCTATCTATCTGTCATATAGTGCCTTTCACATCTATCTATCTATCTATCTATCTATCTATCTATCTATCTATCTATCTATCTATCTATCTATCTATCTATCTATCTATCTATCTATCTATTATATAGTGCCTTTCACATCTATCTATCTATCTATCTATCTATCTATCTATCTATCTATCTATCTATCTATCTATCTATCTATCTATCTATCTATCTATCTATCTGTCATATAGTGCCTTTCACATCTATCTATCTATCTATCTATCTATCTATCTATCTATCTATCTATCTATCTATCTATCTATCTATCTATCTATCTATTATATAGTGTCTTTCTCATCTATCTATCTATCTATCTATCTATCTATCTATCTATCTATCTATCTATCTATCTATCTATCTATCTATCTATCTATCTATTATATAGTGCCTTTCACATCTATCTATCTATCTATCTATCTATCTATCTATCTATCTATCTATCTATCTATCTATCTATCTATCTATCTATCTGTCATATAGTGCCTTTCACATCTATCTATCTATCTATCTATCTATCTATCTATCTATCTATCTATCTATCTATCTATCTATCTATCTATCTATCTATCTATCTATCTATCTATCTATCTATCTATCTGTCATATAGTGCCTTTCACATCTATCTATCTATCTATCTATCTATCTATCTATCTATCTATCTATCTATCTATCTATCTATCTATCTATCTATCTATCTATTATATAGTGCCTTTCACATCTATCTATCTATCTATCTATCTATCTATCTATCTATCTATCTATCTATCTATCTATCTATCTATCTATCTATCTTCTGTAATTTCAGTTTCCTCTTTAGATAAACCTTCAATGATCATTATTTTTAATTTAGTTTACTTCTTTCTTATCATTTAATTTTTCTGTTTGTTGTGTTTAACAGGTTTCTCCTCTGGCTCATGTTTAAAGTGCTTCTTTTTGTCTTCTTTGTTCTTTCTCATTATTGTCCATTGTTTTTTATATTATTGTTCTGTTTGTTGTTTCCTGCGACTATGCCCGCGTAGTACTGAAACAGGACAAACTTTACAAATCAATAAACAAACAGGTATCGCTAGCTAAGCAGAGGTAAGGGATGCTCCAACATGTGGCCAGAGGTAGACCGACTCGAACGAGGCTGGCGCATGAGCAAGGAGGGCCCTGCATGGCTCCCCACTCCTGACATCACGCTTCCCTCACCCCTCAGCCCTCAGCTGCTCTCTCAGATTTGCGCAAATAAATTGGTACCGCAAGTGAACTATGACATTTAGCATGAGGAGAGAAGTCGGAAAATCAGCCAGAATGTTCAAGCAGATTCTACAAAAAAAACCTGATTTAAATCCGTTTAGTAGTTCTCTTGTGAAAAGCGGACATAAGTCTCCATACAGACAGATAGACAGACAGACAGACAGATATTGGATTTTATATATAGAGATATATGTCTGATCATGTATTGTCTGTTATTTTTATTCTGTTTGGTTATTATATAGTTTTTACGAGTGTCTCTCATGTTCCTTGTATTTTATGGGTAGCTCCCCAAGAGGCGGGGCCACCTGTCCATCAGCCCTAATGGTCCGCCCCCAGCACTATAAAGGCAGTGCTGGGTTATTCATTTGAAATGTGTTCTGCTAGAGTTTGGCTGCCTTTCTTCTTTGTCTGCACTACTCAGACTCTGGGTATTCAGAGTCTTAACCAAACAGATCAGTCACGAAGACAATCCACACCCAAACAGGATAAAAATGAATAATCAGTGATTCTTCATTTACAGTGAAGTCTAACAAAGTCAAAAAGCGTGTCTTAGGGCTGTGCAGCTGGCTTGTCGGAGTCCCATTTTGCACTCCCTCATCAAACGAGGTAAATGGTGTTGAGAGCTATTTATAAGTAAATTACACAGCTGTTAATAGTTTGCAGTGATCATACGAAATGAATCTCGTGACACGACCTGCCACAGCTTTCTGCTCCTTTATACTTATAGGTCTTTGTTAACCCTTTGAATCCTGCCCTTCCCAGCGTTTCTGCACTATAACCCCCAGCCTCCTCAGTAATTTTCCCAAGTGTTGTTGTATGATTTTATTATATGATGATAAGCCACAATGTTATAACAACAGATTGATACTATAGAACAAGCCATATCACTTACAGCTTAGCAGCTTTCACCATTTTCTGCTCTCAATTGTAAGGACACCAAAACTACACCTTTGAGGGATGTGCTTCAAGATAGTTTTCAATGCACAAGAACACCGAAGATGACTTTTAACCGTCTTTCTGATCAGTCGCTGCACCTCTTCACTTTCCTGCGGGGCTCTCGCTTCTGCCGTCAAGCGCCCAAACTCTCTCAGGTGTGGTGTGACACGCTGTGGGGACAGTGGCAGGTGGGGATTTGGACTGTGGAGTTACATGTGTCACACGGTAATGCAGATGTCTTAAGGTGAGCTCATGGACGAAAGAAACCTCCGGTGGAGCAGAAGGGCGAAAGCTGTCTCTTTGCCTGCTTTCACGTCTCGGCATTCATGACGCGTGTCTTGTTTGCCATTGTTCCGAAGGTAAAATACTATGGAAATGCTTTCTGTTTTCTTCTCGATACCTATGAGAAAAAGCAAACCTGACCTATAGCTAAAAAAACAGTGACATAACTTGCGTAAATGACATAATGGCGGTATATCATGTGCCTAGTCCAGCATTCTCAAACTCCGGTCCTAGAGTGCCGCACTGGCTGAAGGTTTTCATTCTAACCCTTTTCTTAATTAATTTTGCTGCTAATTAACTTCTTTTGAATTTGAATTGACTTGCTCAGACCCCTCAATTGTTTCTTTTTCCTTAATTAGCAGCCAAACAATAATGAGATACAAAATGAGCCAAAACATGACCAGCAAACTGTGTCCATCATACAATATCTGAAAATAAAGAAAGGTGAACTTCTCAGGAATGTTGATCTGCTCAGGTCTCCAAAACGTCTTAGCAGTGCTCTTAGAAAAGAGAAAATCAACAGTCTGTTAATGCACAATGAGAGCAGCAACAAGCCATGGAATTAAAGAACGAATTTAATTAACAACAAGAATTGGCGCCTAATTAAGAATTTGGTTGGAGTGAAATTGGTTGGAGTTTAAGGCCCTGACTTAGTTGGTCTTCTGTTGGCTCACATTTCATTTCTGTTTGGTGTGAACCTCCAGGGTGTGTACAGCCGCCCTAACCCAACACAGACAGGTAGGCACGACTTTGCCAAACAACACACCTTTTACTTACAATTGGGGAGTGTTTCACCCTGCTCTCCACAGCGGAGTACATAAGCCCCAGCACACAATACTCAGTCCCTTCTTCCCCTTTCTTCTTTCTTTGTTTCTTAGCTTCCTCCACTCCTCTCCTAGCAAGCTCAGTCTTCCTTCCTCCCGATTCTGGCTCCCCAAATGGAGTTAGTTGTCTCCTTTTATTCCGGTCCAGGGAGTGTTCCAGGTGGCTCATCAGTATTTCCTAGAATCACTCCACCTGGCAGCCCCCACAGAACCCAACAGGGCTGCACCAAACTCCAGCACCCGTCATGCCCAGCTGGAATCTGTGGTGATACAGCTGCCCAAGAGGACTGCCCTCTAGCATCCCAGGGTAGGTATTACCTCACCGACGCACTCTGCCCTGGTTCTTCCATCCAGGTGGAGTCCTGGCTTTGTAATGGTCGGCCGCCACATTGGATGCCATTTAAGGAAAGAAATGAAGCAATTTAGAGGAACGATGAAGAAATTCAGAGGAACAAATCTTACAAAACAAGTTAATTAAAATTCATTCAAAAGAAGTGAATTAGCAGTAAAAACAGGTCACTAATTAAGAAAAGTGTTAGAATGAAAACCTGCAGCCACTGTGGCCCTCCAGGACTGGAGATGAGGAACCCTGGACTAGTCTAATATAACAAAAGCTGGTATGATGACAGAGAGGTGTGGCGGCCTGACAGAAATATATCACTAGATTCACAGTGTAGCTTGGCATAACAGATACGTCTAGGCCGTTCTTCAGGCCTGCATGGTTAGGTGGTCTGTTATATCGGCCTTTTGGGTATGTACCGTTCTGTGGCTGACCTGAAAGTCGGCCTGCTTGGTTCAAAGAGTTAAATACAGGGTTGGGGGAGAATTGACCGTGTAAAAAGGAACCAAAGGCTAGCAAGTCTGGAAGGGTCAGAGCATTTCAGAATCCCCCTAGCTTTATGGTAAACTTTAGACGTCTCCCATATGATGAGCCTGATGAGCCTCCTTGCTCTCAAGCAAACCACTTGAATGTTCTGTTGACAACATATTTGGACGTGAACGTCAGCAGGCTTTGAGCACTACGAACCAAGTTACCCGAGCTATTCAATAACATTTCAGTAATTATTTACCGCTCTGATGCTGATCTTTCTGATCATAAAATAGGTCATTACGACAGCAAATGATGAGGAAAATTCATAATTAATTGCAGAATCTACGGTATTTGGGGGTTCCTCTAAAGTGCCTCTTTCTCTTGAACGATTTGGCTGCAAAACTAATCAGTTCTCAAGCAACTGCAACACACCCATCATCGAAATATCAATGTTTTCGGTATCAGGAGACCCTAAAATGTCAAGATCCGTTGAAAACTAAAGATCGAAATTTTTGATGAATCTAAAGCTTTCGCTCCTCCCCCCTGTAGATGATATGTTATAGTGAGGAGTGTGCAACGCATAAAAACGAGAAATGTATACCAAGTTTGGTTGGAATTCGTTTAACAGACCACCAGCCTGCTGAGTGAAGAAGCTAAAGAGTTACACTTGTGATCTGAATAATTCGGGGGTTCAATAACATGTAGGGGTCAAATGTTTTATTTTTCTGAATAACATGAGAGGTCTGACTGGTTCTGTGATCCTGAATCATTTATGTATGAACTATTCTGAAAACTTTGGGTGGCAGAGAGGTGACTGGGCTCGGTAGGATAAATTTCTCCATCTGAAGAGCTGACATCGCCAGGCTAAGCTCTGTTTCGGTATTCGTATTTTTATATGTTCTCTCATGATCTTGTTGTAATTTAATTTTTTGGAGCCACTCCTTGATCTTTTGAAATAATCAAGACATTGTTATAGGGGGTTGTATGGCCAAGGAGCACAAGGCTTGTGATATTGGCGATGCCTTTCTGTGTATACTGTTGGGTTTGGGTGGCAAGCGATTTCTAGGTAAGGTCAATTGGAAGTGTGCCGCACATGACATGACCAGGCCAAAGATATGAAGGTCAGCGTTGTGCACGTCCACGTTGTCCAAGTTTGTGGATAAAACAAAAAATAAAAGGCTTGCATTCAAATGAAGGTTTCAATCTGATTTGAGCAACCAGTTCTTTTGTTAATTGACTACAACTTGCCCCTTACACTTTAGCTCTAATCACGTTATTTAGTTTTCAAAATCTCCAAAATGTGCTTTGATTTACGATTTTGGTTTCATGTCTTGGTGTTTTCATTAGAGTATTGCCTTCCCGGTATCAACATTCCTTGTTAATAAGCCATAATCTCAGTCTGTTCTTATTTAAATCCTGTTGCCGCCCAGTGGAGTCAGTGTATGTTCTCCTGGACATACAGTATAGGACTACGACCAAGAATTGTTATGAATGAGACAAAGATACATTTTTCCTGTTTTACATAGAATTTTGTTTCAGAGCTTTTGACATTTCGGACGTTTTTGATAGAATCTCCACATGTGGTTATTTTTATAAGTTACTAGTGGATCTATTGTCCTAACATAAAGGTGGTCCATCGAGAATAAACTGAAGTTTTCCATTCTTTTGTTTTCATCATGAAAAATGACAGCTTCACAGTGATCTCATTGGTGACATAACTTTTCAAAGTGGTGCTTGATTGTCGGTATGCATTTCTGTCTTGTTCTCATTCTTGCGTTCTGCATCCTGGATTTTGTCTATGAGCCTTAGTGCCTGCCTGCTGCTCAGCTGCTCTAAGTTAAGCACTTTCTTTAAAGTGCTTGGCGCTCAGCAGATATCGCTTCTCTTCTTTTTCTTTCTTCCTATTACGGTGTTCTTTGTTACATGCAATGATCAATAAACACAATATTTACACCTGATTATGAATTCTGAACACACATGTACCATGTCCTGGGGGATTTTCAATAGACAGTCTTGCAGGGACTGTGCTTACAATAAACTTTTCTGGTGACCAGTAAAGTGGTCACTAGGTTGCCACAACCTAAAACTTTTTGAATTTCTAAAAAATATTGTGTCAGATTCAGGAATACTTCTTACTTATCATTGTGTGTCAGCATCTTGCCTGCTTAATATTTCTCAGTCTTCATCACTTACTTAATTACTCAGATAGATAGATAGATAGATAGATAGATAGATAGATAGATAGATAGATAGATAGATAGATAGATAGATAGATAGATAGATAGATAGATAGATAGATAGATAGATAGATAGATTCCTATTATGGTCTTCTTCATCATGTCATTATCCTTTAAGGTTTGTCTTTTACTCTACACATGTTGCTGGTGTTATTTTTTCTTTCTGTTGTGTCATTTCATTTGCCAATCACTTTGCCGTAGGACACCCTCAAACGCCGGTCAGCTTGTCAAGGTTGCGGCTACCTCAAACTTTTGGAATTTCCAGAATGTTACCAGGATCAAACGGATTGTGGAGGAGTATGATATGACAACAGCCACCATAATAATAATAATAATAGGAAGAACGGGCATCTGTATAAATAGCAGTTAGCTCTCCGCCAGTAGCTCACACATGTAAGAGCTCACCCGTCCTGCTTTATAAATACTATTCTTATTGTGTTATCGTTTTGGGGTTTAGGATCACTCTGGGGTGTCCTACTTGGGCACAATATTATTTTCTTGCCACAGGGGAAAAAAAGGTTCCTTTTAAAAAATGCCAAACAGAATAGTTAGCAGCTGGGCATCAACATAAACAAAACCCAAGTCAGTCAGACATTTTCTGATATGCTTAGTCCAGGGTTGTGGGGGTCTGCTGAAGCTTTTGTTAGCTAGTATAGAGCACAAGGCAGGAACAAACCCTGGAGACACACACACACATACACAGGAGACAATTTAGGATCATCAGTTTGCTTATCCTGCATGCCTTTGGACTGTGGGAGGAAACCCTTGCACACCTGAGGTGAACATGCAAACTTCCTGCATGGAGGACCCGGGACATGAATCCTGCTCTCCTTACTACTGCACCACCGTGCTCCCCCAGAATCTTTATACAATAAAAGATTTATTTTTTAAAAAGTTTCTAAGAACATGAAAGGAATTGCCTGAGCAGGCAAGGCAGTCCACAGCAAATGCACTCCCAATTCAGAATCCCAAGACAAAGTCAAAAGCAGGGCACAGGATCAAAAATCCAAGAAATCACAAAAAGCTCAGTCGAAACACAAATAGACACTCCACACCCTACGCACTTTGAAATTAACCACCAGGAACTATGGAAGGCCCTCCCATTCATAGGGTGGAGGGGCAGTTCCTGGCAGGGACAGGCAGGGGGACCACCCACAGAACACATGGGACATAACACAGAAACATAGACAACGCCAAAATTAAAGAATGAACATTAAGTACATAAATTTAACGAATCAAAAGGGAACATGACCTTGAATCTCAACCAGAGGAGGAACCTTGGCTGAGACATGACAGATATCAGGAGATGATTAGTTACTTTGCGTCACTTTCTAGTTAGTCCAGTTGCATTCCACACACAAAACTTTCAAGCAATCCAGAAATGGCAATAAATGCCTGGTGGCTGTGTCATCAACATTGTCTGCATCTGGACAGCATCTGGAGTTCTGTGTCTACTCTGGTCACCACATTACAAAAAAAGACATAGCAGCACTTGAAGCTGTGAAGAGGAGAACAGCCAGGAGCATCTTAAGGACATGTCTGACTGTGACAGACTCAGACAATCAAACCTGTTTAGTCTCAAGCAGAGGAGACTGTGTGGGGATCTAATCCAGGTATTTAAAATCCTCCAAGATATCGATAAAGGAGATCCGGCAGAATTGTTTCAGCTTTATGGTGAATCTCATACTGCTAGAAATTATAGGGGAAGTACATTTAAGACTGAAGCCATTAAGCAATTCTGGACTCTGGAAGAAACTACCGTGACACATTGTTGAAACAGAAACCCTGACAACCTTTAAGAAGAACCTGGATGAGACATTGGGACAGCTTAGCTATTAGCTAAACAAATGGGCACGATGGACTGAGTGGTCTCATTTCGTTTGTCAGATTTCTTATGTTCTTTTGCTCATTTATTAGGCAGAAACAGTTTTTTTCTTCCCCCAGGAAACATCGTCATGAAGATTTGACAAGAGCTGCACTTGTGCTCCAGCATCATTGCGATGATTATGTGGCTTGTTTACCAGCGGAATGACTTTTACCTGATAACTAGAAAAGAACGTAAAAAAAATGAGTTTCTTTGCGTGCCACCACAGACACGTTTCATCCAGGCGACTCGGTGGCAAGCTCTGCTGACGGCATACGGTCATGGGTCTCCATTTCAATTCAACTTCTCTATATGATGTTGCATTGTTACTCTGCAATATCATCACGTCAATTTAGATTCCCAAATCACGTGTCTGCCATCTTTAGACTTTGTCACACACATGTGCTTAGGAGGACGCTGAATGGACCTAATGAAGGTAATTCTACACAAGGCCAGGGGGTGGCGGGGTACACTAAACCTTCCTTTGTTATTTCTGCCAACCAAATGCGGGAAATACTTCCTGATTCAGCCTTGACGATGTCACTTCTGGTTCCGGCCTAAAAGACATCGCTTCCTGCTAAGCACTTTAAAGCCACCATCTTTGGCTTAAGTTATCAGTTCAGTCTGGAATTCCAACCTGTGCACATCAGTGCCAATTTTTATACCCTTTTGCAGCCAGGGACAATACACGGGTGGCTGCCCCAGTCCTTTTTGTGTGTGTCGACGCTGGTTCTTTCACAACTTGCACATATTTAATTATGTTCATTTGGGAATGTGTGATTCACATTTACTACATGGTATCAAAATGAACCTGAATGCACCTCCAGTGTCCACCTGAGGCTGGAAGTGTGATGCCATTGAAAGGACACGTCACCTATGTGAATCACTCCATTTGATTGTGGGCCGCATGCATTTCTCACCAACACTGTATGTGGTCAGTTTGATCAACTCAACACCAATGAATGTACATCTTTTTTAAGTTAATGTGTTGTCACGCGTGTGCGTTGGAGGACCTCTTGACAGGCTCAGTTTAGGCATGTAGTTAACCCCCGAGACAGAAAGGAGCACTGCTGCTCTCATTGTCATCTCCTTCTTTCCGCACAGTGCCCAGAAGCCACCTGGTGATGGCATTTGACCCCGCCCCTTCCATTTCAGCCACCATAAAACCCCAGCGTCACAGATGTAGGTGTCATTACTGGCTCGAGTGACTTGCTGAATGAAGCTGCACTAACAGTGACTGCAACCCCTGAAACCTTTGTTGAATTCCCTCACTCAGGACTTATTCCAAAAAGCGTTGTTTTCTTTTGTTTATTTCATGTTTGTCCACAGACAAAAAAAGGACGGCCCTGTTGGTGCAATAAAACTTCTTTAGCTGTCTGGAGACCTGTCATTCCCTCACCCTGAACACAGTGGTCAACTTCTATCTGAGAGTAAAAAGTGGACCCTGAGGCTGAATCAGATGCTAGGAGCAGGGCCATCTTAACAGCATTATAGGCCCCCGGGTAAAGCTGGGCACCTGGGTCCCTACCTACACAACCACTCAGCAAGTCACAACATACTGTATATGCTCGTGGGACCCCCGGGCAACTGCCCAGCATACCCATGCGTTAAGATGGCCCTGGCTAGGAGTGGTCTGATTGACTGGTATTTGTGCAAATTGTTTCATGCCAATGTATGCAAATTTATTTTGATACTGTGATTGCCTAATAGAAATCATTTTCCATAAGGCACAGTTAGATTTCAAGCCGGATCACATTCGTACTTCACGTGATTTGCTCCAACTTTTGCCTGGTACTTCACAGAGATCACCGTTTCCAAAGGGTTTCGTATACTTGTTTTGGTTTGCATCAGAGTGCAAATGGTGTGTTCATATCTAACTGAAGAACCTGAACTACCAGGGCAGTCACTCCAGAGCTTCAAACCAACATTCACCTCCTTCAGTCTGTCCTCGTAACTCAAACATCACAGTCCTAGACTAGTCTCGTCTCTCTTCTCTCGGAATTTCTCAAGCTCTGCTTTTTCTAGCCTTGAACTATTGTGGGTGCTGTATGTTCATACAGTATGAGTGATTTTCCCGATGCTAATTTAATGCCTAGAACAGTGCCTTCAGTGTCTGTTCAGGTCAGGTTGGGGAGAATGCACTGGTACAGGGCATTGATGCACCCACCACATGACGAAACAGCTCAGGATCCTGGTTGGCAACCCCCCAGACAGACACACGGTCCAGTCCCATCCTCAGAAATGACCATCTATCTGCCACAGCCAGGTGTTACGGGGACATCCCCATGGCCTGGTCCAGCCACTTGGGTCCTCAGCAATGAGCCAGATCACCCTCAGGGAATCGCGTCACATGGCCGCAGTGTCGTAACTGACACTCTCTCACAGTGCAGGTAATGTGCGTTATTTGGGACTCCGTTAGCAACTGCTCAGTCAACACAAAGTCAAACCAGCGGTACTCAAGGATTCACTAAAGAGACACAGAACTACTTTGAGTGTCTGTTCAGTGAAAGAAAACAGTTGAGGGACTGGAACATCTGCACCTCCTCACTGACAGTTGACTTCTTGGCGTACACGTCATCTGCGAGTCTTTACAACATTTTGGCAGCTCCAAATATATTCCCATTTAATTGTTCACGACCAACTTAGGCAAAACCGAAACTGAAATGTCAGGCTTTGTGAATCTGTAGGGGGTACTGTACAGTGAATTCAGACAATGCCACACACAGTGCCACACACAGCACCACTTTGTGCCCAGAGGGATCATTCATAGCTCATCACAGTCCATCTAAGCCCAAACCTGTAACTGGGGTAGATCACAACCTTTCATGTAATGCCTTCAGTCCCAAAAATAATGCTTGTCCTCTCCATAACAGGTGTCAAGAAAAAATTTGGAAGACCTTTGGGTGTCAGCATAATAATAATAATAACTCTTTGCATTTATATAGAGCTTTTCTCACTACTCAAAGCGCTCAGCAATTGCAGGTTAAGGACTTTGCTGAAGGGCCCAACAGAGCAGAGTCCCTATTGGCATTTTACGGGATTCGAACCAGCAACCTTCCGATTGCCAGTGCAGATCCCTAGCCTCAGAGCCACCACTCCGCTTGGAAATGTTTAGCATGGAAAATGTTTAGTGATGCTCAGGCTTAGGGCTTGGCCTGGCAATCTGAAAGGTGGAGTTTGGTTCCATTGTGTGTAATCTTATATATAAAGCAGACTGTAACAATCTTGCGGTCTTGTATGTATGTTATCATCCAGTTGACGCTCGGAACGTTCCTGGTGTGCTCTGTAAAAACAACCGACAGTTTTATCATGAAAAATCCATAGTATTATTTGGTTGTTATTTTAATGTTTGTTTTTGTTAACTATATTTTCATCTTGAATTATTATCACTGTAACAATTAAAAAAAAAAAGCCAGGTATTTCAGCTAGTGGACAATAAAGGATGTTAGAGTTCAGAGTTCTTCTAAGGTTAACTGAGATCTCTGCTTTAGGGCGTGAGAAGGAGCGGGAAAGGGCCCTGAGCGGTTTCTCTGCCTTGTTCTGGGGTCTCCTCATTTCCTAACACAATGTCTTCTCACTTCTTTCTCTCTCTCTCTGTCTCTCTCATTGCAGGGCAGGCGAGGTGTGCTGGCCAGTGGGGTGGACTCCTAGTATCTCCTTCTCCAATGAAAGCCTCCCATCAAAATGGAAAAATTCAAAGAAGGCAAAGCACCTGAAGCTGGCACTCTCAGAGTATAACCTGTTGTACTGCAGCTGTACTGTCCAGAAAGAAGGCCAACAAACACTCCGGACTCCCAGCTTGAGGCGAGGTGACAAATTTGACTTCTTCACAGGCCGGTGGTGCGGCACTCTCCAGACGTGGAAATGTTTCCAGTCATATCCCTTTTGTGTGCCACTGTTGCCAGTGTGCCCAGATTGTGCTGCAGGAGGAGGTCAGATGTCTGCTTGCTCTGGCTATCGAGCCTGGTTTTGAGACTCATCCTCACATCTTGTCAGAAGGGTGAAGCTAGCACTGGTGGAAAGTATCCCGTGGTGACAACAAACTATGGCAAACTACGTGGAATCAAGAAGGATCTCAATAATGAGATCTTGGGGCCAGTGGAACAGTACCTAGGAGTGCCTTATGCTACTCCGCCAGTGGGTGAAAGACGGTTTCAGCCTCCAGAGGCTCCTGGGTCCTGGTCAGAAGTGCGAAATGCCACCCAGTTTGCCCCTGTTTGCCCTCAGAACATCCATGGGGTACTGCCTGAGATAATGCTTCCTGTGTGGTTTACGGATAATCTGGAAATAGTGGCGGGCTATGTCCAGAATCAAAGTGAGGACTGCCTCTACTTAAACATTTATGTGCCAACCGAAGACGGTAAGTGCCATGAATCTGCTGTCTGCTGTTTCTTGAGAGCCCAAGCACTCTCACGCGTTCACTCTTGCCCAGGAATGAGAGTGCGTTTTCAAGCAATTTTCCCCCTCTACTTCTTAGAGAATGCATTTTGATTGCTATTGCATATGTTAGATCTGCAGTTGATTTTTTCTCCCCAGATCCCTCCCCTTTCTTCCTGCTCCTGTTCTCTTTCACAACTTTTTGGATGGTTTTTAAGATTTCTCTTTGACTTCTTCATTTTTTTTTACACTCTTTAAAGTGCAGCTCGTGTGGGCCTAGCAAAATCTCTCTTTATTGTAGCCCCCCTCCCCTCTTAACACCCTACCCACATCCCCCTAGGAAGCACTGTTATCTTGGTGGGCGAAAAAAATTTCTTCTTTTCTTGTTGCTTCATTTTTTTTTTCCAGCTGTCCAGTTTAAGGAGTACGTTGAATTTTTGACAGTGCATTTTCTTTTCCTAGTGAACACATGCCTTCTGACACCACACTCCTGAGACCTAATGCCCAGTGCCAAAACCAGGATCCTTCAGCTACCGTTTCTCTTTTTTTATTCTTTATTTTGTTTGCAAAAGAAAGCATTACTTCACTCTTTGCTGTTTTCTTTCCTTCTCTTTGCCTTTCTTCTTCTGATTAGTTACACTCGTTCATCCTGGCATATTTTTTTTGGGTAAATTGGTGTCTAGTGGTGTATTATTCTGCTTATCTAAGTATTACTCTAGGTGTTAATTCCATGAAGAGTTCAATCTCGTCCAGGAGAAGCAGTATGTGTGTGTGTGTGCAGGCGTGGGTGGGTGGGAATGGAGAAGAAAGTGGCGTCCATCTCTGCTTCTTCTACTCAGGGTTATTACTTATTGTGCTTACTTCACGCGGCTTACTTCATGCCAACAGCCACCGCAGAGTTTGTTTGTAACACCCAGAGCACTCATGAAGTGCCCATCCCAGCATTAGAAAGAAACACCAAAGAATAAGATCTTCTGGTTTTATTTAAGTGCCACCCGATTTTGATTTAACAGAAAGAAAGGCAACTCCAAGCCGTGGCACATCTGTAATAATCTCTGAGCTACGCTCATTTTCATTCCAGAACACTCCAGTTAAAGTCCTTTTCGGTACCTCAGACCTCCACATGCTACCGTTTCATTGTCCCTTTTTCAGATTTTCTTTTTCCTCTTTTTTTAGTCTATGAACAGCAAAGTTACTTTGTATGTGAATGGAAAAAAATGTTGTTTTAGGATCAGTGAAGAATAAGCAGCGAGTACTTGGCGACAGAATATTGTGGGAGAAAATGAAAAGACAACATCAGTAGTGTGGAGTGTTTGCTAGCATCCCATTTTAATCGGCAATGGAATTTAATCCCACACGGACACTTAAAGGAAACAAAAAGACAGGGCTGTTGGTCCATTTGAGACTTCTTCTCTGAGTCTCATGTTTCTTACACCAGGGTCGGTAGTGATTACAGACTTCTGGTCACATCTCCTCTTTTATAGGTTCTGCATTGGTGGGGCTGGAAGAAGTGTCATTGTTTATCCCGAAAATCGTCTTCCGGTCTGAGGGAAACAAAAGGGGTTTGGTTAAGGCCAGCATAAACAGTCTTATCCTTCTCCCTATCTTCAGTTCCAGAGCCATGTGGCTGATCCCACCACTTGCATGCATGACAGTATTTCTATATATTGGGATCTGGCAATAAGAAACCAGAACAGGTTAAAGGTTTGGTGTCTTCCATCCACCATTCAATTGTGACAATGATAATAATGAAGGAAATAAAAAGAAAGAGAACATGAAATGCTGAGCCCTTCAATGCACAGGCTTTTTCCAATTATAGCAGCAGCAGTTGTAATGGCACCAGTAGTTATGGGATTGACATTGATCATCATCTTCCAATCCTTGTGCTGCTCATATGCTGAGAAGGGTGTGGGGCTTCTTCGCCACACAGGAAGTGGTGCCAGGGTGTGCCGCTGGTCTCCTCCTCTAGCCGGGGATTGCAATAGTGGGGGAGGTTAGTATGTGTGCAAACATATAACCCGTCCCGGTTTTAATGTCAGTCAGCTTGCTCTCTCCTCACTCATGCCTCACTATATATATTTTCACAAAATCATAAACATATTTTATATGTACAATGTACATATTGTGGTCACCAGGGGGCATTTGAGCTCCCCAAATTCCTGACACAGACTAGCCTTGGATACAAGTTCATTAAGCGCAAAGCATTTTATTGTGGGAAACTTTTTACAAACAGTGTTTTTCACCCCACAATAAACACTTCACTCCCCAAGCACAATCACTGGCTCTTCTGTCTCTCCTCTGCTCCTCCAGCAAGCTTCATCCTCTTCCTCCTGACTCTGACTTCTGGATTGAAGTGGGGCTGCTCCTTTTATCCTAGCCCGGAAGTGACGGTGGTGTGAAGCAGTGGTTCTGAAGCACTTCCAGGTGAGATTGTAGCCCCACAAAGTAGAGACTCCCAAATCTTGCAACTCTTCCTGGAAGACCCCACAGAACCCAGCAGGGCTGTCACCTGGAATATAATACCCAGGATGCCTTCTGGATATCCATGTGGATATCCCAGCCTGAGTTGGCTGCCATCTATTGTCCTTGGAAAGGAACTAGCATGAGTAAGCTGCCTCCCTCTGTCCTTCCATTAGAATGGCCTCCCAGCTGGGTAAGGTTTCCTGTGTAATCCTGGCCGGGACGCCTGCCCTCATGGGCTGTCCATCACAATATACACAAATGCAAACACAAATGTGTATATATGTGTATATATATATATATATATATATATATATTGTGAAGTATAAAAACACAGACAGAACAGATTAAGGGTTGGGGAACCATCCCCATATACTGTGTACCACTCAGGCAGTGAAAATGGCACTGAGGTATTGGTCATTTGCATACAAAGTACGCACAAGACAATGAATCTTCGACAGAGGGAGGTTTTATGAAGTCAGAACCGGAAACACTGCAGCTTTAGAGAAAATGAGGGTGACGTAAATGGAATGGGATGGAGGTGACATCATTGTCTGGAGTTGGAAATGAGGACATCGGTGAGGGACTGGAAATTAAGTCATCATGGGAGGACTGTTAGTTGCTGCTATAGTGCATTGGGCTTTGTTGTTGGGAGGCCGTCAACAGATTGTCTGTTTACATATTTTTGGACTTCGAGTTTTCGTTTTTTCTGATAAGGGAGAAAGGCACTAATACACTGCCCTGTACTCCCATCCCGCATCTTTTTGCTCTCTGTCAGGCCGTTGGGTGCCCCCTAATCACGTGTGTGTGACACGATATATATATATATATATATATATATATATATATATATATATATATATATATATATATATATATATATATATATATATATATTTAGTGAGAAGAAGACACACCGGGCATCAGAAAGGTTTGGGGCAGCCACCCATATAATATGTTCCTGGCTGCAAAAAGAGTAAGGTTTTTCAAGAAAGTAATGGTTACAAGCCAGAGTCCAAATCAGAACTGAACTCCAGAGCAAGGGAGTGAGGCTTTATAGGAAGTCTGGAGAAAGTTATGTCATCCTCGGGGCCGGGACCAGAAGTGATGTGTCCCAAGTTGAGGCAGCGGTTCCTGGTTAGATTTCCTGGGAAAGGTCTGCAGGAGACTTAAAAGGAGAGTTAGTGTACCCCACCACCCACTGGGCAGATGTCTTACCACTAGCCTTTAGGCCCTTCAGCTACCTCCTATTCGGGTTGGATGGCCTGCACCAAGGTTGTGAGCCCAAGAGAGGATGTCAGCATTGGCATGAAGAGACCCCTGGTGATGAACGAGCGAAAACTTGTATTGTTGCAGGTCAAGAAACCACCTAGTGATCTGCGGATTCAACTCCTTGTGAAGGGACATCAACTTTAAAACTGCAAGAGAGCATAGTAAACCCTTTTTGTTTTCCCTCCAGCAACCAGCCTACGTCTGTGGGTCCCTACCACATTCTCCTTTCGGTAGGACTTATGCCCGGGGATGTCCTTATGGAGTGGAGCCCATACCGGGTCTTTCCGCCCCGAAGACCCCCCCGCCCCCCAACGCACTCCTCATCCAGAAACTCGGCCCTGGTACTTTCCTACCTGGTTTGGTTTTGGGTTCTGTCCCGGTTTATTCTGGGACAGCATCCTGCCGGCTACTCCAATGTGAGAAGAAGAGACACCAGACATCGCAAAGTTTTGGGGCAGCCACCCGTATAATATGTTCCTGGCTGCAAAAAGAGTAAGGTTTTTCAAGCTAGTAATGGTTACAAGCCAGAGTCCAAAACAGAACTGAACTACAGAGGAATGGAGGAAGTGATGTCGACCTCTGGGCTGGGACCGGAAGTGTCCCAAGTTGAGGCAGTGGTTCCTGGTGGGATTTCCCGGGAAAGGTTTGCAGGAGACTTAGAAAGAGAGTTAGTGTACCCCGCCGCCCCCTGGGCAGATGTGCTACCAATAGCCTTTAGGCCCTTCAGCTGCCTCCTATTCGCACGTGTGTGACAATATATAAAATACAGTATACATACAGACATACATACAATGCCCTCAGAAAGTCTTCAGTCCCCTTCATTTTTTTCACATTTTGTAATGTTGCAGCCTTGTGCTAAAATCATTCAAAAACATTTTTTCCCTCATTAAGCAACATTCAGTACCTCAGAATGACAAAGCGAAAGCAGGATGGTAACATATCTCTTGGTGCTGGGTAAGGTCCTTGCTAGGGTCATCCCCAATAGGATCCATGAATAGGATTACTCACCTACCAGCATCCGGAGCAGTCTGGTATTATACCTAAGAAGTCTACCATCAACTGCATCCTGGCCACTGAGGGTTCTCATGGAGCACAGTCACCAATATCGGTGAAGACTGGACTCCTTCAGTTCTGTGTCTCTTCACAGAATCCTTAGGTATTGTTGGTTTGACTTTGTGTCGAATGAGCAGTTGCTCACAGAGTCTCGAATGAAGCACATTACCTGCACTGTGAGGGAGTGTCAGTTACAGCACTACAGCCATGCGGTGTGATTCCCCACTCACAGGATTGTCATTGTTAAGGACCATAGTGGTTGGACCAGGCCAAGGGTACGACCACATAATATCTGGCTGCAGCAGACAGATGGTAATTTCCGGAGGGTGGGAGTGGACCACATATCTGCCTGGGGGTTTGCCAACCAGAATCTTGAGCTCTTTCATCATATGGTGGGTGAATCAACGCGCTGTACCAGTGCATGTTCCCAAATGTGAACCTGAACCTGAGACATCCATTGACATAAGTATTTAGACCCTTTGTTAAGACATTTGACATTTGGCTCAGGTGCATCTCATTCTGTTGATGCTCATTGATGTGTTCCTACACCTTGTTTCAAGTCCACCTATGGTCAGTCCAGTTAATCGGACCCGATGAGGAATTGCATGTAACTGTCTATACTGTAGAAGGTACCATAGCTGAGCAAAAACTAATTCATGGGGTTGGAAAAATTGTCTGCAGAGCTTAGAGAGAGACACACATCTGGGGAAGGCTACAAAAAAATTCCTGCAGCCTTGAAGGTTTCCCAACAGTACAATGGCCTCCCAATCTTCTTAAACGGAATATGTTTGTAACAACCACTTCTTAGAGCTGACCACCTGGCCAATCTGATCAGTCAAAGGAGAAGGGTCACGGTAAGAGAGGTGACCAAAAACCCCTATGTGAAGATGTGAGAAACCTCCAAAAGGGCAACCATTACTGCAACATTCCACCGATCTGAGCTTTATGACAGAGTGACCAGATGACACATGAAAGCCCACCTGGACTTTGCAAAAAGATGGCTAAAGGACTCTCAGACTGTGAGAAATAAGATTCTCTGGTCTGATGAAACCAATTGAATTCTTTTGGTCTCAAATCTAAGCATCACGTCTGGAGGAAACCAGGCACCGCTCATCACTTTTACAATAGCCATTCCGACGATGAAGCATGGTGGTGGCGACATCATACTAAGGGGTTGTTTTTCAGCGTTATGGACGTGGGGGACAAGTCAGAGTAGAGCGATATCCTTAATGAAATCTAGAGCACCCTGGACCCCAGACTTCCAACTGGACATTGATCCAAGAATGGCTTAGGGACACCTCGAGTGTCAGTGTCACGGAGAGGACAAGTGAACCCAAGTGAAAATCTCTGGACACACTTGAAAAAGGCTGCCCACCGATGGTCTCCAGAGCTTGAGAGGATTTGCAGAGAAGAATGGCAGAAAATCCCCAAATCCAGGTGTGTGAAGCTTATAGCGTAAGACCCTCGAAGACCCCAGGAGACCCCAAGCTGGAATTGCAGCCACAATAAGTACTAAGTAAAAGGTCTGAATACTTGTGTCAGTGGTATAATTTACTTTTTTTATTTTGTAATAAATTTGCCAAAATTCTTAAAATTCTCTTTTCACTTTTGTCATCCTGTTGTATTGTGTGCAGCTTAGTTTGGGGAAAAAAAATATGATTTCATTACAAGGCTGCATCAAATGTAAAAAAAGTGAAGGGGTCTGAGTACTTCCTGAAGGCTGTGAGAGTTAACTGGATGAGATATCGAAAAGGTAAAACGTAATTTCAAATGATATATCATCAGGCCTAATTTAAACTTGTTGCTTTCTGCACACAACTCCTGAACGTAAAGTACTAAGGAGACATGAAGAGAAGTGGCCAATTCCACAGAGTAGTTGCAAAGCTAACACAGTGAGATGTTTTGGGGCACCTGTAGGCAAAACTCAAACAATTGATGTCTCAAAAAAAGAAATACAGTGATCCCTCGCTATATCGCGCTTCGTCTTTTGCGGCTTCACTCCATCGCGGATTTTAAATGTAAGCATATGTGAATATATATCGCGGATTTTTCACTGCTTCGCGGATGTCTGCGGTCTACAGTACGTGTGCTTCCTCAGTTGATTTGCCCATTTGAATTCAAACAAGGGACGCATTTGAATTCAAACAAGGGACGCTATTGGCGGATGGCTGAGAAGCTACCCAATCAGAGCACGCAGTTAAGTTCCTGTGTGCTGCTGATTGGCTCAGCAACGGAGTGCTGCATTAACCAGGAAGTCTCATCTCACTCATTCAGCATTAATGCACGTTACTGCTAATGCTTCAGGATTGCAGAAAAGGTAAAAGTTTTGGATATGTTGAAGGAAGGAAACAGCTACACCGCTGTAGGACACAATTACAGCATCAATGAGTCCACGATTCTTTTTATTTAAAAAGGAGGAAAAGCATATAAGATCTACGGCCGCAGTGTCCTTTAATCAGGGCGCAAAACAAGTTGCAAGGGGACGTGATAAGGCAGTAGTCTGGATGAAATCTGCTTTAGGGATTTGGATTGAAGAGTGCTGGAAGAAGAACAACGGCAGTGCTAAACAGTCGCCTGAAGAGGCTCCTTTAGAAGAGCTGTAACGCTATCCTTTGTTGTGCAGTAAAATTAAACTCATCGTTATCGGACAAGTCGTCGTGTCATTGTTGGTGAGTAACCATAATTAATTATTTACGTACAGTACTTATTACATGTACATAGTTTAGTGTCGCTGTACACACATTTTACTGTATACAATTTTTCTTGCATTGTATGTATTTATTGCTGGTGGCCTGTCTGTTGTAATGGCTGTAACGTATGTGATATCGGAGACGCTCGATATCTTTAAAATAATATTTAGGTTTTACTGTATACATAATTTCAACGAATCTTACCTAATATCTAAGAGAATACAAAGGGTTTATGCTGTATAACTGTGCGTGAAATGTTTATAATAGTGTGGGAGAGTTTGTAAGGGCTTAAAATATATAAAAATAACCATATAAAGATATGGTTTCTACTTCGCGGATTTTCTTATTTCGCGGGTGGCTCTGGAACGCAACCCCCGCGATGGAGGAGGGATTACTGTAAAGAAAAATAAAGAAATAAAATGTGGGTAAAGTATCATGTTGCCATTTTTCAGATGGGAGTCTGGATAACAACTACCAAAGATGGCGGTTCTTCTGGTTAAGACCATTTCTGGCAGATTTCTGGAGTCGGGTCCAGGTGGACACATCCTGGAAATGATATCAGCAGTGGAAAAGCTGCCAATCTGCTGATCTGCAGCGAGAGAGAAAGAGAAGGCATTATCGTAGAGTACCAACCCCTGGAGTGGTAGAGAATTACTGTCACCAGAGCCCTTAAACTGTCCCCTTTTGTGAAATAACCAAGTAGAAGTCAAACCCAAGAAAACTATGTTTAAGACAAACACAGCTTTGTTTCTGCACCCTCACCTGAATGTCACTTAAATGCGACCTGCCATCTGTCTAAGTCACTTCACATTCACTCACCAGCAGTTCTGTCTTTAATAATGCAAAGCTTCAACGGTGTGCCCTCAGAGTTTCAAACACATCCAGGTTAAAGTACCCGAGGAACTGCTACGTCAAGAGTTTGTAATGACACACTTCTCCATCTCCCATTGATGGCCTCCTCCATCATCTGCAGCTCCTTTCTAATTCGGCTCTGTCCACAGCATCTGACTTACTGACAGCCTTCCTGACAAGGCCGTAGCTTTGACCTACACGACCACATATGTTAGCAAAATGTATGTAAGATTCATACGGCCCGTTGGTATGGATTATTTAATATTACTTTAAGCTCTGTGTGAATCATTCATGAAGAAAGTGCTTCGGTCACAGGATTCTTAAGCAGGAGCTCAGGTACGCACGCAGCATCAGTGCATCCAGGCCTCCATTGTTTTAATCCACATAATCCAATCACATGTCACAGCAGTTTTTACCAAATGTTGTAAAGTGGCCTGCTGTGCACAAGTCTGGTCCAGTCATGTGAGTCCAGAAGGTCTGTGGTTGCAGTGACTGGCGCAGGGAAACGGGAAATTTTAGAAGTGGGTGTTGTCGACCCAGGGGCATCGGCAGTTGTTTGGGACTAATGCAACCTCGTTTAGGACCCCTTGCCATTAGTTATAATGGAGCAGTGGAGTGGGTCGCAACGAGTGTTCTCCTTTTATAAGAATGGTGATAGTGTGACTGCCACACAAAGGGAATTTCTGCGTCATTACCAGTTAGGACCTCATGATCGTGTCCCATCTGCACACATGATTACAACATGGTTGTGTAATTTCGAAGAAGCGGGTTCAGCCTAAAAAGAAAAGTCCCCAGGTGGTGTTCGAATGACCTGCACACCAGAAAATATTGAGGCTGTTCGAGCTGCCATCGTGAGGAGCCTTCGCCGCTCCGGTCAACAACTCGCATCATCACTACAGTGTAAAGAACACTACACAAGTTGAAGTTCCACCCTTACAAATTTCAGATTGTGCAGGAACTCAAACCCAATGACCACGTGTTGCGTCAACAGTTTTGTGAATAATTGTTGGCTTAAGTAAATGAGGACGGCAATTTCTATTAACAACTTGCCCCTTTTCACCTTAATGGCTATGTTAACAAACAGAATTTCCATTACTGGGCAAAGGAAAATCCTTTTGAGCTTCACCTGCGTCCATCACACAGCACCAAGGTTACAGTATGGTGTGCTGTGTCATTGCCTGGTGTCATAGGCCCTTACTTAATTGAAAATGAGGAGGGCATTGCAACTACAGTTACATCCGATCGGTATGTTGCTATGCTTAAAAAAATTTTTTGTGCAGAAGTTGCAAAACTGTGCACATCTGAATATTGAAAGCACGTGGTTTCAACAGGACGGAGCCACTTTGCATACTGCCCGACAGCCGATGGCAGCTATTCAATGATTGTTTGGAAAGCGTGTCATTTCACGCAGCAGTGACGTTCCATGACCACCGAGATTCCCAGATCTCACTGTTTCTGTCATCTTAAAAGCCTAAGTGTACCTCCCACGTCCTGCAACCATTGCTGAAATAAAAAGGTTGATTGAAGAGGAAATTGCGTGGCGTTCCTCTTGACATGTAACATCGAGTAATGCAGAATTTCCATAGCAGGCTGTCAGAATGTGTGCGGAGAAATGGACAACACCTTCACGATGTTTTCTTCAAAACATAACATGAATATTGATTACCATGATTAATTGCATATTCTGTACAATACATGTCATCATTAAATGTATTTTGTAATTTGTTTATTCATGCATTGAAAGTCTACTGAAAATTTCCCATTTCCCTATGCCACCTTATATATATATATGGATGCCACTACATTTGGTGGCACTGGTGAAGTACTGAACCAGAGGTGCGAATGAACTGCTGGCCTCCTGGCTACACTGCTGACCAAGGATAAAGGCGATCTCCTAAAATCTGTGTTTTGATTAGTGCTGACCTTGTCTTTTAAGAGGATGAGTGTAGGCAACACATTCGTTTTGATTTTTTTTGATCTTGTCACTGTCAGGCACGACAAGACCTTCACCTGAAGTCAAGTGCCCATAGTCACTCATTTTCTGTCACCGATCAAATTATGATACATGCCTTACAAACGTTACGTGACACTCTCAAAGCACTTAATCCAGTCCAAGGTCATGGGGGTGGCTGAGCCTGGCCCGGCTGCATGCACTGCAAAGCAGGAATCAGCCCTAGATGGGGTGCCAGTCCATCACCTAGGCCACTCATGATCAGCCCCACATTCACGATTGTAAAATGAATAGCCTTGACACACGCAAAAGGTTTGGGGCAGCCATCTGTATACTTGAGTCCAGGCTGCAAAAGACAAATATTACATTGAGAACAGAACCAAACGCACTAAAAGCAGGATGTGGTCTGGTTTTTATAGCAGGTTGGTGGAAGTGATGTCAAGGAGGCCAGAACCAGAAGTGACGTCCTTGGGACCAGAACTGGAAGTGACACCCCCTGGAGAGATTGGGGATGGCTAAGGGAACTGGAAGTGACATCTTTAGGGCTGGAATCTTATGTTGGGCCTGTAGGGATAGCAGAGAAAGGTTTAGTGCACCCTGCCAACCCTTGGCCTGGTGTGGAATTACCTTCTATTGGACTTCCATGTGGACTTGTGTGACAAGTAGGGACAGTTTCCAAATAAACAAATATTGCTTTTTTTGAGGCTATGGTAGTAAAATGTTAGTAAAATCAGGGAAATTCACATGCAAAGTCCACATGGAGAAAAACTGGGCACCGCATTCAAAGCCACCATACTGCCCTGTGTTACACTGTGATCATTCTCAAACCTGCTTAATCCAGTTTGGGGTTTCGGATGACCAGGGCTTACCCTGTCAAATAACACTGGGGATCAGATGGGAACTAATCATGGATAGGGTGCCAACCTACTACAGGTGCTCACAGGGAAAATTTAAGTTTGCCATGGAACTTTAATTGCATGTCTTTTTAATTATCTAATCATCTTTTTTTATTTTTTTTTAAATTCACTTATTACAGCTCATGGGTGCTGTTTGTGGAGTCCATCCTGGCAACAGTTCACCACAGGGCACTCACACAGCCACAGTACAAACCCACCAATGAACCAAACCTTCCATCCATCCATTATCCAACCCGCTGAATCCGAACACAGGGTCACGGGGGTCCGCTGGAGCCAATCCCAGCCAACACAGGGCACAGGGCAGGAACCAATCCCGGGCAGGGTGCCAACCCACCACAGGACACACACAAACACACCCACACACCAAGCACACACTAGGGCCAATTTAGAATCGCCAATCCACCTAACCTGCATGTCTTTGGACTGTGGGAGGAAACCGGAGCGCCCGGTGGAAACCCACGCAGACACGGGGAGAACATGCAAACTCCACGCAGGGAGGACCCGGGAAGCGAACCCAGGTCTCCTTACTGCGAGGCAGCAGCGCTACCACTGTGCCACCGTGCCGCCTGAACCAAACCTGCATGTCTTTAAGACATGGGATAAAAACTCACAAAGGCAACCAGAGTGTACAGAATCTGTAAGAAAAGAAGGCCTGTTGGGGGCTCACTGCCCCTCTCTTTTGAGATTTGATGGAAATGTGATATATTTTTTTCATTTTCACTTGGAAATTGGAGAGGAGGCACTGTGGTGCAGTGATAGCACGGCTACCTCACAGGAAGGACACCAGGGTTTGTGTCCCCACCCTGCCTGGGTGGTGTTTGCATGATCTCCCCAGTTTCCTCCCGCTGTCCAAAGACATGCAAGTTACTTGAACTGGCATCACTAAATTGACCCTAGTGAGTGTTTGGTGTGTGTGTGTGTGTGTGTGTGTGTTTGCCCTGTGGTGGACTAGCGTCCTGTTTAGAGTTTGTTCCTGTCTTGCACCCTGTGCTAGCTGGGATCGGCTCCAGCACTTTCTGAGACCCTGGCCTGGATTAAGCGGGGATAAAAAATCCATCCATCCATCCATTATCCAACCCGCTATATCCTAAGTACAGGGTCATGGGGGTCTGCTGGAGGCAATCCCAGTCAACACAGGGCGCAAAGCAGGAAACAAACCCCGGGCAAGCAGGAAACAAACCCCGGGCAGGGCGCCAGCCCACCACAGGGGATAGAAAATGACATGCAAAATGTATTTGATAAACAGGCAGTCTGAAAACAAACACGTCCCAGTACAATATTCTAAATTGTAAAAAAGCAAAAAGAGTGGAAAAGACAGAAAATCCAATGAAAACAGTAGACACATGCTGCTTCACAAATTGAAATCCTAACTCCACCAAAGCACATTCAATGAACCGCAGGGACTCCTCTTTCATGAGGCTGGGGGGGGGGGGGGGCGGTGCTTAGTAGTGAGGCCAGGGCTAGCCCCTCCTCCAAAACACAGGGAACATTTAAAGAAACTGGACTTGAACAGAAATCCTGACTAAAACGTGACACTTAGTGCTTTGAATTCTTCAGCTTTAGTTTTGGGTTTTGGATTAGTTTTGAGTGACTTTTGTTAATGAACTGCCACGATAGAAGAATGAGGACGTTTTTTTAATGAGAATAGACTGGTAGATGAAGCGTTAGTCAAAAGCTTAGCCAAGTTCTTTAACAAAAGTCAGTAGTACTAGGGTGTTGTACAATGTTAGCCATTATGAATGTAGTGAGAAGTCAAGCAAAATGACACCTTTTATTGGCTAACTAAAAAGATCACAATGTGCAAGCTTTCGAGGCAACTCAGGCCCCTTCTTCAGGCAAGATGCAATGATTACATTGATTGATTGATTACATCTTGCATCCTTGTCTGAAGAAGGGGCCTGAGTTGCCTCAAATGCTTATGTATTGTAATCTTTTTATTTAGCCAATACGCTAAATGGCTCTGCCAACATCTGTTTATTTCTTTAGATTCTCTTTTATGTATTAGGTTTTATTTTGTTTGTATACAATATTTCTTCATTATAAATACGTTTTCTTATGTTGAAAACATTTAACAAAAAATTGAGGTGTTTTTTTGGGGGCTGGCACGAATTAATCTCATTTCAATTAATTTCAATGGGGAAAATTGATTTGAGATACGAGCATTTTGACTTACGAGCTCAGTCACGGAATGAATTAAACTCGTATCTCAAGGTACCACTGTAAATAATATTTAAGTAAAACATCCATCCATCCATTTTGCAACCCGCTGAGTCCGAACACAGGGTCACGGGGGTCTGCTAGAGCCAATCCCAGCCAACACAGGACACAAGGCAGGAACTAATCCCGGGCAGGGTGCCAACCCACTGCAGATTTAAGTAAAACAATATTGCCAAAAAGTACATAAAAACGAAAACACTTGAAAAGTAATACAGAAACGACAGTTAAGCAGATAACACACAGAAGCCAGTGATAATCTCCTATATCCTTAGGACAGTCCAGTAGCCAACCTAATGAGAACGCATCGTCTGCACCCCATTTACTATACATTCTTCTGACCCACTATGTCTGGCACACCTTTTTTCTTCACCTGTTAAAAAAACTTTTCATTAGCCCCTCATTAGCCTTCTGCTCTCCATTATTAACCCACAGTGCTCATGTTTCTTCTGCTAGATGCCTCACTTCACATATCCGTATTTCTGTATTAGTTTACAGCGTATGTAGTTGGGAGCATGCGCTGCTCACGTGTTGCCGCACCCATCACACAATGAATCACCTGGACTGGGACCCAAGTGTAGCAGGTGAGCCCTCAGCACCACACTGAAACAGTGTGAGGTTTTTTATGGTGGCTGGAGTGCCAATCCTGCCACCAATCCCCATGTTTTCCCTGTAGAATGGAGGACCTGCTTGCAGGTTAACATCATACTCTGGACGGAGCAGTTGCAGGTTAAGGGTCTTGCTCAAGGGGTGGAATAGAGTCATTTCCGGCATTTACTTGTTTCAAATCGCCGGTGCAGATCCCTAGCCTCAGAGCCACCACTCTGGCCTTTACAGCATATTGCTAAAAAAAAATTATTTATGTATTTATCTTACAGCAACCACCAAACACATGGATCTGCTGCTTTTTATTGTGCCATCTGTTTTGCTCACCTGTTAGTCGCTTTTCTATAACAGGGTAGTGGCTGCCATCTGGAGATCATCCCAGCCACATCATGAAAACCAAAGCCTTGAAGGAAGTTAAAGACCCCGAGACAATTTTCATTTTGCAGCTTCTATGCTCTTCGTAGACACTTTGTGATGTACCGTTTATACAGTTTGAAATTGTCCCGCAGATAAGTCGGGGCTTGATTTTACCGTATAATTTGTTGTATTTTATAACGTCGATTGTATAAGTTGAATGCAGAAAACTCACGGTATTGGTCCAAGAGATGATGATACGCTAACGTCCACCAGAGAGGGTAACCACGGAGCACACGGCCTTTTTTTTCTATGTATTGTGCCTACGTGCCCACACAGTAATACCCGAACTATTCCGAAGCGACGTTTGCACTGTTTTGTGTTTTTTGTATCTCACACCCTCATACCCCTTTATTGTAAGAGCATCCCTTATCTACGATGGAATGTTAAATCAGATGAAAATATGAAGCTGGTTTTAAATTAAAAGTCGTTGAAGTGGCAAAAGAAATTGGTAACTGTGCTGCTGCAACAAAATTTGATGCGTCTGAGAAACTGATGTGAGATTGGAGGAAGCAAGAAGATTAAAAAATAATAATTGTTGTATAACGGGTGTATAAGTCGGGGTCTGATTTTATGATAGATTTTTCGGGTTTCAAGACCCGACTTAAACGTGAGTATTTACGGTACTTCAGTCTGGTCATCATCAGCGCTCATCTCTTAGCAGAGTGTTGTTAAAAGGGACACCAACACCTACAGTAATCTTATAGTCTAGGGAAACAAATGACACTCAAGGTGCTTACTTTCTGGAGTTCTCAGACTTTTTCTTTCTGGAGTGGACTGTTTATTTATCTTGTGTTGCTGCCAGACAGTAGCAGAGCCCCAAGTTTGATCTCCAGGTTGGCGGCTGTCTGTGTGGCGTTAGCGTGCTCTGTCTGTGTCAGTGAGGATGTTCTCTAATGTTCCCCCCCTTGTTGTGCTCTCTGACCCACAGACCTCAAAAAAGGTTTTACATTTACATTTACTCACTTAGCCGAAGCTTTTATCCAAAGTGACTAATAAAAGAGGTCAACTTGGTCGAGTGAAACATCAGCCTGGGGACTGTTTAGGAACAAGTGTTATAGGACAAGGTTGCAACATTGATCAGCACAAGTGAAGAGCTTGTTGCAAGATTAGTTACTCATATTGTGGCTTCTAAGAACCTCACATAAAAGCCATTATCAGTTGGACAGATATTAATGGAACAAGACAGTCTTCAAAAGCTCCTTGAACACACGGAGGGAGATCGAGGTCAAAAGGAGGTGACCGGCAGCTCATTCCGCCATGCTAGTAGCTACACATGAAAAGAGTCTGGATTGAGATTTAATGCCACGCAGAGGTGGCATCACAAGACGCCATTCATCAGCAGATCTGATTGGGTGAGAAGGGCCACATGAGTGCCCCCATATACATGGCTGCTGACTCACTGTCGACTCTGTAGGCAAGCATCGAGGATTTGAATTTATAGGAAGCCAATGGAGTGGCCTGGAAAGGGAAGTGACATGCGCCCGTCTCAGTTAGTTGAATGCAAGATGTGCTACTGAATTCTGAATCATTTGCAGCAGCTTGTCGTGATCTGGGGAGTCCCAAAAATAGTGCCCACTATAGGCAGAAAACACAGTCAAAATCTCAGACAAGAAACCTAAAGGGCCAAGAGAAATCTTTATAAAATAAAAAGGCTTATTTTCACAGAAACCGTGCAGCCACAAATCTCTGAGGAGCACAAAGGATTGCCTGAAAGGCAACAAAAAAAATTATAGTAAACATCATCATGAAGAAACAGAGCAGAGGCGAGATCAAAAAGAAAGCACAGGTTCAAAAATCTGGGGAATCTCCAAACGATAGCAAAAGCAAAAGGCTCAGTAACGCTCCACTCCAAGTGCGTTCAGTGGGGTGCGGGGGCTCTCCCTTAAATAGGGTGGAGGGCCGTTCCTGGCGGTGATTGGCAGAGGGCCCCACCCACAAAACTCAAGGGTCATAACCTAGGCCACACCCCTTTCCCAACACACACAGAGAAACATTAATAAAAATAAATGATACAAAATTAAACACAATGAACAAGAAACACAACAGCCAGGAGGAAAATCCACAGCTTGGTAGGGCGCACCACCAAAACATGAAGTAGGCCTGGGCCTAAAACTCAAAATCTTACAAAACCCTAAATGGACAGTGGAACTGTGATCATCACTGGCTCAAAAATACAAACTGTAATTCTTGAATTAATCAAAATAAATAAAGGAATAAATAAATAAGTAAGAGCTGCTCAACTAAATCTCCAAAAATATTTTGATGAACTGCCAAGTGAGGTGAATGTCATCCATATGTAGAAGATCTCCCTCCGTGGAACTGCTCACATGCTTTTTAAAGTCCAAGCCATTGGGTTCCCAATTAAAAGCAACCATCACAAACTAAGAAAAAAATATAATAATAATAATAATAATAATAATACCATATATACTCACGTTTAAGTTCTCCCGCGGATAAGTCAGACCTTGATTTTGCCGTATAATTTCTGGTATTTTATAACGTTGGTCGTTTAAGTCGAATGTGGAAAACTCACGCTATTGGTCCAAGAGATTATGATATGGTAACACCCACCTGAGACAGTAACCACGGAGCACACGGCCTTTTTTTTCTCTATGTATTGTGCCTACGTGACCACACGGTAATAACCGAACTATTCCAAAGCAACATTTGCACTGATTTGTGGTTTTTGTATCTGACACCCTCATACACCTTTATCGTACGAGCATCCCTTATCTACAGTGGAGCGTACCAAAGAAAATATGAAGCTGGTTTTAAATTAAAGTCGTTGAAGTGGCGAAAGAAATTGGTAACTGTACTGCTGCAACAAAATTCGATGTGTCTGAGAAACTGATGTGAGATTGGAGAAGTCACCCCCAATTGTTACTGACCTCAGGCCTAGGGCAACCTGGGCCAGGTACAAGCCACTTTTGCTACAGGGTGTAGCCACAGCAATATGGTGAAAAGCATAAAAGAAACAGGCAGCAGTTCCGAGTCTCAGACCATACTTCTCTCTTTTTTTTATTCTCCTTTTCTCAGAAATATATACTGTATGCTTCAATTTCTGCATAGATCAACATGGCAATCAGTGAAAACAAGGGTGCAAGCCAATTTTCTCTGCATAACAAATAGTGTAAACACATTTACTTTGAGTACTTGATTAGAAACCAATGTCCCCAGAACTCGTTAATTTTCCAAGGAAGCAGACTGTACTGTATCCCCACATTGATTGTAGATGAGATACTAAATCAAAGCAGTCTGACTATTCAAAGCAGGTGACTCTTTAGCAAGACAGGTAAATATTTATGCCCTGTAGATAGCCATCAGCAATAACCTGTAGCAGAATTTTCCAGAAATTCTGCCTTTTCTTTAAAACACTGGTTTATAGCCCATTACACTAAGCAACACACCGAAATGTCATTTTCTTTAGAATACTGAATTCTAGCCCATTACACTTTCGTAATCTAAGAAGATGTAAAAAACAAAAAATAATTAAGTGTCGTATTTTTGAACTGGTGTATAAGTCAGGGTCTGAGTTTATGATCGATTTTTCGGGTTTCAAGACCTGACATACGCAAGTATATACGGTAATAATAAAAATGTTTATCCAAAAAGGGAAAGGAATTCAAAAACAGGACTAAAGATGATTTTGAAAACATGGGTAAAAGTATAACCAAGTGTATATTACAGAGGCAACACCAAAATGAACAAAATCCCAAATTGACAAAAGTAGAAAAGTAAATCATAAGCCAAGAATACAGAAATCAAAACTGAACATTTCTGAAAAAAGATAGATATGGAATGACAGTGTAATAGATAGATAGATAGATAGATAGATAGATAGATAGATAGATAGATAGATAGATAGATAGATAGATAGATAGATAGATAGATAGATAGATAGATAGATAGATAGATAGGAAATACAAACTTTGCAGAAGATGAAAAAAAAATCAAATTATTATTATAAACAACCACCACCCAAACACACAAGAACGTTGGCTTGGATAATAAGAGGGCTGTTGCCACCAGATACCAAGCTTGTATGTGGCAGTAAGATGTGGTCAGATCTGCCCGGTTGTGCCATAGGTTTACTTCTAAAGGCATTAAAATTTGGATCAATCCACTCCAGCTTGAGTCCACATTTAAAACATGCTGATAGACTTTTTTTTTCCTTCCAATGTATATTGATACTGAGAAGCAGAATTTAAACTAAAAGACCCAGTAAGAGGGATGACTACAGCATGAAATGAACTAGCAAGCTTATTGAAATAATAAAATAAAAAAACAGACACAGAAAAAAAGGTTTGGGGTAGCTTTCCTGTATACTTGAAGAGTTGTGGTAGTGCCAAGGCAAAAAACAAAATTATGTCTTTACAGATGTGAGTCCAAAACAAAACTGACGTGTAATGACAAACATGGTTGTTATATAGTTGACTGACAGGAAGAGGAGATAGATAGATAGATAGATAGATAGATAGATAGATAGATAGATAGATAGATAGATAGATAGATAGATAGATAGATAGATAGATAGATAGATAGATAGATAGATAGATAGATAGATAGATAGATAGATAGATAGATAGATAGATAGATAGATAGATAGATACTTTATTAATCCCAAGGGGAAATTCACATACTCCAGTAGCACCTTACTGACACAAAAACAATATTAAATTAAAGAGTAATAAAAATGGAGGTATAACAGACAATAACTTTGAATAATGTTAACGTTTACCCCCCCCCGGGTGGAATTGAAGAGTCGCATAGTTTGGGGGAGGAACGATCTCCTTAGTCTGTCAGTGGAGCAGGACAGTGACAGCAGTCTGTCGCTGAAGCTGCTCTTCTGTCTGGAGATGACACTGTTTAGTGGATGCAGTGGATTCTCCATAATTGATAGGAGCCTGCTGAGCGCTCGTCGCTCTGCCACGGATGTCAAACTATCCAGCTCTGTGCCTACAATAGAGCCTGCTTTCCTCACCAGTTTGTCCAGACGTGAGGCGTCCTTCTTCTTAATGCTGCCTCCCCTGCACACCGCTGCGTAGAAGAGGGCACTCACCACAACCGTCTGATAGAACATCTGCAGCATCTTATTGCAGATGTTGAAGGACCCCAGTCTTCTAAGGAAGTACAGCCGGCTCTGTCCTCTCTTGCACAGAGCATCAGTATTGGCAGTCCAGTCCAATTTATCATCCAAGGAGGGACTGGGAGTGGAAATGACATCATTAGGAGGTGGGCTCTTAGGGACTGGAAAGTGGACTTGATGTTTGTAGTACAGTGCCAACCCCTGGTCTGTTTCCCATGTGCATCTGCGTGACTATGTATATATAATGTTAAAATGGAGTGCTGGCAGCTAGAATGAAAAAAGTAAACATGAACAATCGGGGGGGCACATTTATAGGGGTCTTGACAGAACTGCATGCCCCATCCACTCACCTTTACACACAAGTGAAGGAGCGAATTAGCAATGGCTCACTTCAGCCACTATTTATAGCGTCAAAAGCTCAGGCAGCAGCGGAAGAGACTTGCCAGAAGCCCTGGCGGTCAGAACAGCACTTTAATCTCTCGATCCTGATCGGCACTCTTCTCCATTTTGCACTGAGGAGCCACTTGGCTGGTTTAGGTGATAAAAACTAGTTTCTTAACTGACAGAGGCGTGAACGGGGTTCATATTTTAGTGATGCGTGCGCAGGCTAACGAGAATTCGTTGCTAGAGGGGGTATGTTGACGGAAGCTAGGAGCTGTGGCTTATTGTCACCTTTTATCTGTTTTCAAGTCACTTTTTTTTGTTCGAGTGAGGAATGGGCAGTGAATCTTGCAGAAATAAAAACATATGTGTGTGCGTTGAAAGAAAAATGCACTGGAGCTCAATGCTGTCCCTCCAGGCTGGAAACAGCGTATGTACTGTACATCAGCAGGAAAGCACAGGAAATGTGCAGCTTATAGATAGATAGATAGATAGATAGATAGATAGATAGATAGATAGATAGATAGATAGATAGATAGATAGATAGATAGATAGATAGATAGATAGATAGATAGATAGATAGATAGATAGATACTTTATTAATCCCAATGGGAAATTCACATTCTTCAGCAGCAGCATACTGATACAATAAATAATATTAAATTAAAGAATGATAATAATGCAGGTGAAAAAACAGACAATAACTATGTATAATGTTAAATATTAACGTTTACCCCCCTGGGTGGAATTAAAGAGTCGCATAGTTTGGGATAGTGCCTGTCATAGCAAGTGAACACTGGCTCAAGATACAATACCAAAACCTAATGCAGAAAAAGTGAATTTGTAGACTGCAGTATTTGCTTTAATTCTATATAGTGCCTTTTACAGCATTCACCATCACCTCTTAATAAGAACCGAAAACTAAACTTTAAAGGATAAATTAGACCAGCATAAATAACAAGGTTCGACATGCAGTTCAGTTCTGATTCTGGCTTTTCTAATGAGAAGTCAAGCAAAATGGCACCTTTGATTGGCTAACTACAAAGATTACAATATGCAAGCTTTCGAGGCAACTCAGGCCCCTTCTTCAGGCAAGAAGTAATACAGAGACTGGGATTCCCTGTGTTTATATAGTCACTAAGACAAAGAACAACAAAATGACGTTAAACTGCTTCCGGCCCTGCAAGCAGTCCTCCAACTTTTAGGGAAATCATGGGGGTTGGTGGCAGGATTGGCACTCCAGCCACCGTAAAAAAATTTCACACAGCTCCAAGGCGACAGAGGGATCAGAACTGGTGTGGTGCTGTGGTGTTGCCCGCTGCACGGTAGCACTAGGGTCCCAACCAGGATCCCGAGTTGTTTCGTCGTGTAGTGGGTGCGGCAACGCACTGTACCAGTGCATGCTCCCCAACTTGACTTGACTTGGACAAAGACAGCATTGGAAAACCTTTAAGTGAGACATCTTAGATGTAAAAAATGAACAGACCTCTTCTGGCTAAGATTCATCTAGTGAGAGAGGAGAACAATGTATAGTCAAGATCTCTTGATGAAGATAACTGTCCAACGAAGTCTTTTGAAGTTTCTAATGAGTTTTCCGTACAATGTGGATCTGTAGTCAGGTTGTCTGTGTCAGTCTGAGAGATGCAAACAATCCTCATACCTGGCCATAAAACTCGTGTGTCTATTAACACCATGTTGTAATGTGTTCAATTTTATCATGAGTTTAACTTCACATTCTTTTCTCTCTTGCTGTGTTCTGAAGTTGCCTATAAACAGTGTGACTTTAAAGTCCCTCTCACAGTGTCCATGGCTGTTAAAGTGGGCTGCTACAGGAACATCCCTAATGCCATGCTCCATGTGCATCCTGAGTAAATTCATTCTTTGGAAGAGAGTTTGTCCAGTTTCTTTCACGTACAGTGCAGTGTCGGGACAATTTGTAAGAGAGAAAAGAAACTCATGCTAAAAATGAAGACATTACAACATGAGTTTTATGGCCAGATATGAGAATTGTTTGTATGTCTCGGACTGACCCATACAACCTGTCTACAGACCCACATTATATGGAAAAATCTCATCAGAAACTTCAGAAGACTCTGCTGGACAGTTATCTGTCTTATCAAGAGATCTTGACTACATCTTACCTCGAGAAGGGGCCTGAGTTGCCTCAAAAGCTTGCATATTTGTAATCTTTCTAGTTAGCCAATCAAAGGAGTCGTTTTGCATGACTTCTCACTACGTCCATAATGGCTAACACGGTACAACACCCTAGTACTACACCTAATTCTAAAAATGCCATGTCTTATTTGATCTTAATGATAGTAGCTTCTATCACATGTAGTAGCTTCACACGGGGGTCCTCCTAACGACTGCAGGCTAGCAGATGATGTCCTGTCATGTGAAATAGTGATTGGGCAGACACAAGTGACTGGAGCCCAGTCAGCTTAGCATGCATCGTAGATAAGTTAATGGAAGGAGTTATTAAGGAGAACATCATGCAGCTCATGTCTAGGACAGGAGAATTGGTAGCACAGGTTCAGACCTGACGATTGTGGTGCACTGATGTGCTGGAAATGTCAGAAGAAGCAATGGAAGAACACGATGAGAGAGGTGCACATGATATTATTTGTCTGTTTTTTCAGAAGTTGTTTGATCGGGTCTCACGCAAAAGGGTAACAGAACTGGAAGTTTAAGGTGCAGGGTGTAGATGGGTACAAAAGTGTCGTAAACACTGGAAACAAAGGGTAAGGGTGAGAGAAACTTCTTCTGAATTAGGTTTTGTTGAAAGTGGGATCAGTGCCAGGGCTGTGGCTCTTTTTTGGGTCCGGACAGGAATACAGTCAATAAGCGGGTTAAATCTGCACATGATAGCAAATCTGGTGTACGGACATGTAATGGAGAAGACCTAAATTGTTACAGGGGGACATGGGCAGCATACAGGCCTGGGTAGATTTGTGGCAGATGAAATTTAATGTAAGGAAATGTAAAGTATTAATGCCTCGTGGTAAGGAGATCATGGGGTTTCATCATTGAGTTGTGAGAAAAGCTCTATATGTGGCAAGAAGGGTAATTAGTGCCAATGTCATTTTTAAAATTTATTTCAAAGAGTTGCAATTCAGCTGAGAGAGATGGACAAATGGCAGGTTAGGGAGAAGGGCAGAAAACATGTGAAGGACACACAAGCAGGTTACTTTAAAAGGTGCTGACGTCTACTTGAACAATATGATTAAAAAACCCAGAGTCTGCAAAGGTATTAATAACCAGCCAGTTCTTCTGGTAGTCACCCATAACTGAGACTAATTTTGTGAATATGTAATTATGTGAGTGTTTATAATTACTAGGGTCCAGTACGACGTCAGAAGTGTCTCACTATGCCACCGACATTCCTCGCTGCTGGATGGGACAGCTGTGTGCCAGCATTCTCCCACTTGGCTGTGATGTCCCTTTGCTTCTCTCCGGCCTGGATCTGTATGTATACAGGATCATGCATTATATTCTGGGAATTAATGTTATCTTTTAAAGCAAGTTAAATACATATATCTCTTTTTGTACCACATTTCTCTCTTGTAATTTTTTTCCACCATGGGTACAAAAGGGATGGTATTCTAGTCAGTTCTGCATCAAGAGACACATCCCAGGTCAGAAAGAGCACCTCCTGCTGTATACACTATATAAATGTAAAGAATTATCAAAATCTTAAATGTAGGAAACACATCTGAATACACAATGAGAGGTCTGAAACTTGTAAGTAGACCTCATGAGATGGACCTAGGAGTACCTTGTGGAATGGTCACTGTCAACATCCTGACAGAGTTCAGAAGCCATTAAGGAGGCTAGTGGGCTGTTAGGTTAAATAGCACAGAGTGAGGAGCAAATACTCAATAGGGTTTCAGAGGAGGAAGGTCGTGTTCAGAAGGGGTTAGACAAGGTCCCACATGAAAGGTTAGTGATCCCTCTGAAGAAGTTTTTTTTTTTGTTCTTTATTTCGCCTTTTACAATTTCTTGTATTAGGAATTTGTTAGTTTTCACGTGCCTCTTGGGTTCAGAGCACCAGGTCAGCCATTGTACAACATCCCTGGAACAACTGCACGTTAAGGGCCTTGCTCAAGGGTCCATTAGAGTATGATCCCCTTTGGCAGTAACCAACCTTCCAGATGCCAGCACAGATCCTTAGCCTCAGAGCTACCTCCTGTGGGTGGTAATGATAAAGTATTACATGTGGAAAGTACAAATGTTAAATTTGAATACACGATGCAGGGTCTGACACTTGAAAGTACAACTTATGAGAAGGATTTACCAGACTGGTCATTTGCTACACCTAGACAGTGGACAGCACCAATTCAGAAGGCAAAGAGCATGTCAGGTTATATAGCGCCCTGAGGTGTGGAGTACAAGTCCAAGGAGTATCTGTTCAATTTTTATAACGTACTGGTGAGGCCTCATCTGGAGTCTTGTGTGCAGTTTTGAACTCCAGGCTACAAAAAAGGACATAGCAGCACTAGAAAAGGTCCAGAGAAGAGCGACTAGGCTGATTCAGATCTGAGAGGTAGGAGAGACTCAAGGATCTGAACCAAAGAATGAGGTGATGTGACTGAAGGGGTGGCATGACTGAAGTGTTTACAATTATGAAGACAATTAGTGCAGTGGATCTGTTATACTAAAATGCATTCTTCACAAAGAACACAGAGACACAACTGTAAACTTGTTAAGGGTAATCACAGAGGACCACAGGCTCATGTAATAATAGTGTGGTAGACTTCAGGGACCCTCAAACCTCGACCTTTTGAAGAAATGAAGTGAATGGTTTTGATGGGCTCTATTGGGCAAAATGGACTGTTCTCATTCAAGATTGTCCAATTGTTCTGATGTTTAAGATTATTTAATATGAATGAGCTGGTGCTTCTGTCGTCATCTCATATCAGTTGATGGGGCTGCTTTCTTTAGATGGCCGTCTCTCTTTGAACTGACTGCTCTTTCTTGTAATCTGGTCATTTCTAATTGCTGCTCGTTGGTCACAGTATATTGTACACTGGTGCTCTTTGTTTTCCATTTTAATTTACTGACAGTTTAACGTACTAATGCCGTGCTGGACATGTGGCCATGGAAACTGAATTTCAGTGAGTCATTTATGTATTGCAAGGATTATAATAATATTAGCAGCAGCTTCTATGCCTTTTAAAAGACTAGCTGTTTTCATTTTTGTGGGTTATGTACTGTAGGGTGGCCCGATGGTGCAGTGGTTAGCACTGGTTTAGTTTTTTAGGTTTAAACCCCTTGACATTGCAGTTAAGCCAGTGTTATGTTTGCCATGAAAAACAGGAAACACTTTAGATAATGGATTTAACAGGGAGAAGAAGCGTCAAAGAACAGCAACAAAGGACTGTCACTGAGAAAACGTCCTATTTATCCACAGCTTAATCACTAACCAAACATTAAAGTTTATCCCACAATAGCATCTTTACCACTGATACTGAGCAGAAGCAATGAAGAGATTTCTCTCTTGTGCACCTTTTTTCCAGTCACGGTCATGACAGCAGTGCCATGCGCCTCCGAGTGTAGCGCTGCGCAAAATGGTGGTGCCCATGAAACCAAGACGTCAGAAAATTAACTCAGCAAGTTAACAGGAAAGCAATAAAAGAATTAAATTCTGTGACTAAAAACTATATTTACAAAAAAAAGAGCAACACAGCTTCAAAAAACTCCTCAAATCATAACAGCCAGGGCCATCTAGTTTCTTCTCTTTTATTATTTTTCTTTATAATTTATGTTGCTAAATAGTTTTTTTTCCTTTTGTTTTTTATTTATTTATTTTTTGTTG
The DNA here is from genome assembly GCF_900747795.2 of Erpetoichthys calabaricus. Taxonomy (NCBI): domain Eukaryota; kingdom Metazoa; phylum Chordata; class Cladistia; order Polypteriformes; family Polypteridae; genus Erpetoichthys; species Erpetoichthys calabaricus. The sequence continues at coordinate 281,569,160 of NC_041396.2, read as the reverse complement.
TTTTTAGCATTTTAATGCATTTTACTTGTTGATCTTTTTAAATATCAGCTTTTTGATGTTCTTTGTCTTATGCATGTTGAGCCTAAGGGGGTGGGACCCCCGACACTACAGCAGTATGGACCACCTTCAGCACATAGGAAGTGCTAAGAACCCATTCGCTTATGCCCAGCTCTCATTCCTAGTTTTCGAATTTAGGACTTTGGCCTTTGTCAATTCTAGTTCTTTTTTGATCTCCCTGCTTATACAGACTTGCAGAAAGATGGTAATAGAAAAACATGAAGGATTTGTGGTCAAGAAAGAGGCCAAAGTCAAAACCGACAGTCAGACAGATCTTTTGTCAATGCCAATCAAACATCAAAAATTTGATGTCAGAAAAATGTGAGCAAAGTATTCGTTAATCAGTTCTTTCAAATACGATCTTAGAATAATCTATAATGCTTCGATACCCCAGAACTGCCAAGGACAATTCATCAGTCAGATGGAGTCACAAATGGTCACACTTTGAGGAATTCTGGGAAGGTTTACTCTAGAGAAGGTCATAACAATAGCCTAAAATGGCAGAATTCACTGCAATAAATAAAGCATAAACAAATTATGAACTTTCAAATCAGGTTATCAATGTATCAAAATTCCATATTCCATGCATAATTATATTTTATATGTAAACAAGAAGAGACTCGAAACATTGCAAAGGTTTGGGGCAGCCACCCGTATAATCTGTATAATCTAGTTGCAAGTAAGTAGTCGTTGCAAGCCAGAGTCCAAAACAGAACTGAACTTAAAAGGAAGGGAGTGATGTTTTATAGGGAGTCTGGGGGAAGTGATGTTGTCCTTGGGGCTGGGACCGAAAGTGGTGGGTCTCAAGCTGAGGTATTGGCTCCTTTGTGGGATTTCACGGGAAAGGTCTGCAGGAGACTTAGAAAAAGACTTAGTGGACCCTGCCACCCCCTGGGCAGGTGTTTTATATTTAACATCTAAAGCCTTTAGCTGTCTCCTATTCGCACGTGTGTGACAATATATATACAGTAATCCCTCCTCCATCGCGGGGGTTGCGTTCCAGAGCCACCCGTGAAATAAGAAAATCCGCGAAGTAGAAACCATATTTTTATATGGTTATTTTTATATTGTCATGCTTGGGTCACAGATTTGCGCAGAAACACAGGAGGTTGTAGAGAGACAGGAACGTTATTCAAACACTGCAAACAAACATTTGTCTCTTTTTCAAAAGTTTAAACTGTGCTCCATGACAAGACAGAGATGACAGTTCAGTCTCACAATTAAAAGAATGCAAACATATCTTCCTCTTCAAAGGAGCAAACAAATCAATAGGGCTGTTTGCTTTTAAGTATGCGAAGCACCGCGGCACAAAGCTGTTGAAGGCGGCAGCTCACACCCCCTCTGTCAGGAGCAGGGAGAGAGAGAGGGAGAGAGAGAGAGAGAGAGTTAGAGAGAGAGAAAAACAAAGTCAAAAATCAATACGTGCCCCACCGTGCAGCATGTCGTTTCAGGAAGCAGCTGCACAGAAGATAGCAACGTGAAGATAATCTTTCAGCATTTTTAGACGAGCGTCCGTATCGTCTAGGTGTGCGAACAGCCCCCCTGCTCACACCCCCTACGTCAGGATCAGAGAAAGTCAGCGCAAGAGAGATGGAGAAAAGTAAGTTGGGTAGCTTCTCAGCCATCTGCCAATAGCGTCCCTTGTATGAAATCAACTGGGCAAACCAACTGAGGAAGCATGTACCAGAAATTAAAAGACCCATTGTCCTCAGAAATCCGCGAACCAGCAAAAAATCCGCGATATATATTTAAATATGCTTACATATAAAATCCGCGATAGAGTGAAGCCGCGAAAGGCGAAGCGCGATATAGCGAGGGATCACTGTATATATATATATATATATATATATATATATATACCATATATACTTGCGTTTAAGTTTTCCCACGGATAAGTTGGGACTTGATTTTATCGTATAATTTCTGGTATTTTATAATGTCGGTCGTATAAGCCGAATGCAGAAAACTCACGCTATTGGTCCAAGAGAAAATGATATGCTAACACCCACCTGTGCCCACGTGACCACACGGTAATACCCAAACTATTCTGAAGCTACATTTGCACTGATTTGTGTTTTTTGTATCTCACACCTTCATACACCTTTATCGTAACAGCATCCCTTATGTACGACGGAATGTTCAAGCAGAAGAAAATATGGTTTTAAATTAAACTGCACTGCTGCAATGAAATTCGATGTGTCTGAGAAACTGGTGCGAGATTGGAGGAGGCAAGAAGATGTAAAAAAAAAAAATTAAATGTCATATGTTTGAACGGGCGTATAAGTTGGGGTCTGATTTTATGATCGCTTTTTCGGGTTTCGAGACCCGACCTATACGTGAGTATATACATTTTATATTATAATATATAGCTGGTTCAGTTTTTAGCCCTAGTACATTTGTTTTGTTTAACAATTTGCATTATAATTGGCACCCCGGTACTCCTTAGGACTTACCCTGTGTTCCTTTCACCCGTCCACAATATATATAATGCAAAATATACATTCCATATATAATTAATTAGAAGCACCTCTGAGTCAGACAGAACACACGCCTTCACTTCCTGACAGCTCCTCCTGGCAGCCCCCATGGAACCCAACAGGGTAGTCCTATGCCACCACAAGTTTAAGCATCCATATTGGGGTTCGCCATAAGGTACGCGGCCACCCAGTGTATGGAGGAATGACCTGCATTTGGGAGGCAGTCTCCCACTGTCCCATATATGTGAATGAGAAAAGGGCCATCACTCATTCTGGTTGGAATGCTCCATCCATTTTGTCCCAACTATATGTTCATATCTCAGCTGGGTCCAGGATTCCCATCCATTGCTTCTGGGATGCCCATTCTGATACAAGTTTATGTCACCAGTTGTCAGTCAAAAAATAAGTAATATTACTATTGTTAGGTCCCTCTTGGACATGCTATATACAATTATATATGAATTAAACACTCCTGCTTTAGATCAATTTCTGCTTCTCCCAGTGATTTGGCTTTTGCAGATACTCATTGCAAAGCACAATTTTACAGGAAACTATTCTTTTGAAATGAAACATGCAATCAGTGGGAATAGTGGGCATATATTATTATTGTCATCATCAGGTGTTTGCGATTTTCATTTGTTTACATCTTTCACTCAAGTATTTCTTGTCATGTTTTTCGTCAGTTGTATGTGACTCCAAATTAAAATGTGCAAGGGCAGTACAGAGATGGGGGGCTGGTGCTGGGGCATCCATGTTCAAGTAAGCAGACGTACATATAAATGTAACCAATTGCATAGGGTGGGGTGAGGGTCTCCTTTTATATATTGCAGTAGAGTAGCTCATGGGCGACCCATGAAGTTTAAACTGACGTCATCTGTCCTCCTTGCCTGGGATTTGAGAACACTACTTCTGCTTCTCTCTTCCTCCTTTTTTGTTTCTGGCCTACAGCCATAGCCTCTGGCACCCTCACTGGGATTTTATAGTGCTTGGCGGCCATTGAGCTTTGCGTCTGTCTTGAGCTTCCCTCAACTTGCTCCTTTCATTTCACACCTCACTGCACACAGCAAACGTGATCACGTCTTCCTGTCGAGGACCCGCCCCTTCTTTAGTCGTTTCCTATTGGTCAGTGGTGCTGTTCAGTCACTTCTGCTCCATCCGTTCGTGTGTTTGCATAAAGCTCCCTATCAGCGCAGAGATAAGCATACATATTAACATAATATGAATAAACATTGATAAATAAAACAAAAACACGAGTAGGCTAATTTTCATTTTTTAAAATGTCACCAAACTTGATTTTTAAAATTTGTGTTTATATTAATCCCTAAGGGGAAATTGTCTTTTTTGCGTGACCTTTGGAGATCAGATTGAAAGGTCTGCCATCATACAGCACCCCTGGAGCGATTTTCAGGTTAAGGGTCAAGAGCCCAACAGAGTAGGATCCCTTCTGGCAGTAACAGGATTTGAACCTTCCAAGATATCAGTGGAGATCCTTAGCCACAGAGCTACCCCTCCGGCTGCTAAAACATTTTTTTTAGAACTACAACGTGAGAAAAAAATTGGAACAGGTCTCCAGATTTGAAACAGCCGAACACATGAAATGTAGACGGCCCCCCAGGTTACAAATGAGTTTTGCTCCTGCAGATTTTCCTAATCCTATTTTTTCTGTAAGTTGGAATTTGCACTAAAAACGTCCGTTAATGGAAAATTGATGAATATGCCTAATGCTTTATTACTTATTTTACAGAAAAACATTTCAAGCTAGTTGAAAAAAAATAAAAGTGAAGCAATAGTACTGTACGTTAAGTAACAAAGCACAAATAATTTAAAATAAATCACATGTCCAGCATCCTGAGCTTTCTGATGAGTTGAACTTGTTCTGTGGCCTCTAAACGTTTTTGACATGCGGTTTCCATGGGCATCTGATGCCAAGGAATCTTGTGATTATGTTTATTTTTTTTTGTTTCCTTTTTATTTTTAATATTTTATGTATGATTCGCATTGTTCTGTATTGCCATCTGGTTTTCCTTTTGGATGCCCACCATGTTTTAGACTGGTTGCTAGGACGTGACACCCTGTTGCTATGATGTGGATGCCAAAGGTCACGTGTCATTTTAAATGCCAGCACCGCACTTTCCTGTTCATCAGATTTTTTTTTTTTTTTAGCATTTTATTGAATTTATTAGAAGCAAATAACATTCCATACAAACAAGTCCAATTTTACAAAACTAAGTCCAAGTCAAATCAACCTCCACCCATGAGAAAGAGAGCTAAAACAGCAATAGCAGGAAAAATAAATAAATAAAATAAGATAAAAAGGGAAGAGAATCTGCTTCTTCAATTTAAATGCTTATTCTAAAATGTTATTGATTAGGTCCTGCCAGATTTTTAAAAAGTTTTGTACAGATCCTCTAAGTGCAAATCTGATTTTTTCCAGTTTCAAATAGTAAAGTGGAACCTCGGTTCACGACCATAATTCGTTCCAAAACTCTGGTCGTAAACCGATTTGGTCGTGAACCGAAGCAATTTCCCCCATAGGATTGTATGTAAATACAAATAATCCGTTCCAGACCATACGAACTGTATGTAAATATTTATTTTTTTAAGTTTTTAAGCACAAATATAGTTAATTAAACCATAGAATGCACAGCGTAATAGTAAACTAAATGTAAAAACATTTAATAACACTGAGAAAACCTTGAACAACAGAGAAAACTAACACTGCAATAGTTTGCGCTATAACGCTACCAACCGCTGGCTAAAAACACTTTTTTAATGAGTTTTAAGCACAGGGAAAAAAATGAACATTTGAAAAAATCCATAATTTAATAAACCACCAAGAAAAGTAACATTGCAACAATGCACACTACGAGCTGATCGCTGTAAACAGAAGTGAAAACAAAATCAAGCCCAGTGCATTCTTTAACTGCCTTCTCTACCTTATGTCTCTCTCGCGCTGCCTGTGTGTGTGTGTGTCTCTCTCTCTCTCTCTGCCTGTGTGTTTGTGCGTGTCTCTCTCTCTCTGCCTGTGTGTGTGCGCAGTTCTCTCTCGCGCGCTGCCTGTGTGTGTGCTGCCACTGTGTGTGTGGATGTGTGTGTCGCGCTCTCTCGCTCTCTCTCTTGCTCGCTGCACAGGAAATGCCCAGGGAGAGAACATGTACAAACCGAAAGGGAACCTGGCTTGTTTGTATACCGAGTGTGTGGTCGTGAACAGAGGCAAAAGTTTGCAGAACTTTATTGGTCGTAAACCGAATTGTAAGTGTACTGAGACGTTCGTGAACCGAGGTTCGACTGTATATAACATCAGTTGCCCACTGACTTAACAGAGGTGGGTTAGGATTCTTCTAGTTAAGCAAAATAAGTTCTATGTACTAATAGTGAAGTAAAGGCAAAGTTTGTTTGTTCTTCTCCACTTTAAGCCCCTCTGTGAGTCCACCAAACACAGCTATTAATGGATTAGGAGGCATTGTGACACCAAGGCTCTCTGATAGGCATTTAATGATTTTGGTCCAGAATGATGTTAATTTGGTGCAGGCCCAAAACATGTGGCCTAGTGAGGCTAGAGCTCGATTGCAACGTTCGCAGGTTGGATCTTACCCTGGAAACATTTTGGACAATTTTAAACGAGAGAGATATGCTTGATAAAAGATTTCAAGTTGAGTAATTGAATGTTTTGTATATATGGAGCTCGAGTGAATTCTGTTCATGGCTGCCTTCAACTCCTTTTATGAGATGTTGAGTGAGAAATCCTTTTCCCACTGTACTCTGGGATCTTTCACAGGAAGGGACTTTAAAATGTTTTTATAAATTATAGAAATGCTGTTCATTCTAAATTCCATCCATCCATCCATCCATTTTCCAACCCGCTGAATCCGAACACAGGGTCACGGGGGTCTGCTGGAGCCAATCCCAGCCAACACAGGGCACAAGGCAGGAACCAATCCCGGGCAGGGTGCCAACCCACCGCAGGACACACACAAACACACCCACACACCAAGCACACACTAGGGCCAATTTAGAATCGCCAATCCACCTAACCTGCATGTCTTTGGACTGTGGGAGGAAACCGGAGCGCCCGGAGGAAACCCACGCAGACACGGGGAGAACATGCAAACTCCACGCAGGGAGGACCCGGGAAGCGAACCCGGGTCCCCAAGTCGCCCAACTGCGAGGCAGCAGCGCTACCCACTGCGCCACCGTGCCGCCTCATTCTAAATTGCATTCACAAAATCAAATCAAACCCATGCATCATTTCAGAGCGTTAGCTTTGAATTTACCGTTTACGACTATTGTTTTCTACTTCCCGATAGCGATTTGCATTTTGTGTTTTTTTATTTCTGGCTAAACTGGCGCGTTTTTGACGTAGGACTTATCACTTATCTGTCTTTTGATGACTCTTTTGGCTACACACCCTGAGTTTTGTTTATTTCATTTCTAGCCAAAGTACCGCGGCTATCTTATATATAAACGTCTACGCATGGAAGTTTGTCTGTCTGTCTGTCCGGCCCGGAAGTGAGAGTTGGAGTCGAGGTAAGGGAACAGAAACTCACTTAGATTCTAATAACACAAGTGAGGCCAGCATGTCAGTAAAATGAAACCTCAGAAGAAAAACAAAGTCGCTTAGCTGCTAAGATTGACAAAACTATATCCCTTTTACTTTTCCTCCTGCTGCTAATACACAAGCAATGCGAGCATGTCGTCAAAACAAATCCTCCTAGGAGAGAGATGCCCAGAGTAGTTCCTTTCAATTACCTGACATCTCTACATTTCAATTTTTTTATGACGATTTCAATAGTTTCTAGGAGCCCGGGGCTTTTTACAGCGCAGGCGTACAAAGCTAATGTATAATGGATTAAGGTAAGAAAACAAATGTTTGCATGTTTTTAATGTGGACCCTTTTGTCATTGCCCATCCAACATCCCCGCTACCTATTTCTTTCAATGTATGCTTGCATTCCAAAATTGCTGTAGCTCCTTGCTGGGTTGGCACCCTGAATGCCACTTCTTTGTATTTTGTGGTTTAGAGTGGTTTCACAAATAAATGTTTAATATCACATTAATAAGCTGGGGGGGCATGTTGAGTAATGGAAAGAAAGCGGGGTCTTGGTTGATTGTGGTTTAGAGACATTGCTGCAAGCCTCCATATTATTACAGGAGAAAGCACCATTGGTGGGACTCAATAATGTTATAAAGTTGATTGATTTAATGTTGAGTACAAATCGAGACAAATCATGATCCTGTTTAGGCATTTAAGTCTAAAATGATAAGTGTTTGATGATAATAAATGTCTACCATCAAGAAACAGTAAAAGTTATTAACGTCATCCTCTGTTGTTCTCTTTCTACCGTATTCTGGACGGCGCCTTGTGTTTCATTCTTTCATTGTGGCTTACCTCTATTGCACTTAGTAATGGTATAAAATTCTATAAAGTTCTTTTTTTTTCAACAAAAAATATAGTGTCATCAGTTCATTTCAGAGATTTTGTCACTTGTACACACTGCAATGATATTCTAATTTGCATGCTTGACCAACACGCAGCCTGGCAGCCCAGATCTCGGTTCATTGGGTAGGTGGTGCGTCCATCCTTTCATTCGTCCATTTTCTAAACTTTCTTATAATATAACATCACAAATAAATAGGGGTAGTGGTAAGTGAAAGAGTTTATTTTGCATACTTCTTCTTTTTCTTTGTCTTTCAGTTGCTCCGGTTAGGTGTTGTCACAGGGGATCATCTTTTTCCATATCTCTATAAGCTACCAAGTAGTGTGATAGTCAGTAAAAGCTTTAGGGACTTTCAAAACTTGACTTTATGTTATTTTAGAAGAACTAAGAGGATAAGATTGGCAAGCTTTGCTGGGCTGAATGGCCTGTTCTCATCTGGATTATTCTAACAGTCTAATGTTCCTGTCCTCTACATCTTGCTCTGTTACACCCATCACCTGCATGTCCTCTATCACCACATCTCTTAGGTCTTCCTATTTTCCTCTTGCCTGGCAGCTCTATCTTCAACATCCTTCTCCCAATATACCCAGACTTCACTCCTCTGCACATGTCCAAACCAATGCAATCTCACCTCTCTGACTTTGTCTCCCAACTGTCCAACTTGAGCTGACCCTCTAATGTACTCATTTCTAGTCCTGTCCATCCTTGTCACACCCAGTGCAAATCTTAGCATCTGTAACTCTGCCACCTCCAGCTCTGTCTCCTGCTTTCTGGTCAGTGTCATCGTCTCCAATCCATATAACATAGCTGGTCTCATTACCGTCCTGTAGACCTTCCCTTTCACTCTTGCTGGTGCCCGTCTGTCACAAATTACTCCTGACACTCTTCTCCACCCATTCCACTCTGCCTGCACTCTCTTTTTCACCTCTCTTCCACAATCCCCATTACACTGTACTGCTGATCCCAAGTATTTAAACTCATCCACCTTCGCCAACTCTACTCCCTTCATCCTCACCATTCCACTGACCTCCCTCTCATTCACACACATGTATTCTGTCTTGTTCCTACTGACCTTTATTCCTTTCCTCTCTAGAACGTATCTCCACCTCTCCAGGGCCTCCTCAACCTGCTCTCTACTATCGCTACAGATCACAATGTCATCAGCAAACATCATAGTCCACGGGGACTCCTGTCTAATCTTGTCTGTCAACCTGTCCATCACCATTGCAAATAAGAAAGGGCTCAGAGCCGATCCCGGATGTAATCCCACCTCCACCTTGAATGTATCCATCACTCCTATCGCAGTCCTCGCCACTGTCACACTTCCCTCGTACATATCCTGTACAACTCTTACATACTTCTCTGCCACTCCCGACTTCCTCATACAATACCACAACTCCTCTCGAGGCACCCGGTCATATGCTTTCTCCAGGTCCACATATTAATAGATAGTGTTAAGTGACAGAGTTTCCTTTTGTGTACACATTCATGAAATTGACGTTAAACTTTGTATTGTATGTAATTTTGCAACCACGAAACTCACTAAAAAAGGGTGTTTTAGAGTTTGAAACACATTTTTCTTTTTGAGGAGGAGAAAGGGTACTTACTGTTCAAGGTTTTGGTAACACCATACACTCCTTTGGACCATCACATTTCTCAGAAAAGAGTCCAATTGAAAGTAAACTTAGCTTCTTATACAATTTCCCAATCTTGGAACTCACAAAAATGGATGTTATTAAAGTCAGTCAGTCCTGAACAGGGTGGCGGTAGCCTTTCTCAGCTGGCAGAGGGCATAAGACAGGAGCTAATCTTGGATGGGGCGCCAGTCCATCATATGATGAACACACACACCCAGCACACACACTCATATCACACACACACACATACGGGCCAGTTTAGGATCGCTAATCCACCTAACCTGAATGTCTTTGGACTGTGGAAGGAAACCCACACAGACACAGGGAGAACTCCACACAGAGAGGACCCTGGCCATGAACCCCAGTCTCGTTACAATGCTATCACTGCGCCACTATGCTGCCTCAAATTTTAAAAAGTATATTAGGGGAGTAAGTGAAAAACACAGTTGAGGGTCTGACAGCACCTTTCACCACTTTTGGACTTGTGTGTTTTCATAGATAATCATCCACATGAAAATAAATGGTGAGGGGGAAGTGTCTTTCAGATATTCAAAATGGATGACCACAACCCATGATGAGATAAAAAGACAAAAGCTGTAATGCAGTAAGGCAATAAAATTGTTATCCAGAAACCGCTTTACCTGATTTATTAGATGAGATCCCACTTTGGCTGGCACAAAACGTTGTGAGCACTCTTAACATTGTCCTCCTATCAGCCCCAGCACTGCAGTGTACGCGTTGGCACTGCCACGATGTTGTAGATGTGATGAAACGCCTGACGAGATTTGTGAAACACTATCCATACTGTATATATCAAAGTCCATGTATGTGTGTGTGTATGTATGTATGTTCCAGCATCACTTCTGAAAGGCTACAGCGATTTTCATGAAACTTGGTACACATGTTTCTCATTGGTCGACTAAAAACACTGTAGGGTGAAATCAACCCTAACCCACCCCCTTCTGGGTAGGGTGGGCGGTGAGCGTGCTGTCTTGTATGCATGTTATCATCCAGATGACACTCGGAACGACCACCAGAGGGCGAACTGGAGGTGACTGGCAGCATTCTTTATGTTTGTGCCCCTGTTGCTTTTGAAATTAAATAGAGTTGGCCGGTTTAGAGCATCAACTGGATGATAACATACATACAAGACCGCAAGACAAGCACATTAGTGAGTCTTCATTGTTTGTTAATTTATTTTTATCTTTAAAGTTGTGTTTTTTTAATCAAACAATTAAAAAAAAAAAAGCTTTGCTTTCCTCCGGGTATTTCAGCTATGTTAGCTAGTATTAGATATATTTTAAGTTGAACCAACAGCAACATGTGTGCATTATTTGGTAAAATTCTCTCCAGCCATTTATACATGACTGGCATACAGACAATAAACAGATGACAGTTTTATGTATACTTATGGCATCTCCCTGTTATCTTCTGGTTCCATTCTCTCTCCAAACTGCTCTCACCTTGCATAACAGTACAGTGCAGTATGTCGACTTAAACATCACAGTTTTAAAAATGACACACTATCTCCTAGAGTTGGAAAAGGCATAATAACGACATGAAAGCCCACCAGTAACGGACCATTGTGAGACATTGAGATGACCCGCTCTGCTTCCCAGCGGTTACACTTACTGAGACGACATGGCCAAGGAACAAACCAAGGACAACGGGAATTACAAGTAATGGTCAGCTGCTTACCTGCGACGTGGCCGACTGGGAGGCTGCACACCACCAGTTACATTTTGTGACGCATTCAAGCAAAAGCTCAAAATGATTGAAATGGTGACAAAGTACTCACTGTGCTGTGCTTCAGCATTAGAGGTGGCCGGACCCTCATCACAACCAAATTTCAGTTTGCCTCATTGGTAAGTAAAAATGGAAGTGGCGAGATGAAAATGACTTGAAGTTCAATTGAAAAGAAGATTTGAGAGGCTTTGCTGCATGTGCTTAGCAGTGCTATATCTTCTGTAGCTCGAGTCCTTCCTGTAATTCACTGGGTTTCCAGCCTGACAGAATTGAGCCAAAAAGAATGGAGGGGACAGCAGATGTCACAGGACACCCGCATGGCCACTTCACAGTCACCAGTCCTCCTGGGGATCATGGAAGAAAAAGCTCATCCGGACATGGCGAGAACATGCAAACGGCACGCGTAGTGACCGGAAATAATAATCTAATGATATAGAAAACAGAATTGCAGCAATTCACCAAATATTCCTGAAAACTCTTGTCAGTTTAATGAACTGTGCAAACAGCTTACAAAATAATAATTATGCTTAATTAGGCTTCTCTGCAGCATTGTGCCATCAGCCACCCACGCGGCACTTACTAGTATCGGACTGTGGCAGGTAGCCATTTAGATTGCTCCTAGAAAATGGAAGTTTGTTTTATTTTTATCACGTAGTGCTGCGTCAGACACTCCTGCTGAAATATAAAGCCCGAGCGTGCTGCTGAAAATATTAATTAACAAAGATGGGAGAATGTTTTTATTCTGTAGAGATGTGGAAAAAAAAACAGATTTTAATTTTATTTTGCAGTGCATATTATCTTCCAGGTCCTCATCACACTGTAGTGCACTATATTATCATTATATTATTTCACTTGCATTTCCATGATTCTCCAGTAGATGTCATTGTACAGATACCTACACTGATGCCTGCTGAAGTTTTTAATTGTCATCTTTACTGAGGGAACTGTACATACAGAAAAATATGAACGGGTAAATGGCAGTGCAGCACAATGTGACAATGCTGGAACATAATGTGCAAATCTGTGTTACATGTGTAAATATGCGTTAAACCTTCACTTTAAAGGTTTCCAGTTTCTTATGTAGCTGAATAGCATAGGAACTTACTTGGCGAGATCGGAGTTTGACCCCCAGTTCTCTTAATACGTATGTGCTTTTATGCAGTGTGGTGTAGTGGGTAAGGCTTTGGACTAAACCCTGAGGTTGTGGTTTCAAATCCCACTACTGACACCACTGTGTGACTCTGAGCAAGTCACTTCACCTGCCTGTGCTCCAATTGGAAAAAAATAAGAAAACAAATATAATTGATTGTATCTTAAATGTTATAAATTGCCTTAGATAAATACAGTAATCCCTCACTTATCGCGGGAGATAGGTTCCAAGGCCGACCACGATAACTGAATTTCCGAGAAGTAGGGACACTATATTTATTTAATTATTTAACGTGTATTTGGACGTTTTTAAACCCTCCCTGTATTGTTTACAACCCACCATTTACTCTATTAAAAACAGGGACAACTGCTAAGCAATATGAAATCAGTAGATAAGTTTACACTTACTGTATAGCGAAGTACACGTAGCAGCTTGTAGGCGGTCATGACGTCGTCGACCTTGTTGCAAAGATTCCTAAAGCAGATTCCATCCAGACTACTGCCTTATCACGTCCACTTGCAACTCGTTTTGCACCCTGGTTAAAGGACACTGCGGCCGTAGATCTTATATGCTTTTCCTCCTTTTTAAATAAAAAGAATCGATGTCCTGCAGCGGTGTAGCTGTTCCCTTCCTTCAACATATCCAAAACTTTTACCTTTTCTGCAATCATTTGCATCTTCTGTTGGTGCTTGGACACGGCTCCTGAAGCATTAGCACGTTAATGATGAATGAGTGAGATGAGACTTCCTGGTTAATGCAACACTCCATCGCTGAGCCAATCAGCAGCACACAGGAACTTAACTGCGTGCTCTGATTGGGTAGCTTCTCAGCCATCCGCCAATAGCATCTCTTGTATGAAATCAACTGGGCAAACCAACTGAGGAAGCAAGTAAAAAGACCCATTGTCCGCAGAAACCCGCGAAGCAGAGAAAAATCCGCGTTATGAATTTAGATATGCTTACATATAAAATCCGCGAAGTCATGAATCCGCGAAAAGTGAACCGCGAAGTAGCGAGGGATTACTGTAATTAAATAATGCTACATTAGGTCAACTTTATTAATCCCAGGGGAAATTTAGATGTCTACAGCAGTAGAAATATAAAAAATTAAGGTACAGACTCCTATGGAAAATACAGTGCATCCAGAAAGTATTCACAGCGCATCACTTTTTCCACATTTTGTTATGTTACAGCCTTATTCCAAAATGGATTAAATTAATTTTTTCCTCAGAATTCTACACACAACACCCCATAATGACAATGTGAAAAAAGTTTACTTGAGGTTTTTGCAAATGTATTAAAAATAAAAAAACTGAGAAAGCACATGTACATAAGTATTCACAGCCTTTGCCATGAAGCTCAAAATTGAGCTCAGGTGCATCCTGTTTCCTCTGATCATCCTTGAGATGTTTCTGCAGCTTAATTGGAGTCCACCTGTGGTAAATTCAGTTGGTTGGACATGATTTGGAAAGGCACACACCTGTCTATATAAGGTCCCACAGTTGACAGTTCATGTCAGAGCACAAACCAAGCATGAAGTCAAAGGAATTGTCTGTAGACCTCCGATACAGGATTGTCTCGAGGCACAAATCTGGGGAAGGTTACAGAAAAATTTCTGCTGCTTTGAAGGTCCCAATGAGCACAGTGGCCTCCATCATCCGTAAGTGGAAGAAGTTCAAAACCACCAGGACTCTTCCTAGAACTGGCCAGCCATCTAAACTGAGCGATCGGGGGAGAAGGGCCTTAGTCAGGGAGGTGACCAAGAACCCGATGGTCACTCTGTCAGAGCTCCAGAGGTCCTCTGTGGAGAGAGGAGAACCTTCCAGAAGGACAACCATCTCTGCAGCAATCCACCAATCAGGCCTGTATGGTAGAGTGGCCAGACGGAAGCCACTCCTTAGTAAAAGGCACATGGCAGCCCGCCTGGACTTTGACAAAAGGCACCTGAAGGACTCTCAGACCATGAGAAAGAAAATTCTCTGGTCTGATGAGACAAAGATTGAACTCTTTGGTGAGAATGCCAGGCGACATTTGGAGGAAACCAGGCACTGCTCATCACCAGGCCAATACCATCCCTACAGTGAAGCATGGTGGTGGCAGCATCATGCTGTGGGGATGTTTTTCAGCGGCAGGGACTGGGAGACTAGTCAGGATAAAGGGAAAGATGACTGCAGCAATGTACAGAGACATGTTGGATGAAAACTTGCTCCAGAGCGCTCTTGACCTCAGACTGGGGCAACGACCCTAGGCACACAGCTAAGATATCAAAGGAGTGGCTTCAGGACAACTCTGTGAATGTCCTTGAGTGGCCCAGCCAGAGCCCAGACATGAATCCGATTGAACGTCACTGGAGAGATCTTAAAATGGCTGTGCACCGACGCTTCCCACCAACCTGATGGAGCTTGAGAGGTGCTGCAAAGAGGAATGGGCGAAACTGGCCAAGGATAGGTGTGCCAAGCTTGTGGCATCATATTCAAAAAGACTTGAGGCTGTAATTGCTGCCAAAGGTGCATCGACAAAGTATTGAGCAAAGGCTGTGAATACTTATGTACATGGGATTTCTCAGTTATTTTATTTTTAATAAATTTGCAAAAACCTCAAGTAAACTTTTTCCACGTTGTCATTATGGGGTGCTGTGTGTAGAATTCTGAGGAAAAAAATGAATTTAATCCATTTTGGAATAAGGCTGTAACATAACAAAATGTGGAAAAAGTGATGCGCTGTGAATACTTTCCGAATGCACTGTAATACAATCAATTAATAAATATATAAATATTAAATGTATATTACCCAGAAACAACACAGTACAAGTATTAAAAGAGTATAAGTATTTAATCTAGGACGTTGGGAGGAAGCACTAAATTGCCTGATAGCAGGAGGCTGAAAAGACCCCCAGAGGTGCTTCTTAGGACACCTTGGTAGAATGAGCCTGAAGGGGATTTTTCATGCTGGCATCCAATTTTGCCACCTTTCTATTTTCCTCAAAATCTTCCAGTGTGTCCAGGGTTGGGCCTGTGATGGCGCAGACTTTCCTGATACGTTTGTTCAGACATTCTGCTTCTTTTGAGCTCAAGTTCCCCATGTAGAACACCACACTGGCTACTATGGACTGACAGAACATTTCCAGCAAGTTGCTGCGCACATCAAAACACCTGGGTCTCCTTAGCAAGTCTACTCTGCTCTGGCTCTTCTTGTACAACGCCACTGTGTGGTCAGACCAGTCCAGTTTTGTTGTTCATGGTGGACCCCCAGGTACTTGTAGCTCTGCACCCCTTCCATGTCCTCCCCCTGGATGATGACAGGTGTCAGAGGCTCCTTGGCATGCTGGTAGTCCACCACCAGCTCTTCTGTCTTGCTGATGTTGAGCTGCCGATACCAGCACCACAAGACAAAGTCCTCCAGCAGTCTCCTATACCTCCACTTATCTCCATTATTAATGCCTAACTGAGCTCAGATGTTACATAAAGTCATCTTAGGCCCTCTCCGACACTGGCTCATGGAGGGACGACTTTTTAAGATCTTGCACAGCTGGCCAGAGGCTGGAGAAAGACAACGTGAAGCACTGGAGAAGCTGTGAGGAATCCAAGAACCTTGCCTTTGATGTGAATTTTCTGCCAATGATTATTTGTTGACGAGTATCGGCCTGACGTGATTTCATTTCTCCCTCCCTTGTGGTTCTTGGAAATCCGCACTATACATCTTCTGTCACCTGTCATCTCAGGTCTTCGATGGTTCCTAACTCTGGCTGGTCTTCTGGGCATCCTCAAGAAACCCAATGCCTCCAGCAAGGCTTCAGAGGTCAAATTTATTGTGTAATTTAACTAGTGTGCTAAGATAAAAGGACAGGGAATCGATGAGCCTATCAGAACTTTATTTTAACATTGATTATCTGTTAGAGTCTCGGCTCGTGCATCAACTGCAATATTGATAGATGGATATTGTATTTTTATTGAACTGCTTATGTAGCAGTGTATCTCACATCGTGGACATTTAATTAGAAAAATACACAACTGTGGAGCCAGTTTTACAGGGCGAGACCAATATGGAGGTAGTTTGAGCTCCTTCGTGTGTCTATGTTAACCCAGCATAGGGGGAGCCCTCCTATCACAAATTGGGGCTAAAATATACAAAAGCAGGCCATTTAGTTTCTAAGCCAGTCATCCACTTCCAGGCTGTGGGAGATGGGGCCTCTTCTGGAAGCACTTGGCATAACGCAGGAACCAATCCTGGCATAGAGCAGCCATCTACCAAAGGGCACACTCAGTTTAAAGTCACCAGTCTATCTAACAAGCACACAGAGAGAACATGGAGACTCCACAGAGATGGCAGAAAGGTACAGGATCGGAGCCCAAGATGTAACCAATACGCCACCTTTCAAAAGCTGTGTACAGTTTAGGTGCAGAATAATGGCACTTCTTCTTCTTCTTTTGGCTGCTCCCGTCAGGGGTCACCACAGCATATCGTCTTTTTCCATATCCTTCTGTCCTCTGCATCTTGCTCTCTCACACCCACCAGCTGCATGTCTTCTCAAACCACATTCATGAACTTTCTCTTAGGCCTTCCTCTTTTCTTCTTGCCTGGCAGCTCTATCCTTAACATACTTTCCCCAATATTTTCTCCTGCAAACTGGTGGCAGGAGAAAGTGTAGTTAGGCAACATAAGATGGTGGTATGTAGGATGAAGTTGGAGATCAAGAAGAAGAGGAGTAGAGTGAGAGTAGAGCCAAAGATCAAATGTTGGAAGTTGAAAAAGGAAAACTGCAAGGTTGAGTTTAAGGAGAATGTGAAACAGGTACTGGGTGGCAGTGAAGAGTTACCAGACAGTTGGGCAACTACAGCAGATGTAGTAAGGGTAACAGCAAGAAGGGTGCTTGGTGTGACATCTGGACAGAGGAAGGAGGAAAAGGAAATACAGGAGAGTACACAGAAGAAGAGAATTGTGAAGAAGAAGTGGGGTAGTCAAAGAGATGCAGAAAGTAGACAAGAGTACAAGGAGATAAGGCGCAAGGTGAAGAGAGAGGTGGTGAAGACTAAAGAAAAGGTATATGATGAGACGTATGAGAGGTTGGACACTAAGGAGGGAGAAAAGGACCAGTACCGATTGGCTAGACAGAGGAACCGAGCTGGGAAAGATGTGCAGCAGGTTAGGGTGATAAAGGATAAAGATGGAAATGTACTCACAAGCGAGGAGAGTGTGTTGAGCAGATGGAAATAGTACTTTGAGAGGCTGATGAATGAAGAGAACGAGAGAGAGAAGATGTTGGATGATGTGGAGATAGTGAATCATGAAGTGCAAAAGATTAGCAAGGAGGAAGTAAGGACAGCTATGAAGAGGATGAAGAATGGAAAGGCCGTTGGTCTAGATGACATACCTGTGGAAGCATGGAGGTGTTTAGGAGAGATGACAGTGGAGTTTTTAACTAAATTGTTTAATGGAATCTTGGAAAGTGAAGGATGCCTGAGGAGTGGAGAAGAAGTGTACTGGTGCCGATATTTAAGAATAAGGGGGATGTGCAGGGCTGTAGTAACTACAGGGAGATAAAATTGATGAGCCACAGCATGAAGTTATGGGAAAGAGTAGTGGAAGCTAGGTTAAGAAGTGAAGTGATGATTAGTGAACAGCAGTATGCAAAGTTTGCTCTGAGGGTGTTGATGGAGAAGTATAAAGAAGGCCAGAAGGAGTTGTATTGTGTCTTTGTGGACCTGGAGAAAGCATATGACAGGGTGCCTCAAGAGGAGCTGTGGTATTGTATGAGGAAGTCGGGAGTGGCAGAGAAGTATGTAAGAGCTGTACAGAATATGTACGAGGGAAGTGTGACACTGGTGAAGTCTGCGGTAGAAGTAACGAATGCTTTCAACATGGAGGTTGGATTACATCAGGGATCGGCTCTGAGTCCTTTATTATTTGCAATGGTGATGGGCAGGTCAACAGATGAGATTAGACAGGAGTCCCCGTGGACTATGATGTTTGCTGTAGTAGTGCCATAATGGACATTCCCTCACAATGCAGGTAATGTGCTTCATTCAGGACTCCTTGAGCAACTGCTCATTCAACACAAAGTCAAACCAGCAGTACCCAAGGATTCTCCAAACAGATACAGTACACAAGGAGTCCAGTCGTCTTGTTTCACAACCATATAGCAAAGCAGGAAGCACCAGGACTCTAAAGACTTGAACCGTCACACTTTTGAATTCTGTTAGAAAATTTCTCTTCACACAAAGCACCATAGAGAAGTGGAATAAATTACAAAGAAATTTGGTAGACTTCAAAACTCAACCTGTTATTTTGGAGAAAATTAGGGAATAGGGTGGATGATCTTGTTTGTCTGAATGGCCTGTTCTTGTCACAGTTTTTCTAATGTTCTAATGTTCCACCAGACAGCTCCTTCATATGCACGTTAACACAGGGCCTGTGTAATGTCATCAATCTACTTGCGGTGTTTGAAGGAAAACCAGAATGGAGCACAAGGGAAGCAAAGACTACATAAACTGAGCAGTCTGGAGCAGAGAAACTGGAACGCTAACTAATGCACCACAATCCCACTCTACATGCACATCCTCATCAACCTGATCACAGTGAATTAGAATTTGCAGAATTTCATGGGTTATTGTGTCTGTCTGTCTTATGTTAGCCTTTGCCATACATGTCTTGTTAACAGAGAATTCACATGGTTTTTTTCTCGATGATTACAGAGCACAGCTTGCCTTTAAAGGTGCAGCTGAGCAGTTTAACAATAAATTTGATTACAGGACTTTATGGTATGGTTCACGGTGAACCAAGCTAACAAATTAATGGCCATTGATGATGAAGAAGTGATCAGAAATGGAGTTTGCACCAAATTCAATATACATTTGCCTTCAGAAAGTATTCTCACCCTGTCACTTCTTCAACACTTTCTAATGTTGCTGCTTTGTGCTAAAATAGTTTAAATTATTTTTTTCCCTCATCAGATTACACTCGATACCCCAAATTGTTGGATCTTCTTTCTTAGAATAGAATAGAATAGAAATTTGCCTTTTTACAGAAGCTACTTAAATAAATAAATACATACATAAAGGCGGAGTGGTGGCTCTGAGGCTAGTGATCTACACTGGCAATCGGAAGGTTGCCGGTTCGAATCACGTAAATGCCAATAGGGACTCTGCTCTGTTGGGCCCTTGAGCAAGGCCCTTAATCTGCAATTGCTGAGCACTTTGAGTAGTGAGAAAAGCGCTATATACTGTAAATGCAAAGCATTATTATTAGATAAATATATTCTCACACAAGTGTATCAGAGGATCACCTTCCAGGTTCTGTTGAGGTTTGTAATTACACTCCGGGATGAGAGGGAGCACTGTCACTATGCATTGTCATCTTTTCCTCTCTCCACTAGTGCCGAGAAGCCGCCCAGTGAGGACAACTGACTCCGCCCCTTTTGAGAAACCACCCAGTGAGGACAACTGACCACGCCCCTTTTCATTCACGCTCCATAAAAGCTCGAGTGTCCCAGAAGGAGGTGTCATTTATTGCAAGGAGCTCCTGTGCTCTTGATCTAAGTACCAGTGGCTAATCAGCTGAATACTTTAACTTTTTGGCTCTGTTATTTGAAGTGTAGACTGCTCAAGGCCATTTATTTTATGTAAGACCATTGATATTAAAAGGGATGACTTTGTTGTTGCTCAAATTTTCCTTTTTGTGGAAGTCATTAATATACCCAGTCACTATATATATATATATATATATATATATATATATATATACTGTATATATATATATATATATACAGTGGAACCTCGATTTACGAGCATAATTCGTTCCGGAAACGTGCTCGTAGTCCAAAGCATTCATATATCAAAGTGTATTTCCCCATAAGAAATAATGGAAACTCAGATGATTTGTTCCACAACCCAAAACAATTCATTTAAAAATGATTAATACAAAATATAAAGTAAAAATAAATAAAACAAATTAACTTGCACTTTACCTTTGAAATAGAATCATGGCTGATGCGAGTGAGTTTCTAAACTCTTGTGGGATTGCACCCAACGGGACGACATGCGGAAGAGTGTCCCAAAGCAATCGCAGTCTCCCAGCGCTGTAGCAGTTCTCCGTAAAAGCGAATCCGAAAAGATCGCGGACATGCTATAAGCGCCTGCCGTCAATGGGTGATACAAGGAACAAGGAACATTATAAATGTGCAGGGCCCTGCCTGACTGCTGTGTCTGTGTATAAATAACCGCGATGTTGCTGTTTCAAGCTGAATAAAGCTTGTGTTACTAAAGTACTGAGACTCAGCTTCGTGTTTTAGGGTGCAAGACGGGGACTCGCACGTCACAGCACACACGCGCGTGCGAGCACACATACACACACACGAGTGCACGTGAGCACACATACACACATGAGCGCGCGCGTGCACACACACACACATGCGCGTGCACACAGTCACAATGCTAATGCTGTAGTAAACACTATATGCTCGTACGGATGTTGACTATATGAGTGATGCACGCTGACTCAGACGAAGAATAGGAGACGATTGCCCACAATCCCGCAATGAGAGAGAGAGAAGAACCATCATCTAAGTTGTGATCACATGACGCTCAGCAGACAAAGCGTATACAGTACATACTACTGGTACTGCAAGACATCGCTCGTTTATCAAGTGAAAATTTATTAAAAATTTTTGCTCGTCTTGCAAAACATTCGTAAACCAAGTTACTCGCAAACCGAGTTCCACTGTATATATATATATATATCGCTTCGCTTGCCCACCCCAGAACCCCCACCCCTGAGGGTGCGCTTCACGCTAGTCACTTCGCGTCTCTGCCGCTCCCGTTGTGAAAGGGGTGGGGGGATGTATGCATGCTAAGGACGGATCAGCTGCTGGCTTATTGCTACCGAGCTGCGTAATCTGCATTTTGTGCTACGCGACGATCATTTAAAAGCCTGTACAGCAGCTGTCCTTTTTTCTCACTTCCTTGTCTCGTGGGACGTTAAAGTGTCTCTGAGAAATTGTTTGTAAGTGGTGCGTGACGTGCAAGAAGTCTCACGGGACTTCAAAGTGTCTCTCCGAGATGATCACGTCTTGACCCAAGATTTTTTTATATAATATATATATATATATATATATATATATATATATATATATATTTATATATCGTTCTTCATCGAACAGTCTCTCTCCACCTCCTTACTTTTTCATTGCAGCTGAAGTAAAAAAGGACATGAGCTGAAGTAAGGAGAGCTCGTTCTTGCTGTTTCGTGTGCTCTGATGTGCCTGACGTGTGCTAATCCTGTGTCTAAAAAGGTAACAGGTGGGAACGAGGGTGGATCTGTGCCCTCTTTAAAATTCAGCGCTGTATTCTGTAATGTATTAGTTATAAACAAGAGGCTTTATAGTAGGATGTACTAGAATGTTGTTAATTACACTTTTGCTTGTCACATTTGTGGCCCTCACATTAGGGTGAGGCCCCCCTCCCCACTCCCATTCCAGCTCTGCCCTTGAACCCACATTAATTATGAGACAACAGAACCTAATGGCAGGTTGCAGCAGGGTGGTCCTATCTGTTTGGTGGGGTCAGTGCCTTTTTCATTGGTATCTTACTTCGATGCATGATAGATGTCACTGAAACCACGGAGCCTTTGCATGAACCTTCAAGCTAAACGAATAAGTCAGTCAGAATGTTACATTTATTGTCGCTGTAATTAGGCTGCCTGCTCAGAGTTGGAGCGAGGTCTGGCGTTAGGTGACTTCGTTATGTTCTTATGGCAGCACAAGGACATCTGAGTGGGACCTTGCTAAGTGATAAATGGCGGTTCTCACTTGTGACCTTTGATGAAGGCACTCAGTCACTTGGCATGAAAAGAAATAAAAAGTGAATGAGCTTCATTCCAAACCAAGACGCATCCCTGTGTGTTCTTTGACGGAAGGGGAGTTTCCCCCTTTCTGAGATGTGACTTCTTTATAAACTCATCAGGAATTACGGCGATACCCTTAAGTGGACTTTATACAAACCCCACTTCCAAAAAATCAGGAGTGGTCTCTGCTTCACTTTCTCGTATACTCAGATATAGGGATGGATATTTGTATTTGTTACTTGTACAAAATGTGATGCTTAAGTTACCTCAGCGATCCTCAGTTGGTGTACACATCGTTACGTTACTCTTAAACACACACCGTGTGTCCAAATGGCTGGAGTAGCATAGAATGATCGAGTTCAGGGCGAAGGCCTATCAGGCCGGGCTGTACCTACGAATGGGGACACATGGGGCCCATCTGGAATTGGCGATTAACTTAACATCCAAATCTACTGAGATGTCGGAGGAAAGTCCACATGCAAATGGCTCCTCAAAGTCACCAACAGGTGACTAGGGTCTATGAAGCAACAAGCCAACCTGGCTGTACTGTAATAGTCCTTATTAACTCTGCACAAACCTCTTTGTTGTTGTATTCAAAATGCTGTGATATATTTTGATGTTTCATTTTAAGTTCCATCCAGTCTCTCCAACTGCATATCTATCAGTGCAGTTATTGAGTTTACTTCATCCAGTTTTAGAGTCATGGAAAGTCGGGGCCTATCCAGGCAACAATGGTCAGAAGGCACGATGTGACCTTGCCTGAGACGCTGCCAGTTCTTTCTCAGGGGCAATTATGTCATGTCCTTAGGATGTCGGTGGGAAACGGGATGATGAAGAATGTAGCAAGTCAAAATGACGTGGCTGGGTGTGGTTATCGACTTTTGGGTGTCTGTGGCCGTGTCTGTGTTTTTATTAATAAGAGTCTGCTCTGGCTCATGGTGGGGGTACGTGGTGGGCAGCCCCACATTCACATGCAAACTGGTTTCTTCATTAGTGCTCTGGGGAATCGTAATCAAGGCACCTACACCCGCAACCATATGAAAGAGCCTGAGCAGCATAAACTGAGGATGAGGAAGGACAAAAAGAAACACAGATAAGGAAAGAAGAGGTAGAACAGGTGTTGTGGTCAGGAAGTGACCCCAGGTGGAGCGAGCGGACAGCGCTTACCGTGCAGTTTTGCTCATCCTGAGCGCCTAAGGAGCAGATGTGACCAACTTCATTGAAAGCCCAAGGAATGGCGGTGGCAGGTGAGGAGAGCAGGCCTTGCGGCGTCCCCTGCTGACTGACTGTAAGGATGACTGCACAGGCTGGTGGCCGTCTCCAGTTGCTGAGGACACCTTAAGGGTGACAGAGGAGACATCACTTTGAATGGATGCACTGTGGCTCATGATGCGTTTTATGGACAGATGCTGGCTGTCTTTTAAACTGTGGATTAACCGTTTATGGGATTGTTTATTTGTTGTCTTTTAACCTCCACTAGAGAACACTGATTTTATTATGGATTATTTATGAGCTCATTTATTGAAGAAGCACCGAGCTTAGCTATTGAACACTTTGATTGTTAATAAAGGCTCTAAGCAATTTGCACAAACAACTTGTTCTGTGCGTGTGTTAATGTGTGTGAGTGTGTGTGTGTTCGTGTGTGTGTGTGTGTCCTCGTTGCCCAGTCCACTCTTGGTATGTGACTATCGATGTCCGGGTATGCCAGCTGCAGGCAACCCAGGTATCACACTGGGATTTTAAAACAAGACCCCAGAGAGGTGACGGAGCAGCACCAACCCACCCCATGTTGTCAACTGCGCCGAGTAATGAAGTACACAGGCCCAGCTTCAAAATGCCATTTAGGAAGGCCACATTATGAGTGTGTGGGAGTGTGCTTGGTGATGGACTGTGGCTGTTCCTGCCATGTGGATGATGCCATCAGGACAAAACCGAAAGCTCGTCTTTTTAGTTCCTGCGTGTCTGTGGACTAAGAAAATTCTGTTACGTAACGTCTGTTTCAATAATAAAAACTCCTGAGAGCAAGAATGGCAAAAGCTAAAGTAGACTTGTCGACTAAGTAGACAAAATGACAAAAGCTAAGGTAGACTAGGCCCGGAATAAATGGTTAACACTTTCTTTAATAAGAACGCGGGCTACCTCATGCTTCTGTTAGTCTGTTATTGGTGCATCACAAGGTCTTAAGAAAGGACTTCTTTAGAACATTAGAACAGGCCATTCAGCCCAGCAAACCTTGCCAGTCCTACCCACCTAATGTCTCTATAAGAGCATCAGTTTGAGATTTGAAGGTCCCTAACGTCCTACTTGCTACCACGTTACTTTGTCACTTATTCCAAGCCTATGGTTTCCAACTGTGTCCCCGTCTTCTTGATGAACTCACCTTAAAGTCCCAGTCTCAATCCACTGGGCTAATATCCTTCATAATTTTAAACACTTCAGTCATGTCACCTCTTCGTGTTCTTTTTCTTAAACTGAAAAGGCTCAGCTCTTTACATCTTTCTTCATAACTCATCCCCTGTAGATCTGTGTGATGGAACCGGACACCAGCGAGCCCCAAACCCCAACACTATCACACAAATGCAGTCCCGTGTTCAAATAAAAGAAGGTGTTTATTACAAAACCTCAGTATAAGCACAAAAGCACAAGTTTTCTCTCTTCAATACGTCTCCTCTCACCACTGCACCACACTGCACATTCTCCAGTCGAGTGTTGCCTTCCTTCGTCCCAGCTCCAACTCGCCTGGACAAGGGAGTGCGGTCCCATTTATTTAGGACCCGGAAGTACTTCCAGTACCAGGGCTTTGCCCGTTGGCAGCGCTACCAGGCCAGATGGAAGTCCAGTATAGTATGGAGTGTACCTTCCAGCAGCGTCCTCTTGTAGTGCCTCCAGACCCCAAGAGGGCTACGTTACCAGACTACAATTCCCAGAATACTCCACTGGTGTCCAAAGTGGCATGGATATCCAGGTATGCTGCCATCTAATGTATTGAGGGATTCAATGGACCTCAGAAATAATCTTTTCCTGTCCTTCCTTATTTATCCTGGCCAGGAAAGGTGCCATAAATATAATTGTCCGGGTAAGGGAACTCTTCCTTTGGCTGGGATGTTCGTCCATCCACTTGGTGAGTCTCATTCCTTTCTCTAACTCTCAGTCGAGATGCCTTTCCGTCTCCTCATGGCCCCCCATCCGCATAAGGACCCTTCTACATTCCTACTAGGGATGCCTGTCCATCCCATGTGGCACTTACATCTGGTATCAGCCTAGTTGCTCTTCTGTGGACCTTTTCCGGCACTGCTATGTTCTTTTTGTAGCCTGGAGACCAAAACTGCACACAGAACTGATAATTTTAAAAACTTCAGTCAGTTCACTTCTTAATCTGATTGCCTTTGATAAAACTTATAAACAGCGAATGGCATGACCTTAGAAAAGGGACTGCCCAAAACGTGACTCTGAGTGACCTTATCAAAGGTTTGGTTTGCTACCTTTGAAGTTTAATGACACCTTAGAAGAGGAGCAACCTACAGAACATCTACAACGGGGCGAACAATGGTGTGGCCATGATTCATCTCCCTGTTGTGTCGTAAGACCTTATCAGTGGTCCGAACGATACGTATAACACACCACTGACACTTGACAAAGGGGGGGTGTCAGTGGTCTGAATGATACATACAACACACTGATGACACTTGACAAAGGAGGGGGGGGGTGTCATAAGACCTTATCAGTGGTCCGAATGATACGTACAACACACTGATGACACTTGACGGGGGGGGGGGGGGGCGTCAGTGGTCCTAATGATACATACAACACACTGATAACACTTGACGGGGGGGGGGGGGGCGTCAGTGGTCCCAATGATACATACAATACACTGATGACACTTGACAAGGGGGGGGGTGTCATAAGACCTTATCAGTGGTCCCAACGATACGTACAACACACTGATGACACTTGACAAAGGGGGGGGGGTGTCATAAGACCTTATCAGTGGTCCGAATGATACGTACAACACACTGATGACACTTGACAAAGGGGGGGGGGGTGTCATAAGACCTTATCAGTGGTCCGAATGATACGTACAACACACTGATGACACTTGACAAAGGGGGGGGGGGTGTCATAAGACCTTATCAGTGGTCCGAATGATACGTACAACACACAGTTACTACTACAAAACAAAACAAGACCTTACAAAATGCTTTCTGTGGTCTTATTAAGGTTTGGACAGGTCCGGTGACAAAACTTCATACCACAATACGTGTTAAATCCATCAATAAGTCACTGACTGCTGTATAACAAGACACTTTGTTTGATTTTAATTAGACTTGGAAGGCCCCAGTGACACCAGAATTGGGGCTACTTATACAAAGACTACTGGTCACTTACTGCTACACAAAAAGACCCCAACAATGGCTTTGTTTGGCGTTAATAAAACTTACAATCTGGGCTGTCTTAACGTATGGGCACAGTAGGCACTGGCCATTGGAGCAGAGGGGCCCACGATGTTTTTGATGCCTATGTATGTTTCTGTTTTGCTGTCAAAACAGGGGTCCCAGCTCACTACTTTTCCTGGGGGGGCTAAGATGCTGTTAAGACGGTCCTGGTTACAAGACTCCACTGACGCTTACAGTAACAACAGCCACGGCCCACAGTGTATCCATTAGTCATCTGCTACTACTGCTTATAGCAAAACCTTAATTGCACCTTAATTAATAAGGTGTGAAATGGAGCCACACTTCAGAATAAGAGGTACCTCTAGTGCAGGGGCAGGCAATGTCGGACCTGGAGGGCTGCAGTGGCTGTAGGGTTTTGTTCCCACCCAGTTTCAGTCAGTTATTGCTGATGAAGCACTTATTGCTCAAGTGACATTTTGATGCTTCATCTTAGTGGTCTCACTTGTTAAGGTTCCCCACCCTTAATTGATTATTTCAGTCGTAAACTGCTGCATTCACTGTTTTTAATGGGTCCTTATTAGCAATACGATGCAAATGACAAAGGAGCCAGCAATTCTCCATCTAACTTTCATCTATTGTGAAATGATCAGACCCGACAAACTCAAAAAGGTTTGGAGCATCCACCCGTGTTCTGTCCCTGGCTGCAATGGGGTTTGAAAAAGTAGACAGACGTGTCTTTAACGGAGTCCAATGGAGGTTGTAAAGATGGTGGCTTTATATGCCAAGACAGGAAGTGACTTAGGGGAACCGAAAGTGATCTTCTTCCGAGGTCATAACCAGAAATGATGGCATCCGAGGCATTGGAACTGGAAGTGACGTCTTCAGGGATGAATCAGACAGGTTTTCCCACGTCTGGTCTGCAGAGACAACAGAAGAAGGTCCAGCGCACCCTGACACCCCCTGGCCTGGCAAGAAATTACCTTCACTTGGTCCATACAACGTTCTCCTTCTCGCACATGCGTGACACCATTTACACTTGCGTGGATTCATCAGGCACTATTTGGTTTAATAAAGAGAAAGATGTGACAGACTGAAAATGATTCGTTTTAGACTTCAAATCATGTGAATGATATTCTTGGATGGGAACAAAATCTACGATCTGAGAACCTAACATTGCAGACTAACAAGCCATTAAATTAAATAAGGTCTGAGATTGGCAAGGACTGTTTTCTAATTAGGGCGGCACGGTGGCGCAGTGGGTAGCGCTGCTGCCTCGCAGTTGGGAGACCTGGGGACCTGGGTTCGTTTCCCGGGTACTCCCTGCATGGAGTTTGCATGTTCTCCCCGTGTCTGCGTGGGTTTCCTCCGGGAGCTCCAGTTTCCTCCCACAGTCCAAAGACATGCAGGTTAGGTGGATTGGTGATTCTAAATTGGCCCGTGGGTGTGTTTGTGTGTGTCCTGCAGTGGGTTGGCACCCTGCCCAGGATTGGTTCCTGCCTTGTGCGCTGGGATTGGCTCCAGCAGACCCCCGTGACCCTGTGTTTGGATTCAGCGGGTTGGAAAATGGATGGATGGATGTTTTCTAATTAAGCAATTTGGTTGAAATGAAAACCTGCAGCCAGTGTGACCCTCCAGGACCAACATTACTGTCATGTAACTTGACTGTAGCAAAGGCTTTGTTTGTTCTTATAAAGACAAAGCACCAGTGGCTCACTGCGGTGGGCCGACCAATAGTCTGCCTATAGTAGCATAAAGGGGGGAGTGCGTCTGCTGTCCACTTACTGCCGTGTAAGTGTAGAGGAACACTACCACTTTTGGAAAAGGACCTAAGTGTAGTACATCTAGAAATCACTTAGTGTTGCGTAACAAGACCTCAACAAAGCCCTGGTTGAGTCTCAAAAGGACAAAACACCAGTGACATTCTACAATAGGTCTACTAGTCCTGTATCTATTATTCACTTACTGCTGTCTAATAAGATCTTCACAACGGCTTTGTTTGGTCCTAATTTAAACTTGCATGGCGCTGATGACCTCTAGCGTGTCTACTGGTCGGTTACTACCACATAACAAGTCCTTGGAGAAACGTCTTGATTGCTCCTAATAAGACTCATAAAGGGCCCACTTTTCAACAATGGCTGCCTTTAATGTGCCTATAAGTCACTTGCTGCTGTTTTACAAGACGATGTAATCAACCTTCTGGTCGATCCCAAGAAGACTTTGAATAGGGGCTGCCTTCAGTTTAACTATGGGTGCCACAAGACCCTAAACACTTTGTTTGGTCTGATAAAGATGCAGCACTAATGACGGCATGACACTGTACAGGAGGGGCTGGCTCTGCTAGTCACTTAGTGCTTTCTAACAAAGGCGCAGTTATTGTTTCATACCAATACTCTATGTGACTAACTGGCACACTACAGCAAGACTTCAATCTCTTACTCTAAAGCCGGCCTTCATTTTTAATCCGAGGACCCAAATAAGAAAATTGATAACATACAAGAAGAGGATTATTACCATAGTGACAGCAGAGCCAAACACAGACGACAAACAATGGCCATATAATAAGACAGTCAAAGTTACTTGTTTCCATTCAAGTGCGTTTCTAATATGAATATTACTAAACGAGAAAAGTGGGAGGCGAGTATATTGTTATTAAAACAATACTTATCATTCAAAACTTGGAATAGATTTCTGAAGTATATCACTGCCAGTATAAATGCTTTGTGTAAGCTTTAGTTATAACAAGGAAAATGTAGATAGACAGAATAGGCACTATATAATAGATAGATAGATAGATAGATAGATAGATAGATAGATAGATAGATAGATAGATAGATAGATAGATAGATAGATAGATAGATAGATAGATAGATAGATAGATGTGAAAGGCACTATATAACAGATAGATAGATAGATAGATAGATAGATAGATAGATAGATAGATAGATAGATAGATAGATAGATAGATAGATAGATAGATAGATAGATAGATAGATAGATAGATAGATAGATAGATAGATAGATAGATAGATGTGAAAGGTGCTATATAACAGATAACATTCCTACCCATACCAATGGCCAAGTGACCAAAAGAACTAGTCTGCAGATAGAAATGGTGGGATGAGCTTCTTTGGCAGGGCATCTGGACTCAGCCCTACAGATGGGATGAGGAGCACAGACATTCAGGTTGATGCTCCTCCAACTTAAAAAGTGCCAGTTGACATGGTTCGGGCATCTGATTAGGATGCATCCTTGGAGATGTGTTTCGGGCATGTCCAACCTGGAAGATACCTCAGGGTAGACCTAGGACATTCTAAGGATATCATATCTGTCAGGTAGTTTGGGAATTCCCTGGCCCTGGAGGAGTTGGAAGAGGTGGTTTTGGTTGGGTTGGGGGTTTTGGGGGTATTTGGGGTAAAAGAGGATATCTGGGCATCTCTGCTAAGACTGCTGCCTTTGCTACCCAGTCAGATAAGTGATAGAAAAAAAAATGAATGGATGGATGGCAATAAAGGGCACTCAGTTATCTTATTCCATTTTCTCCACTGTACCACACAAATAATTAATTGTCACTGTTGAGAAATTTGCTTGGGTGACACCTATCCTGATTGCAAATCCTGACTTGGAGCTGCTGGGCACAAACCAAGGCCACTGGATTCAAAGCTTATGATCCGTCCAGTCTTGAAACTACAGATTTTATTACAGACGTGACATGATGGGTTGATGGCAGCCTCCATGGTTGTGTTTCCTGGCCGTCTTGTTCTCCTCTAGTGTCAGTGTTCCAACCATAGTGAGCTGCAGGCAGGTATGATGGCCAGCTGCAATGCCCTCCAGGTGATCAGGTTGTACTTCACACTTTTTCAGGGAAACCTTTATCTGGTCTTCACACTGTTTCTTTAACCCACCTACCTACTATCATATATGGTGGAGTGAAAAGAATCAATATGTCATCTCGATTTTTGTTCTTTCTTACGCACTGCATGTATCTTGTGATATGTACAGTAGACCTCATTATGGATTTGACTGTATAAAATCTGGCAGGGCAATGGGTTTTTGGGCACCTGTATTACATTATCAGGCCACTCTAACTGATTCTGGATATCTGTGGTTTAAATACTCCTACAAGTAGATCAGTATGAAGTACCCAATCATGCCAGGTGAGACCCAGGATGTCCGATAAGCAACTTACTGTATGTATGGAACTGCCTGAGTAATTTGACTTGGTGGCTGTTGTGAACTGAGGCTACACTGCTGTAGAGGGGGTGGGTGTTGCTGTGGACAAAACTTTCTTCCATCTTGAAAGAAGGTAGTCACGGACTCTGGATGAGAATACAGAACATTTCTTTATTTGCACAAATGTTTCAGTCCATGGAGTGAGCAATCAATGAAACAATTCATCTGATTTTATATTTGTTCTGATTACATCACCTCACCTAATACATCACGTCATCTGCCTCTTAATATGCAAAACTTTATCACCTTCTCCAATCAACTGACGGCACCAGTAATTTCTAACTTATGTCAGTTGTCCCATTATCCTGAACACTGCTTCGTTAAGAGGGGTCTTCAGTGGATTGTCCTATTCATCTTAGTACCACTTTACAGAAGGGGTGTTTGGGCTTCCCCATCAGTTCCTCTCTGCTTCCCGGAGGGGTGTTTGTTACTCTTTTACCTCATTCTAACCTTCTCTAAGAAGAGGCAGACACTTTATGTGTGTTCAGCTTTAAGTTGCATTTCGTTAACCCATAAGTTACACTCAGTCCTTTTCCTTGTGTTTAATAATTCATTTTGTTATAGCTTCATATATATACTTGTAACAAATTGTAAAAGAATATTATGTATTAACTAAAAATTCCACAGTGTGCAGACAGTTTGGTGCATGGCAATCTTGGTGTGTAGGTAGAGGTTCTTACTTTAATTGACCTGCGGCTGAAATCTCCCATAGGCAGCTGAATATTGTTTGATTCAATTTTATATTTTCTGGTTACAGATGTTGTTCAAGTATTTAAGGCATTTCCACACCTAGTTCTTCTGGACCAGATTTTTGAATTCATGGATGTTTGGTTCATTTAGGTAGATGTGAATAAGCCGATCACACTGTGGTGCGGACCTAAAAATAACCCTACCAAGACCTTTTGGAAAAGGTCATGTTCTGATTATTTATGCCTTCTCTTACTAATTAGCACACAATTGAATGACACTAAAGTAGCATACTCATCAATACTGGTCAGTATTTGAGTGCAGTTAAGAGAACAAATTACACTTGAAGAGGTGAATTAGAAAGAACGGTTTGTATTTAAAGCAATGGCAGAAGATACAAATCTGTGAAATTTGTCCGAAGGGGCAGTACACATTTGACTGAGTTCTCTTTGTGCTGGGACTTTGTTGTCTTTCTTAGAGCGCCTTCCAAAATATCACCCTGGCACCCTTTTTTGAATGGAAAATGAGAACATTAGAACAATCTGGACAAGAACAGGCCATTCAGCCCAACAATACTCACCAGTCCTATCCACTTAAATCTTCTAAAATAACATCAAGTCGAGTTTTGAAGGTCCCTAAAGTCTTACTGTCTACCACACTACTTGGTAACTTATGGAGATATGGAAAAAGATCATCTGCTGTGGCGACACCTAACCAGAGCAGCCAAAAGACAAAAAAGAAGAAGAAGAAGTACGAGTCGAGTATTAAAAGTCTCCAAAGTCCTACTGTCTACCTCTCTACTTGATCATTTATTCCTAGTGTGTGTGGTTCTCTGTGTAAAGAAAAATTTCCTAATGTTTGAGCAAAATTTACCCTTAACATGTTTCCATCTGTGACTCTGTGTTCTTGATGAACTCACCTTAAAGTCACAGTCTTGAACCACTGTGCCAATTCCCTTCATAATTTTAAACACTTCAGTCATGTCACCTCTTAGTCTTCTTTTGCTTAAACTGTAAAGGCTCAGCTCTTTTAATCATTCCTCATAACTCATCCCCTGTAGCCCTGGAATCAGCCTCGTTGTTCTTCTCTGGACCTTTTCTAGTGCTGCTATGTTCTTTTTGTAGCCTGGAGACTAAAACTGCAGACAGTACTCCAGATGAGGCCTCACCAGTGTGTTATAAAGCTTGAGCAGAACCTCCTTGGACTTGTACTCCACACATCAAGGCGCTATATAACCTGACATTCCATTAGCTTTCTTACTGTCTTCTGAACACTGTTGGGAAGTTGATAGTGTCGAGTCCACTATGACCCCTAAATCCTTGTCACAAGGTGTACCTTTCCATTTTCAGACCTCCCATTGTGTATTCAAAAGAGAAGAGAACAAAGGCTGGCTATTTAACCAATCAGATCAATTAGGCAAAAGCCTGACCCAATGATCTGTGAAACTGATTGGAATAAAAACCCTGCAGCCGCAATGGTACCCCAGGCTTAAACCTGAGAACCCTAGATGTCAAAGGCTAAATTGTCCCTTAACACTCGATGACATCACCCCACCATCTTTACACATACATTGGTCACTTTGCGCTCCTTCTCTTCAGTCCAGTAATATTTTTTTTTCTTTACACTTTAATATTGCACTTAATTTTTCCTTTAATATATTTGCCAATTCCCATAAAAGCTCCTCCAAAGGTGCTGACCTCTATTCTTACCTTGCTGCTTGCTTCCATCGATAAGAGAGATGTGTCTTTGCCAACTGGAGCTGGCACAGTGAAGGTATAAGCTGAGATGTAATTATGCCGACTCTTCCCATTAATTACCAATACACCCAAACGCTTTGTTAAGCTTTAGCCACACACCAACAATTCATTTTCCCGCTTGGGCACTGGGGAGTTGTTCTTGTCGTGTATTTTGTCAGCTGAAATGTGTCAGCTTTCTGTCTTCTTTCTATACAGGCAGCCGGCATTTTCTGATCCATCGTGTGCTAATAAGTTAATGAAGCAGTAAAAGGGAGCCACCTCCGCTTAATCCTGCTCCCTCTAAGCTTCCAGAGAACTGGCAGGGCCTCCGAAAGGAAGGCTACGTTTATTAATCTTAACATGGACTGATAAAATGATTAGATGGCTGTGAAATTTTGCATTGCCTTGTGCTTTTTTTTTGCTTTTAAAGATAGCTGTTGCTATGAGGGTCTCACCTAACTTCCACAAATCCTCATGAAAAGAAACAGGTCCCCCCTGTACAGACTCTCCGTTCAGTTCCCAAGGTCATGCCGTAGAATCTCAGCCTTGGCAAATCCGGCTGAAGGGAACGGGTCTCCGATGCAGGTCTTCAGCTCTCAATGGCATAGAGCAGAACTTTATTCAATTAAAGCTGTGCAAATTGGTGGCATAAGTTACAAGGAAAAGAGTGGGGTTGATAAAATTGGTACTATTGTGTGCTTTTTTACTTAAATGGCAAATAGTAATCTTAGTAGATCTACGTTCCTATCCACACCTTTGGCCAAAAGCTTTTGGTGTTGACCGAAAGAATTGGATTGCAGTAGAAGTGGTGGAAATGAGCTTCCTTGGCATGGTGACGGGGCTCAGCCTTAGAGGTCAGATGAGGAGCATGGAAATTTGGAAAGAGCTGAAAGGTGCCAGTTGAGCACCTCTACCTGGGCCTAGGACTTGCTGGAGTGATTATATCTCTCAGTTGGTCTGGGAACTCCTCGGCCGCGGAGGAGTTGGAAGGGATGGTGGGTAAAGGGGGTCATCTGCAGGGCCGTCTCAATTCATGGGCACACTGGGCAGTTGCTCGGGGGGCCCCACAAGCATAGGGGCCCCGTGCTAATCTATGCATGTTGTGACTTGCTGAGTGATTGTGTAGGTATGGGCCCCAGTGTACTGCCTTGCCCGGGGGCCTATAATGCTGTTAAGATGGTCCTGGTCATCTGGACATCTCTGTTTAAACAGCTGCCCTCTCTACCCAGCCAGATAAGAAGCAGAATATGACTATAATTAGACTGCAGATAGAAGCGGTGGAAATGAGCCACCTCCACAGGGCAACTGGGCTCAGCCCTCGAGATGGGATGAGGAGCACGGACATTCAGGAGGAGCTCAAAGTAGAGCCGCTGCTCCTCCACTTTGAAAGGTGCCCGTTGAAGTGGTTTGGGCATCTGATTAGGATGCCTCCCTGGGAAGGTATATCAGGCATTTCCAACATGAAAGAGACTTCAGGGCCTACAGATTAATGGACTCAATTTCCCAGCTGCCCCAAGGCTATTGCCCCGATTGGACATCTGCAAAGGGTTTGGGCTCCGACCATTGGTTGCAGTGGAGAGTCCAGTTAATGCTACAGCATTCAAAGACATTTTAGACAATTGTGAGCTTCTAACTTTGTGGCAACAGTGTGGGGAAGGCCCTTTTGTGTCCCTGCGTGACTGTGCCCCTGTGCCAGGTTCATTAGAGACCTGTGGAAGAACTTGAGTATCCTGCACAGAGCCCTGAACTCAACACTACTGAACAGCTTTGGGATGAAGTGGAACACCAATTGTGAACAAGTTCAGCATCAGCTGGCTGATACTTTTATATCACAAAGGCTCTTTCGGTTGAATGGGCACAAGTACCGACAGACACACTCCAAAATCGTGAGGAAAGCCTTCACAGAAGAGTGGAGGCTGTTATAACCACAAAGCAACTCCATATGCCTTTGAATTTGGAATGGGATGTCCAACAAGCTCATGGAGGTGTAATGGTCAATTGTCCACAAACCTCTACTGTGCAAAAGTTTGGAATCATCCTGTGCTTGAAAAACATTCATACTTTTTATTCATTTATTTTTTTAATAAACATTCCATAACATTGTCATTTGGCAAGAAAACCAAAATACTCAGAGAGAAGAAGCCCACACAGACATGGGGAAAACATGGAAAGTCCACATGGACAGTTCCAAGGCTGCGATTGAAACCCTGGACTCTGCCACTGCGAGACAGCAGCGCTAACCACTGTGCCACCATGCTGATCTTCCTGGGAATTCATTTTTTAAAGGTATAGTGGTAGTTGATTTAAATGCAGATCAAAAGCCTCCCTTTTTCCTGGCAGATTTAGTAATAAAGGAAAATAAAATATTTTAAAACAAGTGCACATATTCTCACAAGTGAAAGAGGTCCATGGGAAACAGGAAGATGGTCATCGTGAAGTTTGTCACATCCTGAGCAGGAGGTCTTTGTTTGTTTATCCACTGGCAGACGTCCAGTTCTCTCAGGGCAGCTCCACTGTTTTTTTAGGTGTGTTCCCATAACATGCAAAAAAGCACCTACTGCGATAGCCACGTTGAATTTTGGCACATTTATTCTTTAAGGAAATTTGTCAAAATGTTTCAATTTCTGTTGAGATATCTTGAATGTAGCACGCTGTACACATTTTTGAAATTTCAAAAACTCCCACAGAGAAGCAATGGGCGAATTAGTAAACTCGTCTGTCTAAAAACAGAGAAACATTCTGTGCAACTCCAACTACGAATTCATTTACAGATTTACCTTGCACAGTTACTTCAACTTTTATTATTTTTTAAAGAATTTTTTCCTTTTACTTGTTCGACAGTCACTTCTGACTGAAAAACCTCTGCAGTTGTGTGCTGAAGGAAGTACACAACGAGATGGGGCGGAGTCACATGTGGGTGGGGTTGGGTGGCTGAGTGCCACCATATAAGGGAGATACGATGTTAGATGTGGATTTATTTATTCAGTATTGTAGTAATAATATTATCTATTTAATAATAATAATAATACATTTTATTTAAATAACACCTTTCCCAAGTTTAAGGCACTTTATTCAACACCATTCCTTATTGTCCCAGAATGCAGCAGTAAGTCTCATGATTTCCTAACAGCCTGCTTTTGACCCATCTCGCTCTCATCTTTATGACTGCACGGCATCTTACATGAACCTCACTCACGGCATCTCACCTCTCCTGCTCCCTTGAAATTAAAGCGGATAAGTGACATGTTGTTCTTGTTTGTAAAAGTAAAACAATGAAAGCAATTTAACTGATGTAGAAATGTATAAAAGATGGATCACTCACATTTTATGTTACAGTAACTACATGTGTACTCGTATTTCTTTTTCTAAAAACAACCTCATGGCTTCATTATCTAAAGATTACAATGATTCAGTTTTTCTTTAGCACTGTAATTAATCGGCAGAGCACCTCAATGACTTGCTGTTTATCACGTTTGGATACACCCAACAATTATAGCTTGAGACTTCATCATAAATTTTAAATATCTTTCAGGTACCGCTTTGAAAAATTTAATGGTTTAAGAAATTAAAAGTTCAAGTAGCCACACACCCTCCACATCAACAATTTACAATAGGAATCGTTACACTTCTTGAGTCGGAATCTGCTATCTATGATGGTTTTGTGCTACACCTTTGACACATCATCAATGATAAATTCCAGGCCCTCAGGGTGTTTTGTAGAGGGATGAGGAGTAGCGATGTGCTATGTGTGTTTGGTTCTCTCCTTGAAAAATGGGTTGCATGGCAAATGAGAATGATTGATGATAAAGGGGGTGCCAAAGGGCATCATTTGCAGGAGGTGGCTAACTTTATAAATGTGTAATGCGCACTGTCCTCCAGATCTTCCAGCCTTGGCGTACATCACAGTCAACTGCTAATTGTTTCCAGAACTGTGATCTACAGACGATGATCACAGATAGGGACGATCACCATGTGTCACACATTGTGACATCAAACTTTTTTGACACCAGTTAATAACTGCTGCCGATAGCCAACAAGGTCCACAGCAAGCCATGTTTGAATGTACATCCAGAAGGGAACTGCATGCTATGAATCTCTGGAGCAGAGGACCTTAATAACAGCTGTTCACAGAGCAGCATGGTGACAGTGGGCACAGAGCCCCATGCACTGGACTGTTGACACCTGGAAATGTGTTATCTGGTGTGATGCATGGAGTTTCTGTTTGTAGTCAAATAATGTGAGACAACTAGAACAGCATGGAGCTTTCTAATAGGACTGTGTGGAAAGTGCTGTTCAAACAGGTGGTGGTTCTCTGATGTTCTGAAGGAAGGGGTCCTTTGGTTGAAACCACAATGCATTAGAGCCAGAATGATTCTATTGGATCTCTGGATGACCATGTGTTACCTTCTGTTGTTCAACGTCAAGACTACAGTTGTTGCGGGAACTGTGTGTGATTAGCACAAAGAACATTCTGAAGCATTTTCGCAAGTTGACTGGCCCGCAAAATCCTCAGATTTAAATTCCATAGAAAATCTGTGGGACTATTTGAGGCTATCCGAGCAATGCAGCCAAACTGCTTGATTGGGTGCTGGAAGAGTGAATAAAAATTGATATCACCTACATCCGCAAACTGGTGGTGCCTATTCTATGCTGAATTGCAACTATTCTTCAGTCTCTCAGAGGACTTAGATGCTATTAGATAAGATTTAGCCAGGAGTGACTAATTTGTTGTCCAGAGCGCTTACATTCTACACTGTTGCAAAAATATGCAATACGTTACAAGAATCTATGATAACAAACTTTTAGATGAAACGAGTAGAAAAGTTAAAAATGCTTCATCCAGCTAAGGAAGTCACTGAAAGCACCTAAAATGTTATGCCATAAGGACACTGTCACAAGAATGAAACCAAGAAGTCATAAAAAAGGCTTGGGGCAGCCACCTGTATATTCTCCCTGGCTGTAAATGGGTTTTGATATTATCGCACTGATGTGCACAAGTCAGAGTCCAACACAGAACTGATTCTCTGGTTGTAAGATGGCGGCTTTAAAGGTCAAAACAGGATATGATGTCATCAAAGGGGCCAGAACCAGAAGGATCTTCCTCAATAGGCTCAGACCCAGACGTGATGTCATCAAAAGGGCTGAAACTGGAAAGGGCACCTTCCGTGGGTTCGGTACCGGAAGTGATGTCATCAAAAGAGTCGGAACCGGAAATAACGTCATCCGGCCAGGCGGTCTGTAGGAAAGTGAGAAAATGAGTCAGTGTACTCCGCCACCCCCTGGTCTGGCATGGGATTACTCTCTTTCAGGACCTTTAGCTGCCTCCCATGTGCATGTATTTGACAACATTTTCTTACTTCTTTTCTCCCTTCACGCCTTTCTCTACGTGGTCTCTAGCTTTTCATTCATTTGTTCTTATCTGATAACAATCCTAGTAGTTTTGAGTTTAACTCAAATGAATATATAAATAGACACGAAATGGCCACCTGTTTGTTCACCTAGAAAGCCGCTCCGCCAAACAGCCAGGCATATGATACAATACAATAAAATACAATTTATTTCTGTATAGACCAAAATCACACAAGGAGTGCCACAATGGGCTTTAACAGGCCCTGTTTTTGACAGCCCCCCCAGCCTTGACTTTCTAAGAAGATAAGGAAAAACTCCCCCAAAAAATACACTTGCAGGGAAAAATGGAAGAAACCTTGGGAAAGGCAGTTCAAAGAGAGAACCCTTTCCAGGTAGGTTGGGCGTGTAGTGGGTGTCAAAAAGAATGGGGTCAATACAATACAAATACATGTGGTTGCATGAAGACCTGCTCAGGAGGTCGACTCGTTCTTCAGTCAAACATTCGAACAGACAAGATGTGTCACATACGCTATTTTGACTGGTGCCAGATGGGGTTGTTCCATCATCTCACAAACAGCTGGGATTTTCATGCTTGGTAATCTCTAAAGGTTACAGAGAAAGGAAAGATAAACAAAAAAAACACACCCAGTGAGAGGAAATACTGAAGGTGGAAACGTCGTGTTAGTGGGAGAAGACAGAGGAGAATGGTTGGCACCATTCAGGCCACAAGTAACAGTTTTTGAAACCAGTGGTGTGCATCTTTGAAAGCACTGGAACTTGAAGCAGGAGACCGTGATGACTTTTAATTCAATCAGCAAAGCTACACGCGATCATCAAAACTGAACAAATGTTACCTGATCTGACAGATTTCAATTACAGAAAGAAGATGAAGATGGGTGGGTCAGAATACAAGGTAATCAGCATGAAGCCATCCTGACACCAGAAGACAACAGAAGACCATTGTCACTTTAGAATAGTGCTTAAAATAATTCAAGAATCCAGTCGTAATATTTTTGCTTTCTGTGTGTAGATTAGCACACCATACTGACTCCCCACAAGTTGTCACTTCAACATGAAGTCAGGTGCATTTAGTGAACAACCAAGTGAACCCAACCCCAAGCCTGACAGGTAGTCTCTATTCAGCTACGATCCAGAACTTCTAAAGCCACTTGGCTGCACCAGTGGTGGTTTAGGCTGAAGCTGACAAAGGCCGTTCACTCACGATCCCCATGACACTGGACGGAGCTTCAGCACCTTAACAAAGTAGAAGAGAGAAAAATGGCAGAGTCTGAATGTACAAAGCTGACAGGCAGAGAGAGAGACCTGTGCCCACAGACTCAAGGCTGTCATGGTTGGCATCTACTAAATACTCCTTAAAGAGGGTGAATACTTATGAGATCAGTAATTTTGTGTTTTCTATTTGCCTCTACTTTGCATCGATTTAGTTTCACTTTGACCTTTAAAGAGTTTTTCTGTTCATCAGTGTAAGAACGAAGAACTGACTTCCTATGAAGTCAGTAAACGGATTGGGAGAGCATGGGGGGTCAAGAGGTCGCTGGAAAGGGGTGTATGGCACTCCTGATATCTCTGCAAAAGGATGAAGGTCCAAGTCTTTAGAGTCCTGGAGCTTCCTGTCTTTCTATATGGTTGTGAGACATGGACGCTATCCATGAACTCCTTCAGTTCTGTGTCTCATTAGTGAATCCTTGAGTACCGCTGGTTTGACTTTGTGTTGAATGAGCAGTTGCTCATGGAGTCCCGAATTACCTGCATTGTGAGGGAGCCTCAGTTACAGCACACGGCCATGTGCTGCGATTCCCTGAGGGTGATCAGGCTCCTTGTTGAGGACCCGAGTGGCTGGACCAGGCCAAGGGGACGCTCACATAACACCTGGTTGTGGCAGATAGAAGGTTGTTTCTGGAGGGTGGGAGTGGACCACATGTCTGCCTGGGGAGTTGCCAGCTGGTATCCTGAGCTCCCTGACTGCTTGAACATTGTCCAAAAGTATTAGCTGCTTACTGACAATAATAAAATTATATCTATACCAGTAACGGAGTACTGCACGATAACGTGCAGTGAATACACTTGACTTATAGTTTTCCTCCTCTTTCTCTGTACGTTTAGCATTCGTTTGCTCAGAGGTTGATGCGCTTGCCACTTCCTGAGCAGCTCTTCTTTTCTCCACCCTAGCGGCCCGCTTCTTCTCTTCTTTCGTTGGTATCTTTTCGCACTTAAACTGATTAAGTCAGTGTTTCTGTTGCAGTTACTTAGTACCTTTTCCTTAATTTTTCACTTAAGCCGGCATTAAGTCTTCAATCTTCCTCAAGAATGATTTAAGATATGGAGAGGTAGGGGAATTGATGGCGAAGGTGGTAGGGATGAGAACGGTGCCCGTGCGCATGTGCTGCACACCTGCCCGGCTTTTGTTTCTACAGTAAAATAAAATAAAAATAAAAAGAGGAATAACCTTGGAGGTCAATCATCTCCCCGAAAGCAGATAGTAGACCTCATGTAGTATATGTGTACCAAATTTCAGGTCAATAGGTCAAACGGTTTAGGAGTTACAGGTGATTTAAAATCATATTAGTGGCCAACTGCAGGTAGTGTGGTGCGTCAATGTACTGTATCAGTGTATGCTCCCCAAATTAACCTGAATGTAAGATAAACAAATTAAATCCACTGTGTATAATCACTGTATAATGATAAAACATGAAAATGTCTAAGGAGTGAAGATTTTTTATAGGCATTGAAATACTAACTGAGGGGCATCTAAATTCTCCAGCTTACCTAAATCATGTTACTAACCACGGTCATCCCTTTATAGCTAAAATCTGTCCCTTTTCAAATGAATAATGTACCATGTCACAACGCAAACATCATCTCATGCTGCTTCCATGAACATGATGCCAGTTTGCTGGGCACTGCAGTCCTCCAATTTTAATCCAGTAGAGCAAATTTGCAATGATGTGGAATGTGGGGTTCATAACGTGAATGTGTGGCTGAAAGATGTGGGATGGTATCAAGCCAGCATGAACCAGAATCCATAAGGAATGCTTCCAGCACCTTGTAGAATTCACACCTCAGAGAAATTAGGCAGTCCACAACTAGAGACTTGGACCCGATACAGTGGACACTGAGGACACTGTCTCCACATGTGGGACGTCACTTATGCCAATGTGATGTCAGAAACTGCCTCAGCTGCTTGTGTCCAGTGGTCACTGACCCCTGCGCTCCATCGTCCTTCCTGCTGAACTCTCTGTTTGTGCTTCACGCCTGCCTCAACTCCAAAGGGTGTTTTTTCATGTTGGCTTCCCTTGCTGAAGAACATTAATGTTTGAGGGAGTGCAGCGGTATGAGTGTCACGCTCAGTGTCTGCCCCTCATTACAGAGCCAGGCATTGACGTGGATCAATAGAAAAGCGTGCTCTGCTTTGGCCATTTGGTAAATTGCTACGATCAATTTTTATTTTATATAGCAACCTGAACTTTGTGCACCATCGGCAGGTGCTTCACATATCAAACAACAGTGCAAAACAACCGAAGCGAACTGCAAAATAAAAAAACAATGCAGTCCGTACTGGCGGCAGCATCGTTAGGTGCCTAATAATAATAATAACAATAATAATAATTGCACACCCTGGGATGGTTGTTCCTGCTTTGCACCCTGTGCTTGCTGACATAGGCTTCAGCTTCCCTGTAGTCCTACTCAGTGGGTTTGGAAGAAGGATAATAATCATAATATGTTTAATTTGTATAGCACCTTTCCCATACTCAAAATACTTTACAGAACAAACAATATTAAAACATAGAATCATAAAATAAAATGTGTACAAGGAAACCTCAGACAGCTTTAATATTGTGCACTATTATTAGGGGCTTAATGATGATAAAAATAATAAAAATATACTTTTTTTATATAGTGCCTTTCCCATGGTCAAAGTGTTTTACAGTACAAACAATATTTAAATGCAGAATCAAAAAAAATAAAATTAGATTGAAGACTCAGACTGCCTGAACATTGTCCAACAGTATTAGGTGCTTACTGATAATAACAATAAAATTATATATATATATATATATATGGGCGGCACGGTGGCGCAGTGGGTAGCGCTGCTGCCTCGCAGTTGGGAGACCTGGGGACCCCGGTTCGCTTCCCCGGGTCCTCCCTGCGTGGAGTTTGCATGTTCTCCCCGTGTCTGCGTGGGTTTCCTCCGGGCGCTCCGGTTTCCTCCCACAGTCCAAAGACATGCAGGTTAGGTGGATTGGTGATTCTAAATTGGCCCTAGTGTGTGCTTGGTGTGTGGGTGTGTGTCCTGCGGTGGGTTGGCACCCTGCCCAGGATTGTTTCCTGCCTTGTGCCCTGTGTTGGCTGGGATTGGCTCCAGCAGACCCCCGTGACCCTGTGTTCGTGTTCAGCGGGTTGGAAAATGGATGGATGGATATATATATATATATATATATATATATATATATATACATTTTCAAAAAAAAATAAAAGACAAAATAAGAAATTAAAATAAGACAACATTAATTAACATAGAAAAGAGTAAGGTCCAATGGCCAGGGGGGACAGAAAAAACAAAAAAAAAAACTCCAGAAGGCTAGAGAAAAAGATAAAATCTGCAGGGGTTCCAGGCCACGAGACCGCCCAGTCCCCTCACGAGACCCCCGTGACCCTGTAGTTAGATTATAGCGGGTTGAATAATGGATGGATGGATGGATCTGCAGGAAAGACAGGCAAGCTGATCAATAGTTGGGGCACTAACTGGGTTGTTGCATTTAATAAGAAATCAAAAAAAAGAAACTGAAGCCTATCTTGCCTTATTATGCCCAGGCTGGGGCTTAATGAAAAAAAAAACAAGAGGATATTATATTAAGTAATATAAGAAACAAATGACGGTTTGTCTGTGCTCATGATTTCCGTCTCGCGGGTTGTCTGTTAGGTAAGTGACATTTTCCTTTGGATGACCCGGTGTCTTAAAGGTGATGTACCGGAAGGGGTGGAGTCAAATGCCATCATTGGGTGGCTTTACGCTGCTGCAGCAACCTCTCCCACCCCAATGGGTTGTTACATACCTTGGATGAGATCAGGAGCAGTTCCTCAGACACATATGCATGACAATTTATATATACTGTATATATATACAGTATAAATACATATGTATATATACAGTATACATATATATATATATATATATATATATACAGTATATACAGTATATACAGAGTAAGTCAAAATGATGTTAACATTTT
This sequence comes from Erpetoichthys calabaricus, assembly GCF_900747795.2. Taxonomy (NCBI): domain Eukaryota; kingdom Metazoa; phylum Chordata; class Cladistia; order Polypteriformes; family Polypteridae; genus Erpetoichthys; species Erpetoichthys calabaricus. The sequence goes on along the minus strand of NC_041396.2, from coordinate 281,525,172 downwards.
AATGGTGGAAACAATTTATTCACAAAACATGTTTCATATGTGCAAGACGATTTACAGGAATGCCTATATAGTATATATATATATATGTAGTATATATAGTATACATACTGTATATATGTATACACTAGGGGGCTTTGCCCACGGCTCGTTTTGCTCACCAACCCCCGGCCAGCACTAAGTGCCAGCCACCTCGCCTCTCTGCCGCTCGCGTATGTGGATTTCACTTTCACCAAACAACAAATCTTTTAATTCTCATGGATACACCTCTTCGTTGAGAAGAAACACTACTTTTCCCTGATGGCAACACGAATTAGACTATCTACAAGTCTCCGACTTAAAGTTTAATACCAAACAATGTCTACATACTGTACTTCCGTCATATCACCTATGTCCATATATTCGATCTCTTTTCGTACACAGATGAGAAGTGATTGGTCCGTGGGCACTGGTTGTAAATGTTTGAGAGGAGGGCAGGACTTGTCAAAATCTCTTGGCAAAAAGTCTCATCTCGCGGGACCTGAAATTATGTCTCATGGGAGTTGAAATTATCTCAGAGAAATGTCTCTTCCTAGGATTTCCTTTTATAAGATATTCATTTGGGGGGAGGTTTATAAATAGCCTAAAACGGCACGTTGTTTATTAAAAAGTAGCCCAAAAAATGCATCCGTGGATGACGATCAAAAATAGCTCAACTGGGTGAGAAAACCATGGACCTGGCAACACTGAACTAATTCAGATATGGACGAACATCTGATCATTTGGGCTCCAGGCAGGAAGGGGCAGGTCCAGGAGGGAGGACAACAGAAGTGACATCAGTAGTGGAACAGCCATCAATCTTCTGTTCTGTAGAGGCATGAAGAGAGAAGGCATTAGCACACAGCACCAACCCCTGGTTCAGCGGTAACTACCTTGGTTTTTTTTTTTGGTTTTTTTTAGTGATTTTTATTTGCCATATACCATTTCTTATATTAAGAATTTGTCCTTTTTCGCATACCATAATTTACTCTCCAGATAGTTTTGAGGCCAGAGCACAGGCTCAGCTATTTGCACAGCACCTCTGGAGCACATTGCAGGTTAAGGGTCTTGCTGAAGGGCCCAATGGTGTAGCATTCCTTCTGCAACTGCAGGGATTCAAATTGGCAACCTTCAAGTTACCAGCCCAGACCCTTTAGCCAGACAGATACCACTCCACCTTAACCACAGAATTACCATCACCAGAGTCCTTAAGTTGCATCCCAAGCGCACACGCCTGACAATGTTCAAACATTCAGGTTTGCACTATACAACATCTGCAAGATCAGACCTTATCTTACAGAGTCTGCAGCACAACTTCTGGTCCAGGCTTTGGTCTTGTCACGTCTGGACTACTGCAACTCGCTTCTGGTAGGAGTACCTGTACATGCTATCAGGCCGCTGCAGATGATCCAGAATGCAGTGGCCCGTCTTGTATTTAACCAGCTGAGATGGGCACACGTCACTCCTCTCTTCAGGTTGCTACATTGGCTCCCTGTAGCAGCACACAATAAGTTTAAATCCCTGATGCTCGCCTACAGAGTAGTCAAAGGGTCAGCACCTGAGTATATGGAGACACTGGTGAAGTGCTATACTGCTGCTCGCCAACTCAGGTCTGCCAGGGAACAACGTCTGGTGATACCACCTCTATGTGGCGTCAAGTCTCAATCCAGACACTTTTCATATGTGGTTCCCAGTTGGTAGAACGGGGCTGCCCACCTCCATCCGTACTGCTGACTCCATCAATGTATTTAAGAAGCAAGTGCCATACTTTATATTCTTGGTTAATTTAAGTTTAATTGTTTTAGTGATCTATGATTGTAAATGTATGAGTTATTACATTTTTTCACTTGTGGGAGTCAGCTTTTGTTACTATCCTAATACACTTGCTGAACAAACAGGCCCCAGCCTAATGTTACTCGATTATGTTGACCTCTTTTGTAAGTCACTTTGGATAAAAGCGTCTACTAAGCAAATAAATGTAAATGTAAATTACAGCGAGCAAGACATATTATAATGCAATATCAAAAACCCAGAGTAAGCTGCAGAATAAAAACATGGGCAACCTGAACTTCGTGTACCATTATGAGGTGCTTGATGGTGAGGATGATATTTTATTTAAATGGCACCTTTCTAATGCTCAAAGTGCTTCACAGATCAAACGACATTACAGCGCAGTATCAGATAATAGAACTGAGCTGTAGAATTAAAGTCAGGCAGACTGAATGAAGTGCTTAATGATGATATTAACCATATATTTATATAGTGCCTTTCCCATAACTAAAGTGCTTCTCATACCATGAGCTGTGCAGTTAAAACACACGCATTCTGTATTCTGTGTACAAGTTTATTAATGCGAATAATAATAATTATTTACTTATTTATTGTCTAGGGGGCTCTGCCCCCTGCTCACTTCACTCGCCAACCCCCTGGGCCTGCACTACGTGCTAGCCACTTTGCGGTTCTGCCACTCACGCATGGGGATGCGGATGTCCAATTTAAACAGATTTTTATTTTCATGGGAATTGTTACATATGCATCAACGCAACGTATAACTGCCCGCGATTGAATTTCATTTCTTTCTCTCTATTAAATAAAACGACTTTTTCGAATGTTTGGCTCTGAGATTTGTTAATTGACTTTGCAAAAGCTATTCTAATGGGAAACTGTTAATGTTTTAATACGAATGGCAGATCAAGATCTCCTTTGGTGTCTAATGTTATCCCCTGAAGATGTACTACATTATATTTCTTGGATACATCCTTCTTTGTACAGTAATTCGGCGGGTGGAAGACCAGACGGTGTTAACGGTTGTAGATATTCTTTGGGATATTGTTAGTTGGTGTTTTTATCTTCCGCACGATCACCACCAACTCTTTCAACATAGTCTTTTGATACGCATTTAATCAATTTGCCGTATAACCAATCATCATTTTTGCCATTAATTGATTTAACTTCCTCATCTCTCTGTGCTAGAGGACCGTGGGTCTTGTTTGAAAATGTTTAAGAGGAGGGCATGACTTGAAAAATTCTCAAGGCCAAAGTCTCGTCTTGCAGGACTTGAAAAAATCTCTCTTCCAAAAAGTCTTGTCTCCAAAAAGTCTTGTCGCATCAAAGTATTTTTTTATATAATAGAAAGATATAATAATAAATAATACTGATAATACATTTTATTTATGTAGTGCCTTTCCCACGCTCAAAGCACTTACAGAGCACCTTTCCTGCGTTCAAAGTGCTTCACAAATTAAACAACATTACAATGCCATATCAGATACTCAGATTGCCTGATCTAATACTTAACGCTAATATTAGCACATGCAAGTAAGAGCTGTAGTCCACTAATAATTATTATGAGGCATTTTCTTCATATAGTGCCTTTCCTATGATTCAAAACACCTCACAGTATCTAACAATGCAAGTGAACTTTGTGCACACCTGCTAGGTGCTGAATTTCAATAATAATGGCCATAGTATATTTCATTTATATAGCACCTTTCCAGTTCTCAAAGCACTCCGCAGAGCAAACAACACGACAATGTAGTACCAAACCACAGTGTTATGTACAGTGAACGCTCAGAAACTGCAGATACAAGCTGCATAGGCTGACCCCCTCCATGCATGCAAGCCCACCTGCGAGATTTCCAACAGACTGCAGGTGAGGAGCCTGGCCCAGTTTGTCCCTTTTCAGGGCATTTCCCTTAATCCAAACCCAAACTGTGGACCAGACTTTGGACCTATTCCTGTAGATGAGCTGCACAGTCCACTTGAGTCATTTCCGGCTGGGTCCTTTGAGGCGGTTTCTCCAGAGACGCACTGCTACTTACTCCATGCCTTCCCTCAGCGCAGAGCACCTCATCTACTGAGCTGAAGGCACCTTCTCGCTTTTCGTCGTCTCTGTGCTGCCTGTAACAGGCTCACCCTGAGGCCTTTGAGGCGTACGCGCGGGCTTTTTATGTATATACTGAGAAAATCGGATTAATTTTACAAGTCGGCATTATCCCTAAACAGATTACCGTATTTCCTTCTAATTCCTTTGAAATTATCTCACAGGGATGAGTCAAACAACTATCAATTAGCTTGACGTGGCATGTGCACTTTATACAAATTTGCTCTCAAGTAAGAGTCAAAATGTCATTCTAAAATGAAATCGACCTAAAACTCTTTAATTTAATGAACTGTCGCGTGCAATTGAGTTTTTCTCTTATATAGTGCCCTTTTAGGAGGAGCAGCCAAAAGTGTTGACTACACACCACAATTTAGAAGACAACATAGCCGACTTATGAAATAAGAATACGGGACACTTTAGAGCAGTGATTCTTAGCCTTTCCTGAGTCACGGACCCCTTTAAGAATCTGTTGAAAGCTATGGACCTTCCCTAGAAATATTCACATAAACACAACTTTGCATGCAATGAATATAATGTACTTCATTTATCGAGATTTGATTGTCTCATACACATATGACACACACAAAGTATTATTAAACTTTAAAGTAAACTATCTAAAATAAAACACTCCTTTAATTATGCAAAAAGTAATGGCCACTCATTATAATTATGAAATACAATCCTCTTGTGCAAATTAAAACCGATCTACTACTACTACGTTGTCTACTCCCATTACTACTACTACATCTAATCTCTTGTTATCTACTTTATTTCAATGAGAAGGTTGTTCTTGTTTGCCTTACATATCATGCATATCATCTTTGACATCCAATCTATGTCGACTTTTCATTTTGATAGAAACAAGTGCTGAAAACCTGGATTCACAAAGGTACAGTATGTAGTAGCAAAGGGAATCGGAGCACTCAAAGCCCGCTTTACCAGACAAGGGTAGGCTTGTGTAAATGCACACCAGAATTCTCCAAGACTCTTTGAGTTGAATTCATATGTATAGTATGAATTGTATATACACTACAGGCTGTATAATAAATATAAATGTTCATTTTTATCTGACCCTCACGGACCCCTTGAAACCTATCCACGGACCCGCCTAGGGGTCCATGGACCTCAGGTTAAGAACCCCTGCTTTAGAGTCACTGATCAGCCTGACCCACCTGGGTGACTTTGGGATGTCAGAGACGTACTGAATCTCTGGAGAGTGGAATGTGCAACATCCACACACAGAGTGAGTCACTACAGCACTACAATATCCAGACATGACAGCCTTAAGGCCACGTTATCCATTTCAGGAAGCTTGGACAGTACTGGGTACAAGGCAGAAACAGCACTGAACGAGCCATTGAGATACACACACACACACACACACACACACACACACACTCAAACTCATGCAGGTCTGGTTTAGATTGACCAATTAATCTACCATACATACCTTTGGGGATGTGGTAGGACAAGAGAAATGGTGGATAGAAAGTGGCATCTCCCCGGTGAAGAAAATAAAGCTGTCTTCATCCAATGGGCCAAGCGTTAGCCGAGCACCTCCCTGAGACATTTATAGCACCTTTTAGTGTATGCTGTGACTGGGGAATCATTATTTATTTTGTCAGAAATTTTCCTCTATATTAACGGGCTTGTTCTCAATCAGACAGAGCCTCCTCAAATAAACCTGAATGGACAAAGGTGTTCTCTTCACTGTCCTAACCCCATCCTGCTGACTGGCTAATGTGTGGTGTAGCAGTGAAGGCTCTGGACTTCAAACCCTGAGGATTTGTGGGGTCACATCCCGCTACTGACAGTGGCTGACCCTGAACAAGTCACTTCACCTACCCGTGCTGCAACTGTAAAATGAAAGACAACAACCGAATAAGTGACTGTAATGAGAAGTGCATTAAGTCGAGTGCCTTGAGGGCGCTGTTAGCACCGACGGGTCACCGAGTTTAGATTTTGTCTGTTTACAATTTATACATTTGGATTCCATTGTTCAAAAAAATTGACAACCTCATCATATATATATATATATATATATATATATATATATATATATATATATATATATATATATCCATCCATCCATTTTCCAACCCGCTGAATCCGAACAGGGTCACGGGGGTCTGCTGGAGCCAATCCCAGCCAACACAGGGCACAAGGCAGGAAACAATCCTGGGCAGGGTGCCAACCTACCGCAGGACACACACAAACACACCCACACACCAAGCACACACTAGGGCCAATTTAGAATCGCCAATCCACCTAACCTGCATGTCTTTGGACTGTGGGAGGAAACCGGAGCCCCCGGAGGAAACCCACGCAGACACGGGGAGAACATGCAAACTCCACGCAGGGAGGACCCGGGAATCGAACCCAGGTCCCCAGATCTCCCAAATGCGAGGCAGCAGCGCTACTCACTGCGCCACCATGCCGCCCTATATATATATATATATATATATATATATATATATATATATAAAATCAAACGGGGGCCTGGGTTCGCTTCCCGGGTCCTCCCTGCGTGGAGTTTGCATGTTCTCCCCGTGTCTGTGTGGGTTTCCTCCGGGCGCTCCGGTTTCCTCCCACAGTCCAAAGACATGCAGGTTAGGTGGATTGGTGATTCTAAATTGGCCCTAGTGTGTGCTTGGTGTGTGGGTGTGTGTCCTGCGGTGGGTTGGCACCCTGCCCAGGATTGTTTCCTGCCTTGTGCCCTGTGTTGGCTGGGATTGGCTCCAGCAGACCCCCGTGACCCTGTGTTCGTGTTCAGCGGGTTGGAAAATGGATGGATGGATGAAAATCAAACGGCTGTCTGTCTGTCTGTCCGCTTTTCACGAGAGAACTACTTAAAAGATTTAGATCGGGTTTTTTTCTATAATTGTCTTGAACATTCTGGTTGATTTTGCAACTTCTCTCCTTGTGCTATGTATCATAGTTCGCTTGTGGTACTGATTTATTTGCACAAATCCGAGCGAGACATGCAGCAGGCTGATGGGAGGGGAGTGGGGCCCTTCTCACTCACACGGCAGCCTCAGGGTGTAACTTACATCTACTTAGCTAGCGAACGACAGAACTAATTAACCGATTTAGTTTAGTTTTTTCTAGATTTGTCTTGAACATTCTGGTTGATTTTGTGACTTCTCTAATTGTGCTAAGTGTCATAGTTCGCCTTCTGTACCAATTTATTTGCGCGAATCCAAGAGAGACATGCAGCAGGCTGATGGGAGGGGAGTGGGGCCCTTCTCACTCACACGGCAGCCTCAGGGTGTAACTTACATTCGCTTAGCGAGCGAACGAGAGAACTACGTAACAGATTTAGATCGGGCTTTTCTAGAATTTGCTTGAACATTCTGGTTGATTTTGTGACTTCTCTCATCGCAATAAGAATCATAGTTTGCCTGCAGGAGCGATAAATTTTCACTAATCCAAGACAGAGGCTGCGGGCCTACGGGAGGGAGAAGCATGATGTCAGGAGTGGGGAGCTGGGCAGGGCCCTCCTTGCTGTCCTGTTTCTCTTCAACGCGAGCAAAGCCATGGAGTGTGGCTAGTCTATACTATATGTATAAATATATATAGGAGCTGACGCACTGACTACTCTGTAGGTAAGCATCAAGGATTTGAACTTAATGTGTGCAACTACAGGAAGCCAATGTAGAGATCGTAAAAGAAGAGCGTGTGCCCACCTTAAACTGCAATTAGAATCGTCTGCAGTGGCTTGGTGACACATGTTGGCCCTCCCGCCAGCAGAGAGTTGCCTTAGTCCAGACATGACAAGACCAAAGTTTTCATTCACTGTGACGAGTCTATTTGTATGGCCACCTCACCACATAATTTTAACTTACGGGAAATCATGCAAAAGAAGAAGAAATAGGAAAGAGCAGGGTTAATGACTTGAACAAAATGGCTCAGTGTCGCAGGGAGATCCCCAGTTTAAACAGTCCTTAACCCAGCAGAGCTGCCCAGATGTTTGCAGATGTTCCGCGGTAGGAGGTAAACTCTGGTAAAGCAGAAACAGCGGAGAGCAGAGATTTAGCCGACTCTTAATTACGTGTTTTATTAGTGATTTGCAGCCATCTCCCCAATACACGGTGGCAATTTTCCGCGTTTCAGTGATCTTTAACAAATCTCTCGACAGTTTTTACAATCAAAGCAGGCAATAAACGAGGACACGATTCTGAAAAGAAAACTTACCTTTGGATGGTCCCCCTGAGTGCTCACAAGTAGCATTTAAGGGGCTGCTGTCTTGAAACTCGACCCAAGGTTTGTGTCAAAGTGAGCTGAACTAATAGCAAACGGGGCTAACCTTTGTAAGGAAAACAAATATACATTTGACTCTTAACTTTTATTTATTTAATTCATCAAATTGTTTTTGAAATATTTTTGTAACAATGAGCCATTTTGAAAAATGATGGCGGAAAGAGAATGTAATGACAGGTCCCAGCAGAGCTCCTAAAATCCAACACGATGAGTCCACTTAAATCTGTGGTGGTTGAAACAGCCTTCATTGACAGCAGATTCCAACTTAACTGATATAAAATGTCCTCGATTGGTGTACTATTATTAGTTGCCTACTGTTTATGGCTAATTATAGTTCATTTCTCTTAAACATAACATTTTTTGAACAAGTTCCCGACAAAGAGTTAACATTTCTTTTACATTCTCAAGCTAAAATTGCTGGATTGTATGGGACTCTCGAGAGACTGAATCAGGGGTCTGAGAGTCTGGGCTTGTGAGAGTCCTCGACAAAAACTGAGACCCAGGCCTTTAATGACCTCTTGGACACAACCATCAGGAGTGGGTCTGTCTGCGAGAGAGTGTCGACGTTACTTAGCTCAGCAGTGACATTCATGACTCTGGTGACTCTTCCTAAGTCTATAGACGGATTGGGAGAGCATGTGAGGTCATGAGGTCACTAGAAAGGGGTGTGTGGCACTCCCGATATATTAGCAAAAGGACGAAGGTCCAAGTCTTTACAATCCTGGAGCTTCCTGTCTTGCTATATGGTTGTAAGACATGGACACTATCCAGGAAGACTGGACTCCTTCACTCCTGAGTCTCTTCAGTGAATCCTTGAGTATCGCTGGTGTGACTTTGTGTTGAATGAGCGGTTGCTCATGGAGTCCCGAATGAGGCACATTACCAGCATTGTGAGGGAGTATCAGTTACGGTACTAGGGCCATGTGGCGCGATTCCCCAAGTGTGATCCAGCTCATTGTTGAGGACCCGAGCAGCTTGATAAGGCCAAGGGGACGCCCACATAACACCTGGCTGCTGCAGTTAGACGGTCATTTTCAGTGGGTGGGAGTGGACCACGTGTCTACCTGGAGGGATGCCAGCCAGGATCCTGAGCTGTTTCGTTATGCGGTGGGTGCAGGAACACAGTGTGCGTGAGTGCATTTCGCTCTACGGTTAATCGAGGAGCTGGCTGACCGTGCCACCTACACTTGAGGATCATTCAGGCACCTCAATGATGCCATGGAGGGAGCGGCTCCTCACACTTGTACCCATTTAGGGAGCAGAGAATAAAGGAGCCTGCACGGGACAGAAGGGGGAGAAATGGGGAGACAGATGAAAAGATCAAAAAGAAGAAGAAAAGAGAAGAGGTTGAAAGATGGAAGAGAGAAGGGCAGGAACACGAGGGAGCCAGTGTGATGGCGGACAGGAATGGAGCCCCAGGGAAAGTAAAGAAGCATGTGGTGTGGCCAGCGCATAAGAGGAGGCTGAAGGTTGTCCAGGGAGCGGGAGCAACCACAGTACCCTGGAGGACTCCCCGTGTAAGTCCAGGAAGGTAGCCGGAGTCGAGGGGGTGGAGGCTCTGCAGCGCCTCGTGGATCGCCCTAGAACGGGTGGCAGGGAGGACACGAGCAGGTCTGAAGGGTGTCTGCACCCTGTTGGTTGGCGTCTCTCTGGGCTGCAAGATCCAAACAGGATAAGCTGAAGAGTTTTTAAGGGAAGCACTGGGGCCTGTGATTTTAAAGAGGAGACTCTTGTGTGATTTGAATGGATTTATTTATGGCTTGTTTTTAACCTCCACTATCATAGACTTATGGATTGTTTATTTATTTATTACAGATTGATTGCTGTGCACTTTTGGATGCTTGACTTGATTGATAAAAGCACTGAACCACTTTCACGCCTACCCCTTGCTTTGTGTGTGTCCTCGTTTGCTAGGCTCAGTTGTTGAGCACGTTATCGGCGGTAGAGGGTTTGAGAGGCTCCCGGAAAGACCCCATTAGTGTGGAGCCAACCGTCACACAGAGAAGTACTGAACCGTTATAAAGTGCAGATAACAGAGCTGTGAGTTTGGTGTTCGGGTCACATTCATGTAATGAGTCACAAAGCCATGAGAATTGTGATCTTCTCCGCTTTCATTCACTGCTGCACAAGTTAATGTGCCTACATGTTTTACTTTTATGGGCACATACATTGTGAAACCTGCCAAGTATGATTTCAAGCAGCTGGAGAAGTGAGCTGACGTGACTGTGGTTCATGAAAGCTGGTGCTGCCACTTTTACAGACAGCTGTCAGACATGACACGCTGCTCGCTGCCCGTGCACGCTTCTCTGAAATGCTCATCAAACGAGTTAAAGAGAGAAATGCACAATAAAACACAAGATGAAGTAGCTGCTCTCCAGGTAAGTTTGAGACTGTAAACTTATCCATATTTGAGGTCACAATGTTTTTCTGTTTTAAGGCGAGTTTGAAAATTTGCCAAACCTTTTGAATGGGATTTTATTTAGTGGATTATATCTGAGATAACGCAATGGAATGGAGCCTTTCACGATAAATTTCCACAAATAATAAGTGTACACAGTTTTAGCAGGACCTGCTGAGTCCTTTCATGCTTACCGATAGACATACAAGACATTGGGTGCCTTTTGCATGTTTTACAAACACACTTAAAAAAAATCGGCATGGAGTGGTTCGTGCAGTGCTTCCATGAAAATTATTCTTTAGTGATCCAGCAGAAAATCACTCAATGGAAGATTAACAATATTATACAACCGATTGTACTGTCCACCTTAACAAAAAGGACACGTGCCTGTGGGCCTGTCTATCTGTCCATTTGCCATGTGTCTGTCATTCCAACAGATGACACATTAGAAACATTTGTAGTAATAAAATGCATTGCATTTGTCCTTCCAACAGGTGGTGCAATCCAAGCATTAATACAGTTTTTACAAATCCCATACCACAGAGTATCACAGAGACATATGCATTGCATTTCCTACTCCAACAGATGGCACATTACAAAGATTAACACTGCTTCAATACCAAATGGCTTAAAACAGAGACACATACTCTGCATTTCTTTATTCTGCACTTCAACAAGTGGCACAACAAACATTTGTAGCAATAAAATGCATTGCATTTGTCATTCCAAAAGATGGCATATTGCAAGCATCAACACTGCTTTTAGAAATCCCATTCCAAATGACATATAACAGAGACATGGATTATATTTGTCACTCCAACAGGTGGCACATCAGAGATATTAACACTGCTTTTATGATTCCTGTTCCAAATGACTTATAACAGAGGAATATGCATTGCATTGTTTACTCCAACAGATGAAGAATCACAAGCATTAGCACTACTTTCATGAATACCATACCAAATGGCTTATAACAGAAACAAATGCGTTGCATTTTTCATTCCAATAGATGGTGCATTGGAAACATAATGCATTTTATTACTAACAAATATTTGTGATGTTCCATCTGTTGGAATGACAAATGCAGTGCATTTCATATCTACATGTATTGTAAAATACATTCCAATAGATGGTGTACTGCAAACATTCATGTTAAGGTCTATATTTATTAGTTATATTTCAATCCGTCTTAGACGAGTAGCATAGTTAGTCTATTGACACAGAATCAATTACATTAACTTATATTTATTATGTACACAAATAAATGTAGAGTAAAATGAACATACATCTGAATGAAGTGAACAACTTCAATGACATTTAATTTGAAACTAAACACACGGAGCCATGAAGTAAATAAGCTGCACAGATAGACAGATTAGCACAGAGGCGGCTTAAGGCGGTGTGTGTTCATCTCTGTGTATGTGTGTGTTCATTTCTTTCTCTTTATTATTTAGCATCTGCTCTGGTTATCCTTACTCATATATTTCTTTGTGTGTGTATATGTGTGTATGCATGGGTGCCCACATGTATATTGAAATAAACTTTGAATCTTAAAAACTATTCTTGCCAAAACATAGCAAATAAACTGGCTTGGTCTCAAAGATAAAGAAATCAAACTGCAAAATGTCCCGTTACATCAAACAATTTCAAATAATTGCAATTATTGAGGGTGGCACGATGGCGCAGTGGTAGTGCTGCTGCCTCGCAGTAAGGAGACCCGGGTTCGCTTCCCGGGTCCTCCCTGTGTGGAGTTTGCATGTTCTCCCCGTGTCTGCATGTTTTTCCTCCGGGTGCTCCGGTTTCCTCCCACAGTCCAAAGACATGCAGGTTAGGTGCATTGGCAATCCTAAATTGTCCCTGTTGTGTGAGTGGTGTGTGGGTATGTGCTGTGTGGGTATGTGCCATGCGGTGGGCTGGCACCCTGCCCAGGATTGGTTCCCTGCCTTGTGCCCTGTGTTGGCTGGGATTGGCTCCGGCAGACCCCTGTGACCCTGTGTTCGGATTCAGCGGGTTGGATAATGGATGGATGGATGCAATTATTGTTGGACATACTGTAGGTACAATTATTTTTTAAAGGATAAGCTGATAAGTATGACCCAGACTGGAACCTATGACAAGACATACAGCATTTCATTTGTTTGCACAAGCCTGGTCAATTTCTTTTAGGAGGTTACCGTTGTTCTTAGGTCTCCATGTGCAGGGTGGATATCTTGGAAGCTGCTAGGAAGACAACATTTAGGAGCTCAACACAATGTAAAATACAAATAATTTTACGCCACAAATTGTACTTTTAAAATGTGAAATTTCAATTTCAATTCATGCTAAAGTCAACTTTTCCCAACATTTTGAACATCACAGAATCTGACCTGAACCTGACCTCACTAAACTTTCATCTTCATGGAAGTCAAATGAGTCAGAGGAGGACTGATTGAGGTCATTTATGTTAGGTAGAATGCCTAGAGGGGACTGGGTGGTCTCATGGCCTGGAACCCGTGCAGATTTTATTTTTTTCTCCAGCCGTTCTTGAGTTTTGTTTTGTTTTTTTTCTGTCCTCCCTGGCCATCGGACCTTAATTTTATTCTATGTTAATAAGTGCTCCCTAATTTGAATTCATATTTAATTTGTCTTTTTTCTCTTTCTTCATCATGTAAAGCACTTTGAGCTACATTGTTTGTATGAAAATGTGCTATAGAAATAAATGTTGTTGTTGTTTATTGAATTATACGGAAACCCTACAGAAGAGTACTGCCTCCGAATTTCAATTGATTTGAGTTGATTCCATCCATCCATCCATTCTCCAACCCGCTGAATCCGAACACAGGGTCACGGGGGTCTGCTGGAGCCAATCCCAGCCAATACAGGGCACAAGGCAGGAAACAATCCTGGGCAGGGTGCCAACCCACCGCAGATTTGAGTTGATTCATAAAATAAAAATACACTGCAAACAGTCTGAACACTCCATATTATTATAGAAATCTGTCATTTTCACTCTCTGACTGAGGTTCATAGAGGTCTAAGTAAAAAAAAAAAAAGAAGAATAACTTCATATTTGTATCACTGACCTTGAAATAGTCTAAAGCAGGGGTCCTCAAACTCAGTCCTGGGGACCCTCTTGTGGCTGCAGGCTTTTATCCCAACCAGAGTCACAAGCAGTGATAAGAACTGATCTCATTTAATTAGCTGCTCTTCTTTCATTCTACATTCAGAAAAGCACACTAGTATGATTTTTACATTTATTTTTTTAATATCTTTGAATGCTTAACTTATTTTGACCTTTTTTCTGTGTCATTTGCTTCTTTCGTTGTATCCTAATAATGACAATTAAAAAGAAGCAGAGGAGACACCTGGGAAAACAACACGGAATGATGAAAGGCTGTCAGTTCCACTAATTAGTAATTCATGGATTGAATAACCAGAAAACCGGGAAAAGAACAATGAAAATCAGGATGAAAATATTGCTAAAAAGTAAAAAATATATATAACTGCTTAGTACATTTTAATAAAAAGGTACCAACCTAGGGATCTGGCAATCGGAAGGTTGCTGGTTCAAATCCTGTAAATGCCAGAAGTGATTCCACTCCGTTGGGCCCTTGAGCAAGACCCTTAACCTGCAATTGCCCCGTCCAGAGTATGACGTTAACCTGCAAGCAGGTCCCCTAACTTACTGGGAAAACTTGGGGGTTGGTGGCAGGATTGGCACACCAGCCAACCGTAACAAACCTCCCACTGTTCCCGTGTGGTGCTGAGGTGTCACCCGTTGCATGGCTGCACTCGGGTCCTAATCTGGGATCCTGAGTTGGTTTGTCATGTGGTGGGTGCAGCAATGCGCTGTATCGATGTAAGCATCTAACCTCCCGTACCAAACATAGTTTTGTAATTTTTACATTGACTCCAAAACACAGAAACTGGGTAATAACAGGTCACCTCGTTAGGCTAGCAGGCCAATTTAAAAGAGAAGTTGGTTGGAAACAAAAACCTGTAGCAACAGGGGGTCCCCAGGACCGAGACTGAGAACCACTGGTCTAAAACGATGTTTCACATGCTTATGTTTAATCTTCTGGGAGTGGCTCTTAGATCACTAGGACCACCTGTAAAGAATCAAATATCAAAAATAATATCTTCTTCAGGATCAGCAAGCTCAATTTAGTATAAAGCACATGCCTATATTACTAATTCCCATGAATTTAAGTTGATCCCAATCCAGGTGGTTCATCGAATGGTGGGTGCGGCAAAGTGCTGTACCCTTTGTGAGAAGAGGTAACTTTGACCCCTTGCATCTCACTATGAGGTGAGCATTTTCTTATTTTATTATCCAAGATGACTTACCACATTTATGATACCATTGGTTGCTGTGGGCTGGCGCCCTGCCTGGGGTTTATTTCCTGCCTTGTGCCCTGTGTTGGCTGGGATTGGCTCCAGCAGACCCCTGTGACCCTGTAGTTAGGATATAGCGGGTTGGATAATGGATGGATAGATGATACCATTGGTCAAATTTCTTAATTTTGATTTTCCATTTCTAGCACAGTGAGTTGCTCAGGGTCACACATTGTCACTAGTGGGATTTGAACCCCCAACCTCAGGGTTTGCCCATCCAAAGCCTTAACCACTACACTACCCGTCTGAACCCATGGGGTTGTTTGATGTGGCCCGCACAACTTCAAGTCCTTCTGCTCATTTGGGCCTGTTCCTATGGCAGTCCTTTCCATGATCTATCAGGGTAGTGTGAGCTTTGATGTCATCGACTCAGCAGTACTCTTGGGAGGCATTGCGTCTTAACCGAAATCATCCGATATTGGCTTGACTAGAACTTCTCCTCGCACTTCTTTTCTAGCTTTTTGATCCTCTGCTTTGTCAAAAATAACATTGATTTTGAAAGTTTAGTGAAATATCGATATTGTCAGTTCGGTATGAACTTGGAACACTTTTACTACGTCTTCTTCTCCTGGTCCTTTCATTAAAAATTGTCTCTGCCTCACCGAGACAGAAAACGTTTCACAGTTCTATAAAGATATACCGTATATACTCGTGTATAAGTTGGGTCTTGAAACCTGAAAAATCAATCATAAAATCGACCCCGACTTATACGCCCTTTCAAAAATGCGACACTTACATTTTTTTTTACATCTTCTTGCTTCCTCCAACCTCACATCAGTTTCTCAGACGCATTGAATTTTATTGCAGCGGCGCAGTTACCAATTTCTTTCACCACTTCAACAACTTTTAATTTAAAACCAGCTTCATATTTTCTTCTGATCGAACGCTCCATCATACAATAAAGGGTGTGAGATACAAAAAACACAAAACAGTGCAAACGTCGCTACGGAATAGTTTGTGTATTACTGTGTGGTCACGTAGGCACAATACATATAACAAAAGGGCAGTATGCTCTGTGGTTACTCTCTCAGTTGTGTGTTAGCTTATCATAATCCATCCATCCATCCATTATCCAACCCGCTGAATCCAAACACAGGGTCACGGGGGTCTGCTGGAGCCAATCCCAGCCAACACAGGGCACAAGGCAGGAACCAATCCAGGGCAGGGTGCCAACCCACCACAGGACACACACAAACACACCCACACACCAAGCACACACTAGGGCCAATTTAGAATCACCAATCCACCTAACCTGCATGTCTTTGGACTGTGGGAGGAAACCGGAGCGCCCGGAGGAAACCCACGCAGACACGGGGAGAACATGCAAACTCCACGCAGGGAGGACCCGGGAAGCGAACCCAGGTCCCCAGATCTCTCAACTGCGAAGCAGCAGTGCTACCCACTGCGCCACTGTGCCGCCCCTTATCATAATCTCTTGGACCAATAGGGTGAGTTTTCCGCAATCGACTTATACAACCAATATTATAAAATACTGGAAATTATATGGTAAAATCAAGCCCCAACTTATACGTGGGAGAACTTAAACATGAGTATATACGGTAAATAGAAATGTACTGTATTTAACTTTAAACTCCATACCTTGGTTTACTTCTTTAGATCCCCATCATCCACCATGATGGATTTTTACCAGCTTCCTTAGATGTCTGCAGAGCATATTACAAAAATAAGGCATACAGAGGTGGGTCGACAAATTAGGAGCAAAACAAAGTATAAAAGTAATTTAGAAAGCAAATACAGTGTGCCTCAATGGGCCTTGCTAGACAGATTAGTGGCCATAACAAACGCATAAGGGCCTACTGCCCTTCCAAAGCCACCCTCTTTGCACCTCGTGTACCTCTTTTCACCACCTCTTGCCCAGTTCTTCCACCCGACTCCAAGCCCCATCCTGTAAGAATTTCAGGAGTCACCCTTGGGACCTCGGAAGCACTTCCAGTAAAATGGCAAATCCATCCATTGACCCATTGAAGCAGGTCGGAGCTCCATCTAGTGGAGTGGAGTGTCCCTGCAGCTTCACCCCGGTCTGCCTGTAGTACGCAGTGCATCAGGTCTCCTGTTGCTCCCGTCTAGGACTACTAAGCAGATGAGACATTGTTTGTAACCCGAGGTGCTACCATTGTGAATGATGATGTCATCAAACCTCTCAACACTCGGAGCTAGCTGTTACCTTTCTAATTATTGCAGTTATCTATCTAATTATTTCACTTGTGTATTTATCTAACTAATTTCATAGTGATCTGCTTACTGGGGACAGCCTAATAATAGGTTTCATTTATTGAGCTTCTTTATCTAATTTCATAGAGTATGGTCAGTATGGAAGAGTTCATGAAATATGTTAATTCTGCAGCACCTTTAATAATAAGTTATCTGTCTGGTTATTGAATTTGTCTACTTTTTTTATTTCTTTATCGTTATCTGGCCAGTTTCGTTGGGAGCCAGTCAGCATAGAGATAGTAATGAAGCACAACACTAATGTATTTATTTATTAATCTATCGATTAGGTACCTAATTTCATGAAGAGATACTTAGTAGGGAGAAGTTCATTACAGTGCATCTTTATTATCTATCTAGTTATTTATTAATTTAGTCTCAGGAACAGCTGGTCACTCTGCAAGAGTTGGCTACACGTGACATTTGTAGCGTGCTCTGCTCTTTACTGATCTCATTTTTACTGTATTACAAATACAGTATTGTATCTAACATTAATCTAATAATGTATTTATTTGATTTATAGATCATCCTTATTACCTATTTATTTGTTTATGTAAGTAATTTTATATATTGTTGATCACTGTGGAGAGGCTAATTAGAAATTTATAATCAAGTTATTTCATTAGTTGTCTACTTTATACTTCATCATTCTATTATTTTTCTGATAGTGTAATTTTATTGACTATAGAACAGTTTTATTACCAGCAAAGTTTTTCATCTCATTTTATAGACACCCTTGAAGAAGTTCGTCATACATTTATGATCAAATGATCTCATTATTAGACTACCCTTAATTTCCTTTTTTTCTGATTATTTATTTGTATTGATTACAGAGCATCTTTATTATCAGCCAACTTACACTGTGGATTTCATGTGTAGGGTAACCTGCTTGTTATTGATCTCTTTTTTCATGAATCATCTACCTATTGATTTAATTTAAACTTTAAATTTATGAATTTATTTATTTTAATAATTGAACTCCCCAGTGTCTGTATTATTTATCGATTTATTTATCTAATTTCAAAGACACCTGTTAATGGTGGAGAAGTTTCTTATACTTTCGTGTAGGATGATCCATGCATTATCGATCACATTTGTTGATTAATTGTCTATTTATCAATTCATATTTTAAAGCATCCTTATCTTATAAATTAATTTATTTATTTTACTTCTCAAGCCATTTTTGCATTTTTAGCATTTATTGAGTTGCTCATCTCATTTCGAAGACAGCTATTTACTGTGAAGTTCACTGTAGGATGATCTATGCATTATCAAACACATTTTCATTTAATCATTTGTTCATCAGTTTAATTAATTTAAGTATCCATCTGTTATAAATGAACTTAAACTATTTATAAATTTATTTATTTTAGTAATTGAGCTCCCCCGTGTCTGTATTATTTACCAATTTATTTATCTGATTTTACAGACACCTGCTAACAGTGGTGAAGTTTATTTTACTTTCGTACAGGATGATCTATGCATTATCGATCACATTTGTTAAGTAATCGTCTATTTATTGATTCATTATTTAAAGTATCCTTCTCTTATAAATGAATTTAAGTCTTTTGGCATTTATTGAGTTATTCAGCTCATTTCACAGAGAGCGGTTTACTGTGATGATCACTGCAGGGTGATCTATGCATTATCAATCACATTTTTTAATTATTCGTCTATTTATGAATTTAATTAAAGTATCCATCCCTTATGAATGAATTTAAGGTGTTTATTTTACTTCTCGAGCACCTCTTGTGTCTTTATTGAGTTATTTATCTTATGTCTTAGACAGCTACTTACTATGAAGACCTGTGCTCTACTGGGTCGCCTGTTTGTTACTGATCAGTTTTTATTTTTCATTAGGCGTCTACCTAATATTGGATTCATCCATTTAGTTATTTATTTTGATAACAGAGGATCTTTATTATCTTTAAAATTATTTATTTGTCTAATTTCATGGAGATCTGGTCACAGTGCACAAGTTAATTATGCATTTAATTTCCGGCATGCATGTATCTCTTCATTATCAATCAGATTATTTTATTAATAGTCTATCTAATACTTTAATTAGTCTATAGGAGTAATTCAAGTCATTTGTCTATTATCTGTCCATTTTACAGATTGCTGGTTACTCTAAATAAATCAATAATAATTTTTCTTCATAGATGGGCTTTAGCAATCTGCCTTTATTATTTATTTATTATCTTCTAATGTTATAAAGAGCCTATCAAACATTTTAATCCTTTAGTGTAGTACCCTGGTGCGGTATTTAGTGTTGATGCCTCTTTGATGGCCCATTTGTGTGGAGTTAGCGTGCTCTCCCCATGTTCATGGGTGTACCCCTCTAGACCCTCTTATACAGCCTTAGTGGTGTCTTCATTGGGTTCCAAACCGATCCCCTGTGTGTGGGTGGGCTGTGTGGCGGACTGATCCAGAGTTTTTATGCACCTTTCGCCTGATGCTGCCCTTGGCTGTGGGTTTAGCCTGGCCTGAGGTTATTATGTTAGGTAATTTGTGTGCCATAGTGATTAGCACATAACTACCATCTTCATTGCTGCACAAATGATCTGGCCTGACACATAGCGCCCTGCATGCTCTCCCTGTTTCTGTTTAGGGTTTTCCCCACAGATCTTCTTTTCTTTCTTTTCTCTCACGTTTGTATCCACAAGTCTAAATTTGCTTTCACTGGGATTCAAAGAGGGCGGTGTATTGATTGACCCACATTCCAGAAACAGGTGCAGTCCAACAATCCTAAAGGTAGTCTGATCAACAGGAATGGCCCGTTCTACATTAGAACACACTGTCTTCACACTTGTGTGTGTAAATGAGAGTGATGCCCCAGTCGATCAGTCAATGATTTTCACTCCAAATAGCTGGATTGATGATCGGAAAATCGGACGATCTCAAAACATGATTATTTTTTTATAACCAATTGTCTATGAGGGAGGAGCAAAAGCTTTAGATCTGTCAAATAATTCCATCTCTGGTTTTGCTATGTTTTAGGGTCCCCTGATACTGAAAACATCGATATGTCAATGATAGATGTGTGTCTTTCTGTGTGTGTATGTCACAGATGAGGACGGACTGGAGCTAAAACGGCTGGATGGAAAAATACCAAACTCGAAACTTAAGCCTGTTATGAGATGACGATGTACTGATTAGTTTTGGAGCCAAATCATGCAAGAAAAAGTAGCACTGTAGAGGAATCCTCAAATACCATAATTCTACAATTAATTATGAATTCTTCTCATCAAATGCTATCATAATGACCTATTTTATGATCAGAAAGATCAACAGAGCCATAAATAATTACTGAAATGTTATAGAATAGTTTGGGTAACTTGGTTCCTTGGGTGCAAAGCCTACTGATGCTCATGTCCAAACTTTTTCAGCATTTTCTTTCTAATGTTTACAGTAATTTAGTTGCAGTGCTCCTTTATGCAACATACTATGGTAATTGAGGTCATGCACGTGTTGTTATGCTGCCGGAACTTGCTGTAAACAGAGAGCAACCAGGCAGGCATTAGAATAAAAAGAAGACTGGAATGTTGACTTTTACAATAAATAACACGGATTAGTAAATTAAGAAAAAGGAATCTGAGAAATTGTCCTGTGCATGGAGAGGAAAGACAAACTTAGGTGTTGTTCAGCTGAGCTTGGAGTGGAAGAAAAGAGTGGCTAGTGATTGACAGACATTTAAAAAGAAGCTGCTTTAATGAGTTCAGACGTTTTCATTTAATCCTTTATTGAAGTGGACACTCCTTGTGTGGACGGCAAGCAAGCTTGTGTTTAGTACAGCACCTCACAATCTGAAATCAAAAAAGAAGAGTTTGCCTTTGTTGCTTATTAAACAATAGGCTTGTTAGCTGGTGTTTTGTTGGTGGTAAAAGGTGCTAAGGTGACCCTGCTCTCATTTATATTCTTTATTATGTAAACCTTAACAGAAATTCTATATTCCCACCATCATGAGTTACACTACCGTTTATATCTATGATCTCAGGCAATTTAATACCAGTACCAGAACATGCAAGAGAAAAAGGTACTCCGGATTCAAAAAAAAGGTGCATTTTAGCTGTTTTTAACTATTTAACTATTTATTTTGTTCGCACAGTCAATAAATCATGTGTGTGAAAGACACACAAAGACTCTCATACAACCGCGTCACACTTCTGGAAATCAATTCAAGATTTAACACCAACAACTTACCTGAAGACGCTCTGACAAAGAAGCTCCGTGAGCTAGGCCTGCTCCGTGAACCCGCCCCCGAATCACCTACAGGTATCATCCCAGCAAGGAGACGCCACAAGCGGTGTGAGCGTACCCGGAAGCGCGGTAAACGAGGAAGTGTCCGAACTAAGCTAAAGGCTAATCCAACCAGACCGGCTGTTCCATCCATCATTCTGGCAAATGTTCGTTCATTGGACAACAAACTGGACCATATCCGACTTCTAAGAGCAAAACGTCGCGAAGTAAGAGACTACTGTGTTTTTATCTTCACGGAAACCTGGCTGAATGATAATATCTCCGACGCGGCTATACAGCTAACAGGGCTATATGCTATCCGTGCGGATAGAGACGCCAACAGATCCGGAAAAACACGCGGCGGCAGCCTGTGTGTATACATCAACACAGAATGGTGTGGAAACACAGGTATGATCACGAAGCACTGCTCATCGCTGGTGGAATTTGTGGCAGTTAAGTGCAGACCTTATTATTTGCCGCGAGAATTCAGTATTATTGTCATTGTGGCAGTGTATATTCCTCCCGATGCAAATGCTAAGGAGGCGCTATGCGAGCTGTATGAGGCCATCGGTGACCTGCAATCTCGCCACCCTGAGGGATTTTTTATTATCGCTGGGGACTTCAATCAAGCGAATTTAAAGACTGTTCTGCCAAAACTCCACCAGCATGTTAAATTTCCGACAAGAGGAGACAATATATTGGACTTGGTATACACTAACATCAAGTCTGCATATAGAGCAACTCCCCACCCTCACATTGGACTGTCTGATCACATTACAGTAATGCTTACTCCGGCATATATGCCATTGCTGAAGAGAACAAAGCCGGTAATAAAGCAGATCAGAACATGGCCAGATGGAGCTACTGAAGCCCTGCAGGACTGTTTTGAGAGCACAGAATGGAAGCAGCGACCATTGATCATGACATTGACATAAATGAGTATGCCGAAGCAGTGACAGGATACATTGACAAATGCATTGGAGATGTCACCGTCATCAAATCTGTCTCAACACGCGCTAACCAGAAGCCATGGTTCACAGCAGAAGTTCACGAGCTGCTGAAAACAAGGGATGCTGCCTACAAAGCCAACGACGAAGTGGCACTCAGAGCAGCTAGAACCAACCTGTCCCGAGGCATTAAGTTAGCAAAGCGGGAGTACTCAAAGAAAATTAGTGATCACTTCGCCTGCTCAAGAGATTCTCGTCGAATGTGGCAGGGCATCCAAACCATCACGGATTATAAGGCCCCACCGCATATGTGTGTTAACGACACCTCTCTTCCAGACGCTCTTAACACCTTCTATGCCAGGTTTGAGACACAGAACAATAAACCAGCATGGAAGACCATCCCCTCGTCAGACAATCAAGTTTTGTCCCTGTCTGCAGCTAGTGTGAGAAGGACTCTCACCAGGGTCAACCCACACAAAGCTGCTGGACCAGATAACGTACCTGGACGTGTGCTCAGAGCTTGTGCTGACCCGCTGACTGATGTCCTAGTGGACATCTTCAACATCTCCCTGAGCCAAGCTGTTGTGCCACAATGTTTTAAAAACACCACCATCAGACCTGTCCCAAAGACAGCTACAGCCTCAGAACTCAATGACTACCGCCCAGTGGCACTCACTCCAATCATTATGAAGTGCTTTGAGCGGTTAGTTTTGAGTCACATAAAGAATCAGCTGCCCCCCAAACTGGACCCTCTACAGTTTGCATATCAATCAAATCGATCAACTGACGATGCAATTTCAATGGTATTCCACCTGATCCTGTCACATCTGGATCACCGCAATGCACATGTAAGAATGCTGTTCATTGATTTCAGCTCAGCATTCAATACTATCATTCCCAGGCAGCTGATCAGTAAGCTGGATCTGCTCAGACTCAACACCTCCACCTGCAACTGGATTCTGGACTTTCTCACTGAAAGACCTCAAACAGTACAGATTGGGAATAAAAGATCTAACACCATCACACTGAGCACAGGTGCCCCCCAGGGTTGTGTGTTGAGCCTGCTACTCTTCACGCTGTTGACCCATGATTGCACCTCCAACTCTGACACAAACCACATTATCAAGTTCGCCGATGACACTACAGTAGTGGGACTCATTGAGAACGACGATGATGCGGCTTACAGAGAAGAGGTGGAACGGTTGGCACTTTGGTGTAAAGACAATAATCTGTCTCTTAATGTTGAAAAGACAAAAGAGTTGATAGTTGACTTCAGGAAGACAAAGGCTGTCCATCTCCCACTCAACATTGATGGCGTCACAGTAGAGAGAGTGAAGAGCACCAAGTTCCTAGGTGTTCATATCACAGAGGACCTGTCCTGGACCAAAAACACCAACTATCTTACAAAAATAGCCCAGCAGCATCTTTACTTCCTGCGACGACTGAAGAAGGTGCACCTCCCTAAACCCATACTTACCACCTTCTACAGAGGCACCATAGACAGCGTCCTGACCAGCTGTATTACAGTCTGGTATGGAAACTGCCATGCCTCCGACCGCAAAGCCCTTCAGAGGATTGTGCGGACTGCTGAGTGCATCATTGGCAGCTCTCTACCCAGTCTGCAGGAGATCTACACCTCACGCTGCCTTCATAAAGCCACTAACATCATGGCTGACCCCCACCACCCCTCCCACCAACTGTTTACTCCTCTTCCATCTGGAAGACGACTCTGCAGCATCAGGAGCAGGTCTGCAAGATTGTGCAATAGTTTCTTTCCCCAAGCAGTCCGGCTCCTGAACACCATGCTGCCCTCCTCCACACTGGACTCTTTACTCCACACACTCTCTGGATTACAAAATACTACTTAATACTGTATATGTTTTTTAGTTATATATATATATATATATATATCTTGTGTACTGCACCTTTTGACTCTGGAGGTCGATATTTCGTCCCACTGTGTACTGTAAGTATATTGTTAGGATGACAATAAAGCTCTACTACTACTACTACTACTACTACAATTGTGCCCAAAGATACGCTGTAAGCAAAGTAAGAAATGTGAATGTGACAACAGTAGCATTACCACCTAAGCATCAGTTCAACTTGCATCCATATTCTTACCTGTCTGTCTTTTTACTCTCTGGACTGTGGGAATATGGCAGAGGTGGTCTCCTCAGAGAAGGGGAGAGAGTTTCATTGTTAGCCTATCTTTATGTTCATCCAGCTTTCTTGATGTACCTTCCGAAACAATGGGCCAACCCCTCTGCTACATTCCAGTCCTGTTTAAGCCTGACACAGCTCAGGTACATTCAGCCCCCATTCCAGACCCTGCATTGCTCCAGGAAGGAGAATTAGTGCCATAAATGTTAGCTGCCCCTTCCACTCCAGGCTGTGCTGGCCTTTTAGCGGACTTTCAGTTCTGCCCACCTGTATTCCCCGAGGCTAGCTGACTAGTCACTTTCTGAGATGTCATCGTGACTAGTTTTATCTGTAGCAATTGCAACCATTGATTTCTAACGTATTAGTATTTTTTCTTAGGTTTTATCATTTTCAGTTTCTCCTGTAGGCAGTACAACAATTGGCTTCTAAAGTATTAATTTTTTTTTCTTTGATTTTATTATTACTAGTTTTACCTGTCGTAAGTACAACAATTGGTTTCTAACGTTTATTCATTTTTTTAATTACACATTTTTATCATAATATTATAACAACCAAATGAGTCTATTTTGTATATAAGCTTGTTAAGCATGTCAGGTTTGTATCTTATTAATAAACATCCTATAAACGTTTTATTAGAATTGTGGCCTATAATTATGGCAAGCATTTTAGTTTCTTTTATGTTATGTTTACTATGGATACATATTTTGTGAACGTATTTAATTAGTTAAAAAATGTAATTTCAAGGGGTTTTATTGATTTTAGGATTTTATATTGTCACTGAACAATAACAGAATTGAATTTATTAATAATAAACGAGCAGGTAAAGCCTATGGTCTGCAGTTTAATTGTAAAAATACAACTTTAAAATCGAGCATAATGCCTCGACACGACTGTAGGTGACTATAGGTGTTCTGTAGGTGATTCTTGTAAAAAAAATGAAAAGGATAAAGAAAAAATCGGGAGTGTGCTCTCCTCGACTTTCTCGTATATAATGAGATAGAAGAAAAGGTCATCAGAGACACTTCCAGTTGCACAATATTTATCCAATATCATATCTCTTTGTTTCTCATAATACCTAATTGATAATATTGATACACAATTATTTATCTCTCTTTATAATCAAACTTTATATTCAAATGATATTTTCGCACTTAGGGAGGTCAAAAATGGTGGTGGAATTTTTTCATGATTACATACAAAGTAAAAAGAGTTCACCTAAAAATATAGAAAAAGTGTTAGTATTATATAATCTTTGTTGCAGTAAAATGCTATAGGTAAAAGTGCATTTAGCAACATTTAACTATGGTAATGATGGTGGAAAAAAAAAATTAATTAAATGTATTACCAGGAACATAACGGGGACGTGGCAACATATTGATCCCATTACATCTTTATATTTACATGACACGTTCAATGTTTACACTTTATTATTAAACTGATGATGTATAAATTAAAATAAAATTAAAAGAATATGAGTTATAGTGAATGCAGTTTTTAATATCCTGTACACATTTATGTTTCCATGATACAAAAAATTCAAATGGTTGTTTAAATAAAATACGACTTCCGGTTGAGTAATTTTTCTCAAATTTCATATCTGTTTGCTTTTTATCCTTCTAAATATTATCTATACAACATTTGAATTATCTTTCTGTAATTATAACCATAGTTTACTTGAAAATTCGCTACGGTATCCATTTAAAGTACCACTTCCAGTCACCCAAATGTGGCCCAATAGTTGATAGGATTCCTTATTTTTGATAGAAAGCAGGTGTACAAAATCTCATTGACAAGAATAATCGTGTTTACACACAGACAGATGTAATTATATCTATCAAATATAATATAATTATCTGTCAAAAATGGTATTTTCGGACTTAGGAAGGTCTAAAACGTCAAGATTCATCAAAATCTCAAGGTCAATTTTTTTCACGATTCTTATACTTTCTCTATACTATGTATACGAGTAAAAAAATCAGAATCAGCCAATTCTGCGCACAAAAAAAATGATTTGTTGGAGGAACTTAATTCAGTTATGTGAACCGATGTCCATGTAAATTAATCAAGTAATTTAAACTCTGGTAAAATTAGTTACTCTAACCAGAGTGAAAGGAAGTCGATGAACAAAACTTAAAATTTAAGTTACACAAGATTATTTAAATTAACAGCTGTCACCATAAATCAGTTTAGTTAAACCAGATTACCGAAATTTAATTTAAAATTGATGTCTTAATGTGACACCCAAGGAATCAGTCAGTTGTGTTAGAAATGGACAGGCAAAGCCTTCAGACCTGCTCATTTTGAGGAAAATCAATGGAGCTCAGCTGAATTATAGCAAAAATGCCTTAATTTTTAGGGTACGTCGCCCTAATTCAGGGTCTTCATAGGAAGAGCACTGATTGACTTCATGAGGTAGAAGTATATAATAAACAAGAAGAGTCGCGTCAGATATTTGCAATACGAAAAATGTGTGCTTCTGTGTAAATCTTTAAAGTCCAAATATTCTCAGTTGCAATAATAAAGGGTTTCTTTTCACCCCTCTGATAGAGAACTACAAGAGGACTATAGCTCTCTTGTAAAGGATTCATAATCACTGACACTGCATTGAAGTAGTCTGAAATGATATCCCATGTGCTTAAACTAGAAAATGGTTATTTATCACCCCCTGATAGGGGTCTACAGAGGGCTTCCTCCCTTCTAAAGGATCAACAATCAAAAACAACTTCATTTTCATACTCACTGACCTTGACATACTCTGAAATGATACCCCACATGCTTGTGTTTGAAATTTGTTATTTGTCACCCTCTGATAGGGGTCCACAGAGGGCTTCCACCCTTCTAAAGGATCACACATCAAAAATAACATCATATTCATAGTGACTGACCTAGAAATGGTCTGAAATGATACCCCACATGCTTATGTTTGAAATCTGTCATTTTTACCTTATCAGAGTGACTCTAAGAGGGATAAAGAATCAAATACAGTATCAAAAATGTCATTGTATTCATGATCAGCAACCTCGAAGAAGCATAAAACGGCACTCCACATTGTCTATAATGTCCATCCCCTATTTCGGACAAGGTAACTTTGTTCCCTCGTATTCCATCAAAGGGAGCCCCCTGAGGTCGGTTGATGTGGCCTGCATACCTTTCAAGTCCTTCTGATCCTCTTTTTGCTGAAGGCCGCTATTGGTTTACTCTTTATTATGAAGGTGAAATTTCCTGCACTAAATATGGTCCTAAAAATGAGGGGGTTTTAGGTCTACAGTTCCAAAAACACAGAGCCTGACATTTTGTATACCATATATATTCATGTATGAGTCGGGTCTTGAAACCCGAAAAATCGATCATAAAATCAGACCCCGACTTATACACCCGTTCAAAAATATAACACTTAATTTATTTTTTTTACATCTTCTTGCCTCTTCCAATCTCACATCAGTTTCTCAGACACATCGAAGTTTGTTGCAGCAGTGCAGTTACCAATTTCTTTCGCCATCTCAACGACTTTTAATTTAAAACCAGCTTCATATTTTCTTCTGAGCGAACGCTCCATTGTAGATAAGGGATGCTTTTACGATATAGGTGTGTGATGGTGTGAGATACAAAAACCACAAATCAGTGCAAACGTCGCTTCGGAATAGTTTGGGTATTACTGTGTGGTCACGTAGGCGCAATACATAGAAAAAAAAAGCCTTGTGCTCCGTGATTACCCTCTCAGGTGGGTGTTAGCATATCATCATCTCTTCAACTAATAGCGGGAGTTTTCTGCATTCGACCAATACGACCGATATTATAAAATACCGGAAATTATACGGTAAAATCAAGTCCTGACTTATCCACGGGAGAAATTAAACGCGAGTATATATGGTACTTAGACATCAAGATGTGCTGGACAGTTATATCACATGTGTGGACTTTCTCAGAAGTTAGAAGGTGTTGAACAAACAAAAAGAATGAAGTGATCTGAAAACATTCTTATGAACAAAGCACCTCAAACGTGTCGTGTTTTTGACTGTAATATGAAGTCGGTGGTCAACGCCCGAAAGTCCTGATTCGAGCTTTGCCAGTAGGCGGGGCATTGGGGCTTCTTCTTTCTCGGCCATTGCTGGGTAGCGTCGCTTCAGTATCTGTCAGTCTGTCTGCCTGTCTGTCTGTCTCTCTAGCTCTCCATCTCTTGCACTCTCCTTATTGAGAAATGATGAATTGCGTCATGTGCTATAAATGAATGAAACATTTAAGAAAAGCAAGTGATTTTTGTATTTTTTAAATTAGATTAATTCTTGTTTTATTCCAGTTTTTGAATATAAAAAAAATAGTGTAATGACATTTTGCTTTTGTTTTTGCTTTTTTTTTCTTCAGAATGAATTCATTTGTAGATAAACTATATATTTTTTTAAGATTAACAGAACAACAGATTGGATTCATTTTCTTGATGGTTGTTTTGTTTTTTGTTTTTTTGTTTTTTTTTCTTCTTTTCCTTCTTCTTCTTGTTCTTGTTCTTGTTCTTTTTTTTGCCACAGTAATCTTTTTGAATTTTCTCTTTCTCTCTTCCCTCCCCCCTCCTGCTCTAAATCCTAGGTCCGCTCACAAAAAAACACGACGAATCCACGATCAACAGCCCCCGAGACGAAGGTATTTTTGCTGCATGTTTTTTTTTTTTTTTTTTCTTGTCCTTTTTTTGGGGAAAATGTGCTACACGATTAAGTAGATAATTAAATGAGTAAATTAATATTTTGTATAGTCCCATTTTTGTATCTTTATAAAGCTCTTTAAAACATATGTAATTTTATAAAATCTTTATAAGCAATCATTTTTGAATGTTTTTCAGATTTGAATGTTGTTCAATTTTTGAGCTTTTCTTGTGTCTAGCAAAACTGTTTGATTTTATTTTTTTTTTGAACAACAAAAGGCTTCTTTTTGTTCTGTTTTTGTTTCTTTTTTTTTTTTGGTAAGAAATCATTTTTCAGCTTCTACTTCACATTCAATCCCCTCATTCCCAGGTATCTACTGTATGAATACTGAAATAAGTTGGAATTTTAACTTGAAACTCACTACAGCGCTGCCACCTGCTCTGCTCAGGGCTCCAGCTGCCGTCGGCTGGCCTCATTCATCTCGGCAAGGCCTGCGAGCGCTTTGTCTTGATTGCATTTTCATTTGTTTTCGGTTGGAAGTGAAGACTTGGCAACATCAGACTGAGCTGGAAGATACAATTGTGAAATAATATAGTTGATTGTAATAGTCGCCCCGGTCCTCAAAGGGTTAATGAACAGACCCTGCCAGAAAGAGAGAGGAAGGAAAAAACAGAGAAAGAATGGCAGTGCAGACCTGAGCATTCGTTTGTTTGGTTTTTGGTGTGTTTGCTAGCCGATCACATTATATAGTGCCTTTCACATCTTCACATCTCTTTTATAGGTATCTGCCTATGCATTTCTCTGCATACATCATATAGTGCCCTCATATCTACCTGTCAGTCTGTCTGTCTGTCTGTCTTTCATTGTGTGCTTCAAATATGAACATGTGGCATATTGTAGGTCCCTATCTATCTATCTATCTATCTATCTATCTATCTATCTATCTATCTATCTATCTATCTATCTATCTATCTATCTATCTGTCTGTCTGTCTGTCAGTCATATAGTGCTTTTCACTTCTATCTGTCTTATATAGTGCCTTTCATATCTATCTATCTATCTATCTATCTATCTATCTATCTATTATATAGTGCCTTTCACATTTACCTGTCTGTCTGTCTATGTTATGAAGTTATGAAGACACAGAAATTTCTGATGACTGAGGCCATCTGGA
The DNA here is from genome assembly GCF_900747795.2 of Erpetoichthys calabaricus. Classification (NCBI taxonomy): domain Eukaryota; kingdom Metazoa; phylum Chordata; class Cladistia; order Polypteriformes; family Polypteridae; genus Erpetoichthys; species Erpetoichthys calabaricus. The sequence continues at coordinate 281,494,856 of NC_041396.2, read as the reverse complement.
CAGCCCGCCCTCTCTTGGGCATTCCACAATGTTTTATAAGTTTGTGCTGGATAGTCTACTAGGAAGACAGAGTGCTTTCTTTCTCGGATTCTCCCTTGCTTTCCAAGGTTCATAGTGTCTCTGGCATCTTTCCCATGGGCGGGAATAGCAGCTCAGCAGTGGGAACAAAAGTGTCAGCAGGATCCCCAGAAGTGAAACAGAATAAAGGAGGGTCAGTTACCACTCTACCATTGTTGTCAAGCTTATGTTTTTTTGTACAGTAAACTACTAAAAAACAGAAATGGAATAAGAACAGCTTTCTGGTGAGAGTATCCTTGATTAAATTAGTGAACCTTCAGCCTGAGACTGTAGGGGTATCTACAGCAGCTTGTGCTTTTACACAAGCAGGCAGATTGTTTCACAGCTTTGTGGCCTGTAGCTAAATGCTGGACCTCTTACTGTTGTCTTATTAATCCTCAGAATCTTTACTGGCCTGGCATCTTGAGGTCAACTTGCACCCTCTGGTTTGTATATTTTGATAAATTCAGATTGATAAGTAAGACGGAGGCCATTTAAAGCTTTTTATTTTAAAAGGAGTATTTTGAAATTGGCTCTAAACTTACCTGGAAGTCAGTGTAACAACTCAAGACCTGGAGTTATGTGGTTGTTCTTTCTAGTTCTTGTAATGATTCTTGCAGGAGGTATCTGAAATAATTGAAAGCTCCATATAGAATGGGTTACAGAGCATTGCAGTAGTCAATCCTACTGGAAATAAACATATAAATGAACTTCTCTGTATCCTCCACGCTTAGAAACTGCCTTATTTTACCAATTTTTTAAGTTAGCAATAGTGGGTCTGACACACTACTGTCAAAAATAATACCAAAGCAGATAAAATGAATGTTTAAGTTAAGTTAAAAAGTGACAGGAGATTTGTACCATCTTCGTAATTCCCAGCAATTCATATAATTTCTGTTTTTTTCTGCATTCAGAGACAAGTAGTTCTCATCCATCCACTCTTTTTACTCAGTGACACAATTCATTAAGGACACCAAATGTCATCTGGTCTGAAAGAAGTTTCCACCTGATTAAGACTGGAGTTTGATTGAACGTGAATATTGTGTCTTCTAATGGTGTCCGCTACACTCGGATCCCAATCCAGGTGGTTCGTTGTGTGGTGGGTGTGACAGAGCACTGTCAGCGCATGCTCCCAACCTCTCCTCTACCTAATGACATCTCAGAGTAATTAGCAAGGAGAAGATGTGAGAATGGTCAGAAGACATGCACTGGTCTAATATGAGGGAGACGACCAGAAATCAATTGTCAAGATTCCAAATATGTGTTCTGCTAGAGATGGGTAACTAGCAGACAAAGGAGCTATGACCTGGAGAAATGACGTTATCAAAAATCAAAGTGGGTATTGTAATGAGCAAGTCAGAAAAGCTGTCGTGAACGAGAGAATGTAAAGTTGGGAAATACTGCCTAAAGTGCTATTCCAGGAATGCTTTTAACAAAGAACTACACTACAGAGTTTTTGGGAGATTATCTGTAATCTTGGATAGATACAAGCTGTCAGCACTGACATTTTATCCCATCACACTGAGGAAGTCACACACTGGCAGTTCATATTTGGTTTGTTATTTGGTAACCCTACCACAAAATGATCTGAAATGAAGGCGCCCCAGAGAAACTGAGATGGTGTCAGAAACCACTCAAAATTATTTTCACATTGTTTAATACCTGTCAGAAACTAAAAGTGTTAGAAAATTTGAATTCTCCATAATTCAATACCTAAACGAGGAGAAATAACATTAAGAAAAGCATAAGGCTGTCAAGTATGTGCACTTAGGGGACATCTTCAAGTCACTAAAATGTTTATAGTGACAGTACATATTTACCTCGGCAGTGACAATCATGTCTCTGGTGACTCTTCCTATGAAGTCAGTAGACAGATTGGGAGAGCATGGGGGGTCATGAGGTTGCTGGAAAGAGGTGTGTGGCACTCCTGATATATTACCAAAAGGACAAAGGTCCAAGTCTTTAGAGTCCTGGTGCTTCCAGTCTTGCTAGAGACATGACTCCTTCAGTTCTGTGTCTCTTTAGTGAATCCTTGAGTACCGCTGGTTTGACTTTGTGTTGAATGAGCAGTTGCTCATGGAGTCCCGAATGAGGCACATTACCTGCTTTGTGAGGAAGCATCAGTTACGGCACTACGGCCATGTGGTGCGATTCCCCGAGGGTGATCTGGCTCGCAGGATCTTCATTGTTGAGGACCTGAGCGGCAGGTCCAGGCCAAGGGGACACCTACGTAACATATGGGTGTGGCAGATAGCAGGTCATTTCTAGAGGATGGGACTGGACTGCATGCCTGCCTGGGGAGTTGCCATCCGGGATCCTGAGCTGTTTCATTGTGACCTTACTTGATCTGTAAATATTTAACCGATGTAACAAAAGACACAAAACAAAGTCAAACTTTTGGGGACCATCCCTGTTTAGTGAGGGTTTGTCGAAAAATTATAACTTGGTCTTTACAGACTTGAGTCCAAAACAGAACTGATCAAATTAAGAATGAAAGTGATGTATTAATAAGCAGGTGGCATTCTGAGAACCGGAAGTAACATCATCTGGAGGTGGGACTTGGATGTTCGAAGTCCCACGCAATGCAAGCCTGCAGCTGATCCCGTACAGAGGAGTGGGAAGAGTGTGTTTATTTCCCATTTAAACACTGTTTAAGAGGGAGTTTCTGAAGAGCGGCCACATTCCCAAGCGTCAGTGGTCACAATATATTTATATATGATTTTTGGGTGGTGTATTCTTTTAAACAGCAAGGAATCCTAACTAGAAGACTAATAGGAGAGATCATCAAGCCCAACATATAACCCAGAACTGTAATCCAAAAAGGTAACACAAAAGTCAGTAATCAAAGATTCTTTAGAAGGGACAAATGAAAGAAAACATGCAAAGTTATTATTCAGAATCCATCAAACTTGGATAATTTTATCTCTGTTGTGTCGATAACACAATTCATGCAATTTCTGGTATGGCAATGATAGACACGGCACAAAATAATGTTGGCCAGAAATAAACAAAAAATAACAATAATCTGTTTCAAAAATTGTGTATCTATGCAAATAGGAGAAAATCAAATAAGCATAAAGTGAAATAACAGAATCATGACATGCCAGTCCTTTTTGCTCACCTCTGTCCTGTGGCAGAACATTCCAGAATATTGTTTGTATTTTAAATCCAAATCTAATTATATTTTCAATCAGTGTTATCAGCGTGATATCATTGATAACAACAAAATCTCACAGAAAGGTGCAGTATCTAAATGATTTTGAGATGACCAATGAGGTATTAAAAGTCTTGACATGAAATATTGATTAAAAATCAAAAACAATGCCCCACTCTCATTCCTCGTAACACAAAGTGAATAATTCCAATGCTGATAGCGTGAGAGTTTTGTCAGGGACTCCTGAAGTGCTTCATCTTCTACCTGGCAAGCCTTCTGTGTAGCAGTTGCTCGTCCTCCTTAGCATTTCTGAAGTGCCTTGGTGTGGGCGTGCAGCTGAGAGTGCCCTCTAGTGGCCCACTGTCCCACATCCTGTGACCGCACCTCATAATCTTGAGGTTGATAGATGGGTTATAAAAATGGAGGAATAGGAGCGTGTGTCAGAGCCTTCACGTCTTCAAAGATCACATTAGGTGGGATGAGCTGCAAAAACTGCACTCATGTCTTCTGTCAGAGCTTCTTCCTTAATTAATGAATCTCAGTTAATGAAAGGGCATCTTGTAGGTTGTGTTGCAGCGGGTGCCATGGCAACAAGTGGTGTATCTACTCAGCTCTGAAATAACGATGAGAAGAAGGGGAAAGTGAAGAATGCAGTGCTGCGGAGAGACAGAGATTACAGAAAAAAGGGACGTTAAGAAAGAAACATGGACAAAAATAAGAGGAGCAGAGAGCTATGGGAAACAAAGATTGAGGGGTTTAGAAAATGAAATGAAAATGGACTTGCTGTAGACAGAAAAAGACTGAGCATAAGAAGGCATCTGTGTGTGTGTTGGGGGGGGGGGGGTATTCTAATAAAAGGAATAAAGGAATAAGAACATCAAAAAGGGAGATTACACAGTAACTGGAGCAGGGGACACAAAAGGTAATGGAGGGGACGGGCCCTGACGTAAAGCTGGACAGAAGCAGATGGACAACAAAAATACATTAGGTAAGTCTGACTGGAACAGGCCATTCAGCCTCACAAACCTCATCAGTCCTAACTTAATTTCCCCAAAAATAACATCAAGCTGAATTTTGAAAGGCCCTATAGTTCTTCCTGTGACCGCACTACTTGGTCATTTATCCCATGTGCCTATGAGTTCTCTATGTGAAGACCTTTCTAATGATTGTGCCAAACTCACCCTTTAAAAAGTTTCCAACTCTGCCCTCTGTGTTCTTGTTGATCTCATTAAACTAAACTAATTCCCTGTATAGCTTTAATCTCCTTGCTGTTAACCCTGAGTGCGTCTCTATGTTATTACGGTTAACTGTCAGACCCGGGGTGACATTATATGCTGCAAAAAATCATGAATATTTGTATGTGTTTTACCAGTCTAAGGAAACTCATTAATATTCATGAGTGGGGTGGAGCCTTCAACTTAAAGGTACAAGGTTGTTTAAAAGAAAAGCTGTAAAGCCAGTTTTAGAACAAAATGAAACTGAATCATTAGTTCAATCAAACAATAGTGAATTGGTCATCAGACGTTGATAAGGATAATTGTTTTGTTTTGGTAGAGTTCTATATTACTCTGCTTCCCCTTTTGTACTACTGTATTATTGTGTAGTATTTGTCAGAATGCCTCAGATCTCACAAACTTACCACTGTTTATAAGGTGTTGTACTTTATAACTTCTCCCCACCTTCCCTTCTACATTTATAACCTCAGGCAGTTAGGTGTAGTAAAAGACAAGCTGGAGTTAAGTTAAACTTTAAATATTGTATTATTGATAATATTCATAACTATAAGCAAAGTACATTTGAGTATTGGCAACCATACAACCTGATAAATGCTGATTTGTAGTTTCAGGCGGCACACAAACTTACGTACTTGCTTAAAATGTCTCCAGTTAAGTCATGATTTTTAGTCAGTTTTCTTCAGTACAGGTCGAATGCCTGCCTCAATATGGCTGTCAAATTGTGTTTCTCAGTGTGGTCTATTCGCATTTCATGGTGTGTGAGATGTTTCTTTATGATGATGGTGTAAGAGAGAGAAGGAGGGGTAAAGCAAGTTAATTTAAAGCCTCTGTCCAAACCCTACAGCCAATAGGGTGTTGTGGTACTTAATGGCTTCTGATTTAAAACCAAATAGGCATCTTTAGACCAATAGAATTCTGGTTCAACACAATGGTTTCACACCTGCCCCCAATGCCATTTGTGAAGGTGAAGCTTGCCAGCTAGGTAGTCTGGCTTTCCTGTGGGGGTTGAATGAGAGAGTCCTGCAGAGAGTCAATCACTTGCCAAACTGGTTTTAGGCACGTCCCCCGATCCCTGTCATAAAATTACAAAGACTCAGTCCTAAAGACTGGGTGGGGGGGTGGGGGGATTCTTAACCATCAAACCATTGTTTTTCTTATCAATAATGCAACACTAATATTACATGTGCTTTGTCTAAGTTACAAATAAAGACATGCAAAATATTTATCAACTTATATGTGCAATTTCATACCACTACACTCCACCCCTGATAAATCTTTTGTAAAAGTGATGCATGCAGCACTATACCACCGAGCCACCAGTGATTTCATAGTCCCATGAAACTTCACCATAGTGCAAGCAGTTTTGTGGCAAAAAAGGTAAATAATTTTGACCAAGTGGAAGGACAAGAAATACGTTAAGCTCCCTAAGCACTGCTCATAATGTAGCAACTGTCAATGTTTGTGTCAGGAAATGTGCAAGTCAGTAGGCCTTGTGCTGTGGTAACCTATGATAACACAAGGGGCAATGCTGAATGTGCGGGCCAGGCACTGACATCCTACCCTCTCATTTGCAAGCAACAGAGAAAATATTATAAGAAAAACACTCAAAGGCACACGCTTCTACTTTCCAATTGTGACGTCAGGCTGTGTGTTGGTGACTGTCACAAAACATCACACTAAGGACATGTACTAAAGTTACATCAGTACAGCAGTGGACACTTGACAGACCTTTCCTACTGTATTTACATTGATGTTTTGGTATTTGTATGTTTCAGTTACACATGATAACATTTTTTTCTTGTTGAAAAAAATGCAATGTTTATGGCATGGTTTACCAAAACCCTAATGCTACACACTTCCATCATGTCTCCTCTTAATCTCCTTTTGCTTAAACTGAAAAGGCTCAGCTGTTTCAATTTTTCCTTATAACTCATCCCCTGTAGCCCTGGAATCAGCCTAGTTGCTCTTCTCTGGACCTTTTCTAGTGCTGCTATGTCCTTTTTGTAGCCTCGAGACCAAAACTGCTCACAGGACTCCAGATGAGACCTCACCAGCGCATTATAAAGTTTGAGTGGACCTCCTTGGATTTGTACACCACACATCAGGGCGCTATATAACCTAACAGCCTTCTTAATGGCTTCGGAACAACTGGCAGTTGATATGGTAGCATCCACTACGACTCCTAAATCATTCTCATAAGGTGTATATTTGATATTCAGACCATCCATTGTGTAATCAAACCTAACATTTCTACTTCCTATGTATAATACTTTACATTTAGTGACATTAAATTTCATCTGCCACAAATCTGCCCAAGGCTGATCCAACTTGTGTGAATTTTATCACAGCAACCCCTAATCTGACTTACTAGTCTGTATGGCAAACATACACTTGTATGCACTCCTGGCAACGTCTGGGCACACTCCAGATGGATGAACGGTAGATGGTGTCCTGGGGGATCTCCTCAGACCTGGATCAGGGCATCAGTGAGCTCCAGGATAGTCTGTGGTGCACCAATACATAACGTTCCAGAGGTACTCAATTTGTTTCAGGTTTGGGGAACATGTGGGCCAGTCAGTGGCATCAGTGCCTTCATCATCCAGGAACATTCTACATACTCTGGCCACATGAGGCCAGGCATTGTCAGGCTCTAGGAGGAACCCAGGGCCCACTGCACCAGCATAAGGTCTGACGATGGCTTTGAGGATTTCATCCTGGTAACTAACAGCAATCAGGGTATCGTTACCTAGCACATGGAGGTCTGTGTAATCCTCCAAGGATATGCCTCCACAAGCCCATCACTGACCCACTGCCAAAGCGATCATGTTGGATAAGGTAGCAGGCTGGAAAATGTTTACCATGGCGTCTTCAGACTCTTTCTCATCGGTCACATGTGTTCAGTGTCAACATGCTCTCATCTATGAAGAGAACGGGGTGCCAATGGTGGAATTGCCATTTGTGTATTCTCTGGTGAATGCCAATCAAACTGCAAGGTGATGGGCTGTGAGCACAGGTCCCACTAGAGGATGTCGGGCCCTCATGCCACCCTCATGGCGTTTCTTAGAGTTGTTCAGAAACATGAACACCAATAGCCAGCTGGAGGTCATTTTGTAAGGCACTGGCAGGGCTCCTCCTGTTCCTCAACAGAATTGCCAATCTCTGGAAAACTTTCCTTCATCCTCTCTCACAAACGCCACCTTTTTATGGATCCACCTTCATTGCTTTAAAGTGTGTGTATCTTCTCAATAGTATAGCGAGTAAGAAACTGTCTACCTGGCGTAATATGGAGGGTTGTCTTCAGATTTTGGTAACTGCTTTAAGAGTTTGCCTCTTAGATGTTTGTTTATTACCTATTTTTGGAACTATGGTTCCTATTCTGAAATAACAGCGAGAGTGGAGTGTAATTACATGTGTGAGTAGAGGACATAAAATCAATCAGTTAAAAAGTGAGTCCAGACAATTTGCTGGTGGCTCAATGGATTTCATACACAGCAGAGTCCAACTCAAGTGATTGACAAATTGCATCCATTAATGTGCCATTGTTCATTGATGGGGGTCTGTAAGTAATTATAGTTCAAATTTCTTAAAAATAATCATTTTAAAAGACAGTACCTGAAGGAGAGGTAAAATCTGTGTTCAGTGTTCAGAAGCCATTAAGAAGGCTAACAGGGAAATGGGTGCAGAAAGCAAAAGCAAAGCCCCAATACACTATACAAAGAATAGTCATAAACAAAGAAAAAAAGATAAAAAATCTGATAATTACAAATACCTGTATTCAAAAGAGCAAAAAAAAAAACACATTTAATGAACCGCAAGGGACTGTGGGTTTTCTTGTGCTTTTATAGGATTGAGGGCAGTCCCTTACATTGATCGGCTGGTGGTCCCAAGTCTTGCAGGACCATCACCCAACCACCCCAAACACATAATTCATAAAGATGATGCTTGGACATAAAGTAACTAAATTAATCACAATGTTAATGTTAAAGATAAATACAACAAACATAACACAGATATTTGAATACCAGCCCAGAGAGGGGACCATGATTGAAACCCAACACATAAAATTACAGTATGTCAGAAAGGGGCGGAGTGGTGGCTCTGAGGCTAAGGATCTGTGCTGGTGTCCAGAAGGTTGCCGGTTCGAATCCCTGTCAGTGCCAAAGGAGATCCTACTCTGCTGGGCCCTTGAGCAAGACCCTTAACCTGTAATTGCTCCAGGGACGCTGTACAATGGCTGACCCAGCGCTCTGACCCCAAGGGGTATGCAAAAACTAACAAATTCCTAATACAAGAAATTGTATAAGGTGAAATAAAGAACAAAAAAAAAGGCTTTGAAAACTGCAGTAAATCATTTTAAACTTTTCTGAGAAGCCTCTGATTGAAAAATAATGTACACTGTTGACTTCCTTGTGTCTGTAAACCTCTAACAAGATCTTGGGCAGGAGATGCACAAAAAAATGAGTAAAAGGTGACGTTCTTAACATGTAAGTGTAATGGAAACAGGGATTCTGGCTATGGGGCTTATTTCTGTTGTGAATCTGCAGCACTACATGGCTAAAGGAGAAGTAAGCTAGGAAATAACACAGATCAGGCCAGGACATCACTTGTGTGTCCCACCATAGGCATCATCTTCAGGCTGGAAGGCCCCAGACTCAAGATGCAGGCTTCCAGGCCTGCACAGGCCCAAAAAGTACCACTGACTTTAAAAGGGAAAAAATACTATTAACTCTTTTAGGGCTATTTTTTTTCTTGTCCTAGAGCTGAACATTTTTCCAAAAAGTAATGGTTTCACACATTAATCAGCATTAAATACTTACAAATGTCACACTGTTTTATGTTCCATGAGCCCCTACAGTGTATAAATTCTCATACTTATTACAAACCCGTTTGTGTCATCACTCATAAGCCGAAAGGCACTTTCTGGAAAACAAAAAAAAAACACCTTGAAGTACTTGAGTGGCTGGTAATCTGCAGTGTCTGCCAGCACACTGTGTCGTTTCATGAAATCCAATAGCCAGCTTGCCTCCCACGGATCTACGTCTGTGTAGTCTTCCCAGGGTGAACATTACCATTGGTGTATTAGCGTGTTCAGCGCTACAATCAGCTGGATAGTGGTTACCTGTCTTTCATTTTCGATTTCCAGATCAAATCAAGTTGGGGAGCATGCACTGGACCAGCATGTTGCTGCACCCACCACACGATAAAAAAGCTCGGGATCCTGGTTGGCAGTCCCCAAGGCAGACACGTGGTCCTGCCACAGCCAGGTGTTACGTGAGTGTCCTCTTGGCCTGGTCCAGCCACTCGGGTCCTCAACAATGAGCCAGATCACCTTCGGGGGAATTGCGCCACATGGCCGTAGTGCCATAACTGACGCTCCCTCACAATGTAAGTAATGTGCCTCATTCGGAACTCCATGAGCAACTGCTCATTCAACACAAAGTCAAACCAGCGATACCCAAGGATTCTCCGGAGAGACACAGCACCAAAGGAGTCCAGTCTTCATGTCAGGTCACTGGATAGCGCCCATTTCTCGCAACCATATAGCAAAAAAGGAAGCACCAGGACCGTCTGCATCAAAATCAGAGTTTGATAAGTCAGCGTCTGATTCAGTAATAATATGCAAAAAATAAATAACATACACACAGAGTATTTTGCTTTGCGTATTCACTTCGCTCTCTCACCCGATGTTACTGCCATTCTAGATGTTTTTTTTTTTTTTGTTCTTTATTTCGTCTTATACGATTTCTCGTATTAGAAATGTGTTAGTTTTTGCATACCCCTTGGGGTTAGAGCGCAGGGTCAGCCATTGTACAGCGCCCCTGGAGCAATTACAGGTTAAGGGTCTTGCTCAAGGGCCCAGCAGAGTAGGATCTCTTTTGGCAGTGACGGGGATTCGAACCGGCAACCTTCTGGATACCAGCGCAGATCCTTACTCTATGCTACTCACGCACATGCAGGAATTTAATGACAACTCAACAAGTCCAACAGTCCTCCAAGCAAAAAGGGTCTACCTATAACGTAACAGTGAGATTTATCAACGTTTACAGCTTTTGTCGCCGTCTGTCCCAGAATGTCGACATCCACCCACAACCCCATGCGTTGGTAAAAGTTAACATCTGCTCTAAAAGAGTTAAAGGTCCCAAACACACAAGCATGCCTTTTAGGGTGAAAAGAAATTGCAAAATTTTTGGCTTAATCGGACAAAGGCAAATACAGAATCTTATAAATTTAGAATGTATTCATTATAATCAAAATGAAGAAAACTATTTAAAATCAAAAAATAAGCCAAACAGGTATGGCTAAAAAGACAATCCAAGGTAAACAAATCCAAAATGTGAACCAAAGGCAAAATTCAATAAACAAAAAAGACAAATTCAACAAAGCATGAAAAGCCAAGCAATACTTTGAAAAGATCTGCACTCTACAACTCACAGTGACACACAGCTGGAACAATGGTTGACATGCGAGTGATTCGTTATTTCTGAATGAGTCTTTTCTGTTAATCATACAAATTGATTCACAAGCACAAACAAATCGATCCAGTGGAGCTTAACTGGCATACTGAAGTGCATGTGTGTTCTGTGTGATACCATCAGCGTCTTTCACTTCACTGAAACTGGTAGATGTGCAAGAACCACGTAAGTCATGTGGCTCGACTCAAATTAAAACTGTATCAATATCCATGATGCTCTGTCACCGATGATTCTTTCCTTCATCGTTCAAGTACAATACGCTAAAAATATATTTATACTGGAATGTGTTGATTGCTTGTTTTGTTCAATTTGTACTTGGAATTTCTTTAAAATGAATACATAGAACAATATTAAAACTAATATACATTGTAGTTATGTCCCTTTGTACATTCTACAAATTAGTCACACAAAACTGAACCTTATAAAAATATTATTCACATTTCTAGCAATTATTTGCTTTCAACTTCACTTTTAACACACTTTTTTGTGGCTGTTTGACAGTGAATTGGGTATGTATCATTTAATGATTCTTTTGAGTTTGAGCCTGAGAACAAGTCACATGATTCTCATCCATTTGATTTGTGATTTGTGAAAGTACCAAGAATAAGTTTGATGATTCTTATTTATTTGAGTCATGAACTAAATCATTACCCATGTACGATTCTCATTATTCTCATTCATTTGACTTGTGAAGTTAGGTCATTACCCGAGGAAAACTCACAGAATTCTCATTCATTTAATTCATGAATAAATCATTACCTGAGAACATTAGAACAATCTGGACGAGAACATGCCATTCAGCCCAAAAAAGCTTGCCAGTCCTATCCACTTATTTCTTCCGAAAAAACATCAAGTTGACTTTTAAAGCCTCTAAAGTCCTACTGTCTACCACACACCTTGGTAGCTTATTTACCCTTAACAAGTTTCTAACCGTGTCCCCGTGTTCTTGATGAACTCATTTTAAAGTCACAGTCTTGATCCACTGGACTAATTCCCTTCATAATTTTAAACACTTCAGTCATGTCACCTCTTAATCTTCTTCTGCTTAAACTGTAAAGACTCAGCTCTTTTAATCTTTCCTCATAATTCATCCCCTGTAGCCCTGAATAAGCCTAGTCACTCCTCTCTGGACCTTTTCTAGTGCTGCTATGTCCTTTTTATAGCCTGGAGACCAAAACTGCACAAAGTACTCCAGATAAGGCCTCACCAGTGCATTATAAAGGTTGAGCAGAACCTCCTGTGACTTGTACTCCACACATCAAGGCGCTATATAACCTGACAGTCTGTTAGCCTTCTTAATGGCTTCTGAACACTGTCTGGAAGTCGATAGCTTAGAGTCCACTACAACTCCTAAATCTTTCTCATAAGGTGTACTTTCGATTTTCCGACCGTCCATTGTGTATTCAAACCTAACATTTTTACTTCCTACATGTAATACTTTACATTTACTGACATTAAATTTCATCTGCCCCAAATCTGCCCAAGCCTGTATGTTATCCAAGTCCTTCTGTAATGATATAACGGATTCCAAATTATCTGCTAATCCACCTATCTTGGTATCTATCATCTGCAAACTTAACCAGCTTGTTACTTATATTTCTGTCTAAATCATTTATATATATTAAAAATAGCAGCGGCCCTAGAACTGACCCCTGCTGGTCACCACTCTTAACATCGGCCAATTCTGATGAGGTTCATGATGAGATAATGAGATTGAGATCAGATGATGAGATGAGATCATGATGAGATTGTATGATTCATGTTCATCTTTTTCATAAACAACTCATTACACAAGAGTGATTCACACAATTATTTTTCATTTGATTTATGAACAAATCATTTCCCTAAAACAAGTTGCACAATTCTTGTTTATTGATTTGTGAGAGAATATTTACCTGAGAACAAGCCACATGATCATTTCTCACAATTATTTGCTGTCTGGCTAATAGATCTGGGCTGATAACTTGAAGGTTATTGGTTTAAATCTTGGCAATGACAGAAGGAATGCTATTCCATTGGGCCATTGAGCAAGGCCCTTAACCACCTCCAGGGGTGCTATGCAAATAGCTGACCCTGCATTCTGACCCCAAACTCTCTGGAGAGTAAATTATGGAATGTGAAAAATGCCAAACTCCTAATACAAGAAATTGTATATGACAAATAAAGTAAACTTTTTTTTCTTCTTCTTCTTCTTCTTCTTATACTTATTATTAACATACATGTTTTATGGCTCATTGGCTGCACTGGGTATGTATCATTTACTGATTCTTTTGAGATTGAACCTGAGAACAAGTCGCATGATTCTCATTCATTTGATTTGTGAATAAATCATATGTAAGTTTCATGATCCTTATTTATTTTATTCATGAACTAAATCATTATCATTGAACGATTAACTTAATTCTCATTCATTTGATATGCAAACTAAATCATTACCCGAGAAAAACTCACACAATTCTCATTCATTTAATTCATAATCAATTCAAAACCTGAAAACGAATTGCATGATTTTTGTTCATTTGTTTCATAAATGACTCATTACCTGAGTGCGAGTCACATGATTCTCATTCTTGAGAAAGAGTTACACTATTCTTGTTCATTTGATTTGTGAATCATTACCCAAGGACGTGTTGCATGATTCTTGCCTATTTGATTCATGAATAAATCATTTCATAGGACAGAGTGACACGATTCTTGTTCATTTGCTTTGTGAACTGAATCATTACCTGAGAACAACTCATATGATTCTCATTCATTTGATTCTGCATCTTAAATGTGATGTCATGCTTTGTGTACCAAAACAGGACAATGTCTTCTGAATTGTGATCATGTTGGAAATATAGTTATCTTATATATAAACGTCTATGATTGGAAGTGTATGTGTGTCTGTCTGTCCAGTCCTAAAGTGCGAGGCTACAGCATGACGCTCAAAGAAAGCGACTCTGTTTCCAAACTGAAACCACAGACAAAAGAAAAACTTGCTTAGCCGCTAATACACAAGCATTGGCAAAACGAAACCTCCAAGGAGAGAGAAACTCACTTAGCTGCTGATAGACAATGGAGGCAAGCACCTTGGCAAAACAAAACCGCTGAGGAAAGAGAACCTTGCTTAGCCGGTAATGCACAACCAATGTGATTGAATGAAGGGCCAGAATCCATGGTTTCCAGAAGCACGGCCTTACACAGCTAGTATCTTATATATAAACGTCTAGTGTGTGTGCCTGTCTGTCCGGCCCGGAAGTGAGAGGTGAAGTCGGTGTAAGGGCTCCACCTCTGAGGAAACAGAAAACTCTCTTAGCCACTAATAACACAAACGAAACATCCGAAGAAAGACAAAGTCGATTAGCTGCTAATGCACAACCGATGCAAGCACGTCGGCAACACGAAACCTCCTAGAAAAGAGACGCCCAGAGTAGTTCCTTTCAATTACCTGATATCTCTACATTTCAATTTTTTCTCTGATGATTTCAATAGTATCTAGCACCCCGGGCATACACAGCTAGTATATATATATATATATATATCTATATATATGCACCCTTGCCATCTCTCCTCAGCAGGATGCACAGTCAAATCAGAGAGGTGGGATTTAAACCATCCGAGTGACCCACATCTTGTACTTTGTACCTCTGCACTATATAAATTGAAAGGGGAGCATTTTTCCCCCATGCTTCTTTGCCTTTATTAGTATAAAAATGATCAAAACTAACAATAAGGGCAGCGTGTGACTGTGCATTAACAAGTCCATTTGATGATTTCATGTTTCATTTTCACACGGCAGATGTAGGTGCCAGGAAAAACAAAATTAGAATTGACTTTTTTTTTTCCAAGTAATTAATATAATTGATTTTCTTTGTTTATTTTCGCTACAAAATAGAAGGTTTACTACAAGGGCCTAGAGAATAATAATGATGTTTCACACAATAAAAACAGAGGGCTTCATCTTAATAATAAAATATAATATGAATATTATGATGGAATCCAGATTCTCTCCAGGAGCTGCAGGCAGTTTCCCTCACGACCCCACCGAAAATGCAGCAGCAGATTTCATTAATGCTTCATCAAGAAGACTCCGGCTGAGCAGCTATTGTTATTAAAATGTATTATTATTAAATTAACTTGGCAATCACTGCATTCCCCATCCTAGAAAGGCAATCGACTGAGTGGCAGCGCACTCCAAAGCAAAGAGGACATTTGAGGAGTGCGTGAATGATTGTGTCAGAATTAGGAGAAGCTCCATCTGGAAGATCAACAGAGCAGAGACACTTTGGGGTAGGGGATTGTCTTCTAGGCAAAGATCAGCAGAAAATAAGGACAATCCTGGAGATGAATGTCTCCGGGGCAGGGAGGCAGAGTCCACTAAGGCATCCCATCAAATCATCAGCAGGCATTGTGCACATCACTTCTTCTCTGCTGTATCATCATGTCTATTATATCTTCTGTTCATTACAAAGTTAAGATCAGCATAAAAAATGGGGGCTGGAAGACTCAGTGGATTCACAAAGTAGTCAGACCCCTTCACTTTGTATGCAATTTATTGTGTTGTAGTTTCATTTCAAATGGAAAAAATTGCCATCTTCACTCAATAACACACAATGGCAAAGTGAAGATGCTTTCAGAAACAATTTAAAAATTGAAATCTCTCACTCATGAAGCATTCTGATCCCTGCTGTGCCACTCCAGATTGAACACATGAATTTTCCTTGAGATGTGTCCAGAACATAACTGGAGTCCATCTCTGGCAAACTGAATTGATTGGACATTGATTAAAAAGGCACACACCTGTTTATAGAAGGTTCACCATTCACACTGCATGTCAGGACAGAAATCAAGCCATGAAATCCAAAGTACTCTCTAGACGTCCTAGACCAACTTGTGGTGACACGTACAGTTAGGTCCATAAATATTTGGACAGAGACAACTTTTTTCTAAGTTTGGTTCTGTACATTACCACAATGAATTTTAAATGAAACAACTCAGATGCAGTTGAAGTGCAGACTTTCACCTTTAATTCAGTGGGGTGAACAAAATGATTGCATAAAAATGTGAGGCAACTAAAGCATTTTTTAACACAATCCCTTCATTTCAGGGGCTCAAAAGTAACTGGACAGTTGACTCAAGAGCTATTTCATGGGCAGGTGTGTGCAAGTCCGTCGTTATGTCATTATCAATTAAGCAGATAAAAGGCCTGGAGTTGATTTGAGGTGTGGTGCTTGCATGTGGAAGATTTTGCTGTGAACAGACAACATGAGGTCAAAGGAGCTCTCCATGCAGGTGAAAGAAGCCATCCTTAAGCTGCAAAAACAGAAAAAACCCATCCGAGAAATTGCTACAATATTACGAGTGGCAAAATCTACAGTTTGGTACATCCTGAGAAAGAACGCAAGCACTGGTGAACTTAGCAACGCAAAAAGACCTGGACGTCCACGGAAGACAACAGTGGTGGATGATCGCAGAATCATTTCCATGGTGAAGAGAAACCCCTTCACAACAGCTAACCAAGTGAACAACACTCTCCAGGGGGTAGGTGTATAGATATCCAAGTCTACCATAAAGAGAAGACTGCATGAAAGTAAATACAGAGGGTGCACTGCAAGGTGCAAGCCACTCATAAGCCTCAAGAATAGAAAGGCTAGATTGGACTTTGCTAAAGAACATCTAAAAAAGCCAGCACAGTTCTGGAAAAACATTCTTTGGACAGATGGAACCAAGATCAACCTCTACCAGAATGATGGCAAGAAAAAAGTATGGAGAAGGTGTGGAACAGCTCATTATCCAAAGCATACCACATCATCTGTAAAACACGGTGTAGGCAGTGTGATGGCTTGGGCATGCATGGCTGCCAGTGGCACTGGGACACTAGTGTTTATTGATGATGTGACACAGGACAGAAGCAGCCGAATAAATTCTGAGGTGTTCAGAGACATCCTGTCTGCTCAAATCCAGCTAAGTGCAGTCAAATTGATTGGGCGGCATTTCAGTGATACAAATGGACAATGACCCAAAACATACAGCCAAAGCAACCCAGGAGTTTATTAAAGCAAAGAAGTGGGAAACTCTTGAATGGCCAAGTCAGTCACCTGATCTTAACCCAATTGAGCATGCATTTCACTTGTTGAAGACTAAACTTCGGACACTAAGGCCCACAAACAAACAGCAACTGAAAGCTGCTGCAGTAAAGGCCTGGCAGAGCATTAAAAAGGAGGAAACCCAGCATCTGGTGATGTCCATGAGTTCAAGACTTAAGGCTGTCGTTGCCAGCAAAGGGTTTTCAACCAAGTATTAGAAATGAACATTTTATTTCCAGCCATTTAATTTGTCTGATTATTTTTGAGCCCCTGAAATGAAGAGATTGTATTAAAGAAATGCTTTAGTTGCCTCACATTTTCACCTTATTGTGGTGGAGGGGTTTGCGTGTCCCAATGATCCTAGGAGCTCTGTTGTCCAGGGCTTTATGCCCCTGGTAGGGCCACCCAAGGCAAACTGGTCCTAGGTGAGGAATGAGACAAAGAGCGGTTAAACAAACCTCCTATGATGGAAAACAATTTTGGACGGCGTTTTCCCTTGCCCGGACGCGGGTCACCGGGGCCCCACTCTGGAGCCAGGCCTGGAGGTGGGGCTCGATGGCGAGCACCTGGTGGCCGGGCCTGCACCCATGGGGCTCGGCCGGGCACAGCCCGAAGAGGCAACGTGGGTCCCCCTTCCCATGGGCTCACCACCTATGGGAGGGGCCAAGGAGGTCGGGTGCAGTGTGAGTTGGGTGGTGGCCGAAGGCGGGGACCTTGGCGGTCCGATCCTCGGCTACAGAAGCTGGCTCTTGGGACATGGAATGTCACCTCTCTGAAGGGGAAGGAGCCTGAGCTAGTGCGCGAAGTTGAGAGGGTCCCGGCTAGATATGGTCGGACTCACCTCGATGCACAGCTTGGACTCTGGAACCAATCTCCTTGAGAGGGGCTGGACTCTGTGCCACTCTGGAGTTGCCCCCGGTGAGAGGCGCCGAGCGGGTGTGGGTATACTTATTGCCCCCCGACTTAGAGCCTGTACATTGGGGTTTACCCCGGTGGACGAGAGGGTAGCCTCCCTTCACCTTCGGGTGGGGGGACGGGTCCTAACTGTTGTTTGTGCGTATACACCGAACAGCAGTTCGGAGTACCCACCCTTTTTGGAGTCCCTGGAGGGGGTGCTAGAGGGCATACCTTCTGGGGACTCCCTCGTTCTGCTGGGAGACTTCAATGCTCACGTGGACAATGACAGTGAGACCTGGAAGGGCGTGATTGGGAGGAATGGCCCCCCTGATCTGAACCCGAGTTGTGTTTTGTTATTGGACTTCTGTGCTCGTCACGGATTGTCCATAATGAACACCATGTTCAAGCATAGGGGTGTTCATATGTGCACTTGGCACCAGGACACCCTAGGCCTCAGTTCGATGATCGACTTTGTGGTCGTGTCGTCGGACTTGCGGCCACATGTCTTGGACACTCGGGTGAAGAGAGGGGCAGAGCTGTCAACTGATCATCACCTGGTGGTGAGTTGGCTTCGATGGTGGGGGAGGATGCCAGTCAGGCGTGGTAGGCCCAAACGTGTTGTGAGGGTCTGCTGGGAACGTCTGGCAGAGCCCCCTGTCAGAAGTAGCTTCAACTCTCACCTCCGGCAGAACTTCGACCACATCCCGAGGGAGGTGGGGGACATTGAGTCCGAATGGGCCATGTTCCGTGCCTCTATTGTTGAGGCATGACCGGAGCTGTGGCCGTAAGGTGGTCGGTGCCTGTCGTGGCGGCAATCCCCGAACCCGTTGGTGGACACCGGCGGTGAAGGATGCCGTCAAGCTGAAGAAGGAGTCCTACCGGTCCCTTTTGTCCTGTGGGACCCTGGAGGCAGCTGATAGGTACCGGCAGGCCAAGCGGAATGCGGCTTTGGTGGTTGCTGAGGCAAAAACTCGGGCGTGGGAGGAGTTTGGGGAGGCCATGGAGAACGACTTTCGGACGGCTTCGAGGAGATTCTGGTCCACCATCCGGCGTCTCAGGAAGGGGAAGCAGTGCAGTGTCAACACTGTATATGGTGGGGATGGTGCGCTGCTGACCTCGACTCGGGACGTTGTGGGTCGGTGGGGGGAGTACTTCGAAGACCTACTCAATCCCATTAACATGCCTTCCAATGAGGAAGCAGAGCCTGGGGACTCAGAGGTGGGCTCCCCCATCTCTGGGACTGAGGTCACCGAGGTGGTCAAAAAACTTCTTGGTGGCAGGGGCCCGAGGGTGGATGAGATACGCCCGGAGTTCCTAAAGGCTCTGGATGTTGTAGGACTGTCTTGGTTGACACACCTCTGCAACATCGCATGGACATCAGGGACAGTGCCTCTGGATTGGCACCTCCCTGGTGAGGTGTTCCGGGCACGTCTAACCGGGAGGAGGCCCCGGGGAAGACACAGGACACGTTGGAGGGACTATGTCTCTCGACTGGCCTGGGAACGCCTCAGAATTCTCCCGGAAGAGCTAGAAGAAGTGGCCGGGGAGAGGGAAGTCTGGGCATCTCTGTTCAAGCTGCTGCCCCCACGACCCGACTTCGGATAAGCGGGAGACAATGGATGGATGGAATGTTTTGTTCACCCCACTGAATTAAAGCTGAAAGTCTGCACTTCAACTGCATCTGAGTTGTTTCATTTAAAATTCATTGTGGTAATGTACAGAACCAAAATTACAAAAAAGTTGTCTATCTATATATTTATGGACCTAACTATAGATCAGGGCAAGGGAATCAAAAAATTTGTAAAGCTTTGAGTGTTCCCAGGAGCTCCGTGCCCTCAAAAATTGTGAAATGGAAGAAGCTTGAAGCCACAAACTGAGTAACTGGACAAGAACAGGTTTGGTCAAGGAGATGACCAGGAACCCAATGGTCACTCTAACAGGGCTTCTGAAGTCCTGTTCTGTGATGGAAGAATAGGATGTCCCTCTCAGCAGGCCCTTATAGTACACTGGCTAGATGGAATCCACTCTTGACCGAAAAGAATAGGACAGTTTAAAGGACTCTGATAACATAAGGAGAAAGAATCTCTGGTCTGATGAGACAAGAAATTAACTCCTTGGGCAGAACTCCAATCTGGTGAAGACCTGGCACTGCTCATCACCTGCTTTACACCATCCCAGTGGTGAAGCATGGTGGTGGCAGCAGTGGCAGAGACAGGGAGACTGATCAGAATTGAGGGAAGGGTGAATGCAGCCAAATAAGGAGAGGTCCTTGAAGAACATCCGCTCCTCACACTCGGCACCACAATGACTCAAAGCAAACAGCCAAGACAGTGCTGGAGTAGCTTCAGGACAAGTCTCCAAGAAGACCGTAACGGCTTACGTGATGTATGCCTGACCTGTAGTTAGGGTGAAACTTGCAGTTCTGAAAGTTAAGTTGCGCAACTTAATGGCAATTTTGATGTGTTTTTATTATCCACGATTTATGCTTTAGATTTAAGGTTGCATGTGTACTTTTTTTAAATTACCTTGTAATTAATAATAATGATAATAATACATTTTATTTATATAGTGCTTTTCCCATGCTCAAGGCAATTAATTGACAAATTGATATATTATTTTTGTATTTATTTGTTTTTGTGTTTCCAACAATGCTTTTTTTTTAAACCCAGAATGTACATAACATAGCACCTAAACGCACTAAATTGGTTTAATTTTGACAAATAATTTTATTGTCAGCAATTTAAGCAATAAAAATGTTTTTTTCTATAAAGGAAGCCAATTAGCTGTTAATTTTAAGAGAGATGTCTTATTTTCTCTTTTGTATAATTACTATTGATCTTAAATAAAGTTATAGTATTTATTATCCAATTACTTGATTAATTAATGGAATAATCGGTAGAATACTCAATTAGTTAAATGATTGCTGAAGCCCTAATACACTGGAAAGGGGTGTGTGGCTCTCCCGATATCTCTGCAAAAGGACTGATGGTCCAAGTGTTTAGAGTCCTGGTGCTTGCTGTCTTGCTATGTGGTTGCGAGACATGGATACTATCCAGTGACCTGAGATGAAGACTGGACTCCTTCAGTTCTGTGTCTCATCAGAGCATTCTAGGGTACCGCTAGTTTGACTTTGTGTCTAATGAGTGGTTGCTGATGGAGTCCCAAATGAAGCACATTACCTGCATTGTGAGGGAGCAAGAGTTACGGCACCCATGATCATGTGTGAGGACCCTAGCAGCTGGACCAGGCCAAGGGGACGCCCACGTAACACCTGGCTGCGGCAGATAGTGGGTCATTTCTGGATGGTGGGAGTGGACTGTGTGTCTGCCTGAGAGGTTGCCGGCCAGCATCCTGAGCTATTTCGTCATGTGGTGGGGGCAACAACGTGCAGCACCAGTGCATGCTTCCTCACGTGACCCGACCTGCTGCCCTGATATCTAGTGTCCACTGCTGTACTGATGTAGATTTAGCCCCCGTCCTTTGTGTGACATGTTTTGAGACAGTCACCAACGCACAAGACAGTACAAGTGTGTTTCCATGCGCACTTTTTCAAATAATATTTTTTCCGGTTCCTTGCACATCAGATGGTAGATTGTCAGTGCCTGATTCACAGGATCGCCCCTTGTGTTATTGAAGGCAACCATAGCGCAAGGCTTAGTGACTGTCACACTTCCACTGACACAAACATTGACAGTTGTGAAGGCTAGCGTCTTCCTTCACTTGATTGCGATTATTTTGCCTTTTTGTGATGCTCAAAGCTGATGCTTCACTCAACCAAATTCACCATGGATATCACGTCAGTTTGGTCATACAGCACCATATCATGTATCAGTTTCACTTCCGACAATTCACATTGTCATTTCTGTCACTCAATTCAAGCAGTGGTTCAGTTTCAGTTTATTCTACAACTGCCTTTATGGCGTTTCGTTTGTCATTGTGTTTTATTTAGGGCCTCCACCCCACTTTTGAATATTAATGAGTTGTTACCTTAGGGTGGCAAAATGCATGGAAATATTCATGACTTTTGCAGAAGGATGTAATTATTAATGTCCCGAGTGTTATCAGTGCTTAAAAATGTAAAGTGGAATATTAGACGTCACCTTGAGTGTGTCTTGTGGTTAACCGCAATTGCGTACAATTATGAGCCCAAGTGGCACTTAAGCAAGGTTAAGTAATAGCAAAGGGCAAAAGGCAGAAAATCTAAACATCTAAAAGAAGCACAAGTCAAAAAAAAAATAGAAATAAAAATTGATGGAGAAGCTGGCAGTGAGAACAGCACCTTCTGCATTTATACTACTGGCTGTATAATCAGTTGGTCCTGCTATCTTGGGCTCCACATACAGGAAACAGGGCACATAGATTAAGAAAACTCTAATAAACAAATAAAAAAACAATTCACAAAGCATAAACAACTAAAAGCGGAATTAACATACACAAATATATTTTTAAAAGGAACAAAAATATAAAATAAACACAAAATAAACATAAGGAATAGCAACAACTATGGCTGAAATGTGTGTGTGTGAATTTCTACTGATGAGGCAACAGTGGCTGGGATTGCTAAGTGTCAATTGCTAAATGTTTATGGATGACATCTTAGACTGTGAGGTGAACCTTTTCATAAGTTCCTGACAATATTATTATTATTATTATTATTATTATTATTATTATTAAACATGAAGAGACAGCAACACACTCCATAATAACTTCAAAGCTGTGGACTGAAGAGTGACAGTAGAGAAGTAAGATGTTTGACCAACAAGAGGAGACCATTAAGTCCATCAAGCCAGTGTGATCAGCTAATAGTCCTAGCATTTAATTCAGATATTTTTTTAAAAAGTTGTCCAGGTTTCTGTTTTCACTTCATGCTTCAGTAGTTTGCTCCACATTCCTCCTACCCTTTGTAGTTGGGGTCAAGTTCACTGACTGTAAGCCTCTCATGGGAAGCCCTAGGTAGCTGAACTTGATATTTCAGCCAATCCAGTGAAGTGTGTTGGTCCTGTGGGTCCTCATCTTGAGGATTTCTCTACGCCACTGCTCAGTTCTCTTTTTCACTTACTGCAGTGATTTTCAAACCCAATATAAAGTCCAGGAGGGCCCTATTGAAGTGGTCGGAGGGGTACAGCTGTTCTTGGAAAGACGTCCTTGTGCTGGTCATACATGTTTTAGTCATCCTGATCCTTCTAAAATGTTTTTCACTTATAATTCCCTGATGAGTTTTCTTCGATGTGATCATAGACCCTCAGGTCCACTGATGTGAAATGAACGAGAGTTGTAATTCCAGTCTTGCTGAAGAACGTGTACTCTTAGGTAAACGAGGCTAAAGTTGGCTGCTGCTTTATATGTTTTTAAGGTATGGGTTGTTGTCTGTTTCAGCTGTCTAAATGACAGACTGTCTATAAATGTGTTAGTGTTAATATGAGCACAAGCTTGGGTTTCTTTATACCCTTTTATAATTTTCACCCCTTGTCATATCTAGATGTTATACCATCATTACATTTTTTATATTCTTTATCTGCATTTTTTCAAACATGTGACAGATGTTGATGCTGAAAGAGAACAAAATGGCCACAAATGACATTCTTGACTAACTTCAGCAAGTTTAGGAGCAGCAGTGGGCTAAACTGGAAATGAAGCTGGCACCACTAGGGGTGTCAGTAGTCCCACCTTATCAAGAGCGCATCTTTTTATAAATGATAATAGTACAGAGTAAGAAGCAGTGTGGCGGCCAGCTGATCAGGTGAGGTCAGCTTCCTTACTGACTGTGAAATCTCCAGTAGTATCCCTTGCGTTCCACAGCTTTTTAGAGAACACTATGCACAGACTGGGGGTCCCACAGCACAGGTGATTTAAACAACAGTGCCTTGATTGACTGGCGGTCTACCGTTCCCTTTGGCACAGGTGAGAATGACTCTCTGTCTGAGGATGTTCATCAACAAGCTGAAATGTCTCATCCTGCGTGATGTTCCAATGATCCTTAAAACAGATACTTATTGTAGATCATGCAGCTCTTGACACGTCATGAGACCATCCAGTCGGGATTTGGACACCTCTCACCACTCCTGCTGCTCGCCCCACCTCTGAACGCTGTGTGGTCATTTGATTTCATTTCATTTTGGCACAATTAGCAGGTAGCTGTGGAAATATCTGCAATGCATGCCATTGTGTGATGAACTGAAAGGCAGTGAATGAATGGGTTATTTCAGATTGATAATTAGATAAACACTCTGAACTACATTTGTATTAGGGTGTTACCTAGGGCGCAACCTTTGGGATGAACCAAAAATCAAAACAATTATGTTTTGAAATGTATACTAGTTAGAGAAAGGGTCTTTCTAGTTATGGTTAGCACCTTGTGGCTTCATAATTTTGATTTGTATTTCTGCACTCTGTTTTCTGCTTTGCCAGTCAGTTATCCCTCACTTCTCTGACTTGTGGTCTCTGCATTTACTGCGTGTCCCCTAAAGGTTATGTTTATATCTTGATCTTGGTAGTTATTGTCTTAAAACAGACTTTTGCCCTCTAGCCACCACTAGAATTGCACTTATCTCATAAGAAGACTCCTCCTGTACTTCTCTGCCTGCCAAGCACTTACCAATGTTCACTCTGCCAACTCCACATTTGATGGCCTTTTGGGCTGAAGGGCCTGTTCAACACTAGCCAGTGACCACTGCGTGAATGACAATTTGTTAGGTGGCTACAGACAATTTGAACCATGGGTGTCCATGTAAACCTGGGCCTAAGATTGTTCTTAAAGTGTTAGAACACCCCATGGTATATCCTTTTGAGACCTATTAGTAAATATGAGGGGCAATCAAAAAGTTCCCGGAATTGAGATATTGTGGGAGAGTGAGAGATCAGATTATGCACACACGTTGTCATTATGGGGTGTTGTGTGTGAATTCTGTGGAAAAAAATGAATTTGATCCATTCTGGAATAAGGCTGTAACATAACAAAATGTGGAAAAAGTGATGCGCTGTGAATACTTTCCGGATGCACTGTATATATACATACAGTATATATATACATATATTGAAGGAAAGCACACGATAAATCAAAAAAGACTTGGGGATTCACCCCGTATATTATGGAAAAAAAGAAGTAAACTCAAAGGACTGATCTTAATCGAGTTCCAAAACTTGGACTGAGGGGAAATGAAGACAGCAGGCTTTTATAGTAGAGGAAGAGGAAGAGCGTGTTGGTAGAAAGGAAGTGGTGTGAGGTCTTCTGAGGGTGTTGGTAGTGATGTCATCAGGGGACCGGAAGTGGGGTCAAGTCAGGCGGAATTGATTGATTTATTTGTTTATTTCTTCCGGAGTTCTGTAGGAAAATCAACGCCAACACCTTCTCTTGTGTCTAATTTGCCCCAATTTTAGCCCTTTGATTGCCTCCTAAGAGCATATGTGTGACACAATATATATATATATATATATATATATATATATATATATATATATACTGTATAGATATAAAATCCAACATCTGTCTGTCTGTATGTAGGTCTGTCCGTTTTTCATGAGAGAACTACTTATAATTTGTTTGAACATTCCGGTTGATTTTGCAACTTCTAGTACCGATTTATTTGTGAGAATCCAAGAGAGATACTGCGGGCTGAGGTCTCATACGCCAGCCTCCGTTCGAGTCGCTCTGCCTCTCGCCACATGTTGGAGTGCACCTTACCTCTACTTAGCTATAGCAATTCTTGTTTGTTCAACAGACATTATCATCTACAGATTGTTAAAGAGTAACGTTTGACGTTTTTAAGAGAGAGAAATAAGAGCTACGTGTGTTCTAGAGGGTAGCTGCTCATTGGCAGAAATATCATGGCCATGCGCTTTTCTCCCACCGCACGTGGAACGCGCTCTCCCGTCAGAGCTGAACACGATCAGATACAGTGCCAACGTTTGATGTTGGAACGTAACTACCTTCTGCTTGGCCAGAATTACATTTTTTTATACTGATTTTTAAACTTTGTCCTGTTTCATTACTATGTGGGCGGAGCTGCGGGGGACAGCTAGATCCACTGACAGACTGAGGAGATCGTTCCTCCCCCACACTATGTGGCTCTTCAATTCCACCCCTAAACGTTAACATTATTCAAAGTTATTGTCTGTCTGTATACCTGCATTGTTATCACTCTTTAATTTAATATTTTCTTTATCAGTATGCTGCTGCTGGAGTATGTGAATTTCCCCTTGGGATTAATAAAGTATCTATCTATCTATCTATCTATCTATCTATCTATCTATCTATCTATCTATCTATCTATCTATCTATCTATCTATCTATCTATCTATCTATCTATCTATCTATCTATCTGCCTGCTCATGTGCCCGCCCCCAACTCCTCACCTGAGTCGCTTTCGTCTGTATACAGTCCACATGCACCTTTGAGCCACGTTGATGTTTCATTGTTTTTTGCGGTTCTGGCTGCTTTTATATATATAATCCACCAAGTCACCCGACCATGGTAGTAGCAACGGGGGGTGTGTACAAAGGGCAGGGACTTAATCAGTGCGAACGTATGACCTGCACTTAATGGGAATTTCTCGCCACTTGTCCCTCTAAGAAGTTGGATGCCGACCACTCGAGGGTCGCGTAACTATTTAGCAGGAGGGAGTCTCATTCGTTATCGGAATTAACCAGACAAATCACTCCACCAACTAAGAACGGCCATGCACCACCTCCCACAGAATCGAGAAAGAGCTATCAATCTGTCAATCCTCTCCGTGTCCGGGCCGGGTGAGGTTTCCCGTGTTGAGTCAAATGAAGCAAAAGGCTCCACACCTGGTGGTGCCCTTCCATCAATTCCTTTAAGTTTCAGCTTTGCGATCATACTCCCCCCTGAACCCAAAGACTTTGGTTACCCGGTCGTCATTGTTTATGGTCGGTACTACGACGGTATGTGATCGTCTTCGAACCTCTGACTTTCGTTCTTGATTAATGAAAGCATTCTTGGCAAATGCTTTCGCTGTCGCTTGAATTGTTGGTGAGTGGGGCTCTGTGAGTTGGCGGGCATGGCTCTGTCTTGCTTGCCATGGACTTAGTGAATTCTTAGAGTTGGTGGGCGTGGCTCTGTGAGTTGTCAGCGGGCATGGCTCTGTGACTTGTCGTCGTATCCCATGGTCTTAGAGTTGGTGGGCGGGTCTTTGTGAGTTGGCGGGCGTGGCTATGTCGTGCGTATCCCATGGTTGTCTTGCGTGCCCTGTTGGCTTAGTGAATTATATATATATATATAGATTATGGCTGGGAATCAATTAAAACAATTTAATAATTAACTGCATAAATGTATGTAATTAATCTCGGTCAATTACGTCCAACATTAAAAGGTGTCATTAATTATTAATATATAAATCATGAATTAAATACACAGTGAAACACAAACTTAATTTATAATCAAAAGAATGGAAGTTTTTTTAATAAATTAATGGCATAGCTTAAACTTAAAAGACCTTAAATCTTAGCTGTTAACAAAATATTTCTTGAGCAAGTACAACCTGAATTTGAATGCCTTCCTTAAAAGGCAAGCTGTAAAGAAGGCAAAAAGAAAAACTTGGCTGTATTAATTATTAAACTGGCCTAGCCTACGAGACACAGACGTGTCAAAGTAAAAATTAAACGATCGAAACAACTGTTGACTTTGAACGCATCTCGTAAATGGGCATACATTAAACTTTGTGCTAAAACTCCGCAAACACTGTCCTCAATATTTCATTATCATCAACGACTTGATAATTATACTCTACACAAGTGTTTTTCAATTGGTGCACCATGGAAATAATAGTGCAGTGCCCCCCGGGCTCCTGACCTGAGAGAGACACACTTCATCTGGAGAAACTGACATTAAAGAAGCTCTGTGATCGTCTTAACTTTAATCTCACTCAGACTCATCAAACCCCTCTGCACAGTACTGTGTTCCGCTTCAGTGTTATGGCCCAGAAGCACACCGCCACTCCCCTCTTCTCACTCGTTCACTCTGTGCTGCACCTGCCAAATGATACAAAGAGTGCACAACACGTGTTTGCCGTAATTGGGGATCATCATGTGTATGCACTTTTACTCTTTGTATTATTTGGCAGCTACTGTATAACATGTCCGCGATCTGCTTCTCACAACTGAGAGGACGTGGCAGATGTTTGCCAACCAGCTGACCAACCACAAGCATGACCCTGGTAAGTAACCAACTAAATATCAGATTGTGATCAGACCTATGCATGTAATACTGTGATCTACACCCTGTCAAGTAAGCGAACTAGCTGCCATGGAGCAGCGTCTGAGATTCTGCCTCAGGCACTGATGTCCAAGGTCGATCCCCATAAAGGAAAACAAAAGTGCATAAACCTGATGAGCCCTAATTCGGGTGAAATATGTGTTGTGCACTCTTTGCATTATTTGGCAGGTGCTATATCACACACACATAAATAAATAAAGACATAAAGACATAAATAAATAAATAAATATATATATATATATATATATATATATATATATATATATATATATATATATATATATACTGTATATACATATAGAATGTCACACATGTGCATCAGTGGATCACTCTCAGGGCTCACTCTGAGTTGAGAGGAGCTGCTGTCGCTAACCTTTCCTACACTTGTTCCCTCCACAACACAAAGAAGATGCCCAGTGAGGTAACTGACTCCGCCCCTTCTGGTCCCCAATCTTTAAATCCCGCTACTATCAGAAGGAGGTGTTCATTCTTTCGGGGCAGAGTTCCTTCCTCATAGTACGACCATTACGTAGCCTGACAGCAATGTTACTTAGAAAGTTTTTTTCTATTGGCGTGCACAGCAGCAGTAATTTTCATTGACTTTTCATATGTTTTTGTTGGAATTATACAGGGATGACTTAGCATTATCCAGTGGTGACATGCAGCTTCTTTCTTGACCACTATATATATATATATATATATATATATATATATATATATATATATATATATATATATATATATATATATATATACTCTTTATATATAAAATCCTAAGCCTAAAAATTTGATTTTATGTGATGTTTTTATATCACTTTTTGTCACGCTGTAAATAGGGCTTATACATGTTATATATATATATATATATATATATATATATATATATATATATATATATATATATATATATATATATATATATATATATGTTTGGTATCATTCGTTTCAGAATTTATTGAGCTTTAATGTGATGTCGTTAGATTTTCAGATTGTTATTCCGTTTTTAAATTATAAACTAAAATATCAAGAAAGTCGTGGTTTTCATTTTTGATTGAGTAAACCTTCTTTCACAGTAACAAACTATTATAAAAATCATCTATTCATAACACCAATGTTTGTATTTAGGTGATTTAGTTAGCTGAAGGTCGCCCCCTAATATATATATATATATATATATATATATATATATATATATATATATATATATATATATATATATATATATATATATATATATATATATATATATATATATACATATATATATATATATATGTGTGTGTGTGTGTGTGTGTATACAAAAAGTTTGAAAATTAGAGTAATAAAAAATCCATAAGGCAGGAAGCACCCTTTTTGAGAAGAAGATATCTATTATAAAGAGCAAAGGAATATTGATTTTTATTGGTTAAAGCATATGAAAGATTTTAATTATTCATTTCAGGTAGCATGCCTCAGCTAGTGGACGCGGGTGGATCAATGAAAAACCCTGATGCTGCTTAAATAATGAAGTAAAGCATTTTTTCCAGCATGTCAGTGCTCCTCTGAAAGAGGTATAGATTTGTAAGTGTGCTGTAGTCAGCAGGCAAGCAGGGGCAACATTCAGCTTTAAAAGTGCATTTGTGTTTTAAATAAGCTTATTGGTCCCATTAAGAGAAAGAGACAGAGAGGGAATATTTTGTTGTTCCAAACCCATAGATCAGGCGGCCTGGTGGCAGAGTAGTTAGCGCCGCTCTCTTACAGCTCCAGGAGACTGAGATGAGTGTGAACACTGGCCTGGTCATATTCGAGTGTGGAGTTCACTTGCTATTTCAGTTTTCCTCAACCCAGTGCCAGGGTGGATCTGCTATGAAGCCAATGAAGCTTAAGCAGTAGGGTCCCTAATCCTGGAGGGTCCCGACAAGCGACTTTAGTCCACTTTCTTACAAATTCTGGGTGTCTAGTATATGAGAATTTTTTTTTAATAATGATATTATTAATATAGTGTGATTCAAACAAAATAATAGAAATAAAAATAAAGATTATTAAAGTATCAAAAAAAGCAAAACATGTGGTGACCTGTTATGAAACAACGCGATTGAAAAAGTTAACAGTGGTTACCCAGACCTCATTGCTTGTTGCAAAGTGGGCCTGTTGTGGAAAAAACTTTCCTGTGTTTTCAAAAAAGTCATTCACAGAGGTCAGATGAAAATGGAGAACATTTCTTTATTTGCAGACAGATGTACACAGATATCTCAGTTCATGGAGTGAATAAAATTCATTCCCTTTTATACTTTCCTATTACCATTACCTTATCTAATTCATCACGTCATGTGACTCTTAATAGGCAGAATTTATCCAATCGACTACAGCCACCAATAACTTGATTCTTCCAATTTCTAAACATGGCTTCATAATAGGGGTGTTTGGGATTTCTCACTAGTTTGTCCTCACTTTTTAAGCGGGTGTTCATTACACATCTACAGTAGTCTCCCACTTAAGTATGCAACTTGAACCTGCGAAGTTTGTGCGTACTTAGCTAGTAAGTGCATACTTTAGGTTGGCCACTCCCAAACGCAACTTGAACCTGCGAAGTTTGTGCGTACTTAGCTGGTAAGTGCGTACTTTAGGTTGGCCACTCCCAAATGCAACTTGAACCTGCGAAGTTTGCGCATACTTAGCCGCCACTCCCAAATAGCTTGCATTTCGCTACGATGTCAAAGAAACCAAATGGCAAGTGTCTCAATGAGTCTCAACGCTGTGAAATCATTTTGAAGCTAAGCAAAACGTCTGCTCCCAGTAAGAGGGCCACTGCGCGGGAGTACAAGGTTAGTGAAGGCGATATCCAAAAGATTTGGGAGAATCGTGAAGCGATCCAAGAACGATCTGCCCTGTTGACTGAAGAGGCTAAGGAGAAGACTTTTCGAGCTTCAGTTGGATGATTTATGGAGCTTGAAGACATGCTTTATGTCTGGATTGACAGCATACGTCGTGCCAGCCTTCCTGTATCACCATCCCTCGCCATTGCCAAAGTGAAAAGCATTGCTTCCAGCCTGTCAATTCTGGAATCAGATTTTAAGGCATCTTGGCAATGGTTAAATTGATTCAGAGTTCAGCATGGATTGCAGAAGATGCTCCTTCACGGAGCGGGAGCAGAAGTCAACAAGAACGATCCGGAATTGCTAGCTGCTTTAGAAAACCTTTACGCGATTATCACACAATATGACCCTGAAAATGTCTACAACATGGACGAGACCGGCTTGTTTTTTCGATTGCTTCCGAGATATAGTCTTCTTATGCCAGACAAGGATATCTCAACCACCAGAGGCAAGAAGAAAGAGAAAGATCGAGTTTCTCTGATCGCTTGCGCCAGCGCAACCGGAACTCACAAAATTCCTTGCGCTTTGATCGGAAAACCCAACGAACCAGCTTGTATTAAGTACCTTATTTCAATCAAGCGAAAGCTTGGATGGATGTAAAAACCTGTTGGAAGTGGTTCAATGAGGTGTTTTTTCCAGAAGTTGAAAAGCGAACAGGACGTCGCGTTCTATTGCTGATGGACAACGCTCCGGGACATTTTGAAGCCTTCGAACGCGACAATATTCGGATAGTTTTCTTTCCCCCGAATTGTACAAGCTGGAAACAGCCTTGTGACATGGGAATAATCGCAGCTCTGAAAAAGCGATACAAATATTTGTATCTCAAGGATGTTCTTGACTTTTACGAACTTGACGAGGAGGCGAAAAGTCGAAAGAAAGGTCAGGGGCGAAGATTGCGACAAGGTGCTGCAGGGGTCTTTTACGGGAACCCAGCGCACCTGCTTGATGCTGCAAGTTATGTGAAAGAAGCCTGGGATTCTGTTTTGCCAAGCTCGATCAAAAATGCTTTCGTCAAGGCCAAACTAATGACTTTAGAACTGGAGGCTGATAGCAATGTTGAAGATGTGGGCACCAAAGTTGCGAAGGCTTTGGAAACATTGAATTTATCTATCGCTCCATCAGAACTGGAGGACTTCATTCACGTTAATGACGAGAACAACGAAGAATATACTACTGCAGTATTGGAAGATGTTGAAGAGCTTTTGGAGTCGATGAAAATTGTGGAAACGGTGATGGATGATGATGATGACGACGTTGATCATCAAGACCTGAATGCCGGTTTAGAAAGTGAAGTTGTATTTCAGGGGTTCGAATCCCTTTACAAGCAGGTTCTCGACATCAAGGATCAGCTGCTCTGCTCTGAAGTTCAAATTGAAGCTGATGATACATTCGATGATCTTAAGAAATCGTTTGAATCATTTCAGAGCACGATCCGGGCTGTCTCCCTCAAAGCCAAACGCAAGAAACTTCAAAACCTTTGCCAAATGACGATTCATGACATGTTTAACTAATAAATCTTAAACCCAGAATTTTAGGGAAAAATATGCGTACTTAAATGGGTGCGTACTTAAACGGGTGCATACTTAAGTGGGAGGCTACTGTACTTCATTTTAACTTTAGCAGCAATGTTTATTTATATAGCACATTTTCACACAAATGATGTAACTCAAAGTGCTTTACAGGATGAAGAAAGAGAAAAAAGACTAAATCTTAAAATAAAATTAGGCAAAACTAATTAATATAGAATAAAAGTAAGGTCCGATGGCCAGGGAGGACAGAAGAAAACAAAAAACAAAAAAACACTCCAGACGGCTGGAAAAAAAAAAAACAAAATCTGCAGGGGTTCCGAGACCACAAGACCACCCAGGACCCTCTAGACGTTCGACCTAAAATAAATGATTTCAATCCATCCTCATGATTTTCAGGCTTCACATGGAAGAATTTGATGATGATGGTCAAGTGGAGTGGACTTCTGGCCTTCAGTCCATCAAAGTAGGGACAGCACGATGCTTTGATCAGTGGTGGTGCCGCAGATCGCCACCACAGAAAACCAGAAAAAGAACAGCAGAGAAAGTAGGTAGCTGCAGGTATTCAGAATTCAACTGAGAGATACCAACTGTAAATTCACCTTCTGCACCAGTAGCCAAAGCAAGAAACCTCTGTATTACAGCAAATTTTGTGACGTCGTGCTTTAAGATGAGCCAAAAACCTCAGGTGCCCAGCAACTTTCCAGCAACTTTCGGGAGGGATGCCGTCAAGTCTCAGGATGAAAAAATACTGTGAGCTGTAAAAAAAAAATCTCTTATTTTATAAATCTCCAATACTTTTTAAAAATGAGGAGTTTTTGTTAATAGTAATATACTGACTACAAAATGTATATGTATGACTTGTATGTAGACAGCACGTACCTTCCGTGTCCGTTCCACATTTCTGTGGAATAAATAGCAATTATTAACCTAGATTGTACTTTATTTCAATATAGAAGAGTAAACGTTTGCCTTCTTACAAAGCTTTAACAAGACATGTTGCTCACACTGCAGTGCCGTTAGTAAGCGCAGGCCTGGCCCCAGGTCCAGCAAGTCAGTGCATTGTATATTAAATTTTCCATTAAATTTTGTAATTGATTGGGTATTTGTTATTTTATCTCTCCTTCAGTTTGGAAGTGGTATGTCAAATCCCATTGGTTTACCAAATTTTCTAGTGAGAAGTCAAGCAAAATGACCCCTTTTACTGGCTAACTAAAAAGATTACAATATACAAGCTTTCGAGGCAACTCAGGCCCCTTCTTCAGGCAAGATGTACTTCTCACTACATCCATAATGGCAAACACGGTACAACACCCTAGTACTACAAATTTTCTATAAATTAATATTAAATGAATAAATGGGGCAGTGTTACGGTGTATGTATAACCTGACTAGTAATAGTCATTAGACAGTTAACAGAACCTTAAGTTGCTCAATTGAGTATTTTCGACGAACACCAAGAGGTAGTTTCTTATTTGAAGGGATTATTTCTGACACGGCAAAACAAACAGAAATATCAAGGTTTTTCAAACAGCCTCGTTTAGCTGAAGAGGAACTCCCGGTCTGAAAGGAGACACACAATATGTGACAATGTGTTGCTGAGAAAACGACTGGAGCAAACACTTCCTTCGCGTCTTCATCTGATCAGAATCTGACTTTAGCAGCCCCAAAACAGTATCTTGTGACAGAACCACCAAAAGATTTGTCAGCCTTTGACGAACCAGCCACTCAACCTAATCTGAAATAGATATGATAATGGGGAAGGCTCCTCTGCGAAATGGCATGAACAATTCGATTGGATCGACTACAGCATAGCGGAAGATGCAGTGGTCTGCAAAAGTGAGTAGAGTCATCAGGTGGCACAACGACGTTTGCTTGCCCTGATAATTTCTGCTCAACTTTTGACCCTAATAACTGATTTATGTGAACGTACCACAGGATGAATAGATGTATTTTTTTTTTTGAAAATGCACTCATATACCCTACTAAAAACAAGAACACCCATTATCACACAGGCCAACCCTAAAAATTGTTCCTGGCTGCACCCTTGTTACACTGCTCTATTTGGGTGATCCAACTTACAAGATCCCCATCCCACGTAACACCTGACTGTGGCAGATAGGTGCTCATTTTCAAGGGGTGGAACTGGACCAGGTGTCTGCCTGGGTGGTGGGGGGTTGCCAACCAGGATCCCAAGTTGTTCGGTGGGTGCGGAAACATGGTGTTATGGTGCATGCTCCCTAACCTGACCTGTGAAAAAGGTGTGCAGACTTGTGCTCTGAAATTATTATTTAAGTCCCATCGGAAGATCAGTACTAAAAATGTCGCAAAAAAAGTGAAAAGGACAAAAAGGCCAAAGAGAGGAATGCTTGAGCCACCTCCTCATACTTGATCATGTTAAACAATCTTATCAACTATACATGACGTCTTCTCTTAATGGAAGCAGGGTGCTTCTGCGGGCACGAGCGAGACAAACTGTTAGGGTGTGGGTGGGAGTGGGACCAATGAGGCCAAATGTATGATGAGGAACGGGAAGGCACAGGATGGAGTATTGTGGGAGCAGGCGGACGCAGGATAGAGTACTGCGGGAGGGGGTGGGCATGAGATGGAGTAGTGCGGGAGCGGGCAGGCACAGGTTTTAAAACATTCAGTCCCACGCAGACCTCTACTCTAGATAGGCAATGACCAACTGCAGAATTTGAACCCAGCATGCTGGAACCATGAGGGAACAATGCTGACTCTCACCATGATGTTCGAGTTCAATGTCGCTTACACTGGGCCAAGGAATCTTTTTAAATTCTAAATACTGATTTGTCTTAAAACGCGAAACATCTAAATGCGTGGATGTACCCTTTACTGGTCTGTTAAGTGCCCAGCATTTGCTATAAATTTAGATTCTTTTTTTATCTGCATATAGTAGATAAAAGACCATGGAACATGAAAAATGTCCATTCTAATCAAACCGAAACATGAAAAAATGTCTTTTGGGATAAATGTTATTACAGTAAAAAGGGTCATTTCTCAGCTAAACAAAAACACTGGATTGAAAGGCAGAAGATGGGGGGCACAAACCTCTCCAGGCTTAGAGCCCTTCATGCTGCTAAATAAATTAGTTTGAGTTTCTAGAAAGCAACATTGCACTTTTCAGAGCAGAAGAGACAATTTGGCCAACTTGAGAGACTGCAAGCAATTGGCAGTGACAGACAAGATGGCCCAGCGCTCCTGACACCACAAGAGGCCACTTTGCAGCTTGTCACGGCCCACGGGAAAGTCGCATTGGCGCTGTGGGATACGGAATTCTCACAAGCGGGCTTGGCTTTCGGTCGCAGCGCGATGTGTGCTATGACGGGTGGCGCATCCACCCTACTGGGGCCGTCTGACCAGCTGAACTCCGGTCATTGTTAATCAGGGATGCTGTCAGGCTGCCATTTGCCATTTGTGAATTATTGTTGTAGGGAGCAGTGACGTCATTTTTTGTTGTTTCTGATTTGTCTTTTTTTTCTTCTCTGCAACTTGTTTATTTCCTTGCCTGGTTTGACCTCAGCAGTGACATTCATGCCTCCGGTGACTCTTCCTATAAAGTCAGTAGGTGGATTGGGAGACCATGGGGGGGTCATGAGGTCACTGGAAAGAAGTGTGTGGCACTCCTGATATCTCTCCAAAATGACAAAGGTCCAAGTCTTTACAGTCCTGGTGCTTCTTGTCTTGCTATATGGTTGCGAGACATGGACGCTGTTCACTGGCCCGAGACTGGACTTCAGTTCTGTGTCTCTTCGGAGAATCCTTGGGTAGCGCTCTTCTCTGGAAATTCATGAACTCCTTAACCTCCAGATACATATTACTGGGTCCTGGCGCTTATACTCCAAGCAGAACTCCTCTCTTCACAGTTTTCAAGCCACTAAGTACATCATTAAAAGTCCCAGTAACTACTGGGAAACTCTCACATTTGAAAATATCAGAAAAAAGGGAATTTAGATTTGGCTGTTCATTCAATGCTCTAACCAGGTCAGGTCAGGTCAGGTTGGGGACCATGCACTGGTACAGCACGTTGCCGCACTTACCACACAACGAAACAGCTCAGGCAGTCACGTGGTCCAGTCCCACCCTCTGAAAATGACTATATATCTGCCACAGCCAGGTGTTACGTGGGCATCCCCTTAGCCTGGTCCAGCCACTCGGGTCCTCAGCAATGAGCCGGATCACCCTCAGGGAATTGCGCTGCATGGCCGTAGTGGCATAACTGATGCTCACTTACAATGCAGGTAATTTGGGACTCCATGAGCAGCCACTCATTTGACACAAAGTCAAACCAGCGGTACCTAGGATTCAACCTATGTATGACGTTAAACTGCATCCAGCCCAGCAAGCAGTCCTCCAACTTGCAGGGAAATCATGGGAGTTAGTGGCAGGATCAGCACTCCAGCCACTGTAATAAAAACTTCACGCAGCTCTGAGGTGACAGACAGGACTCCTTTCTGAGAAGTAGCTCTGCTGCGAAGGCTGCTCGCATTATGAAGGAAATGAGGGACAGCCCTCGGGAGCCTCATCCCCGGAAGAGTCAAAACCGTCAGAGAGCCAAAGGGGTCAGACCTGTTGGGGATCAGAACTAGTGAGGTGCTGAGACGTCGCTCGATGCACAGCAGCACTTGTGTCCCAATTTGAGGTGGGCCATCCGAGTAGGCGCGTAGAACGTCTTTTCTCTCTGACATGATGATCATTTTCTTCTGCTGTCAGAGGAGCTGCGTAAACTCTGCATTTCACTGGTGGCACTCTCTTTGAGGAATACCATGTGATGAAAATATCT
Organism: Erpetoichthys calabaricus; assembly: GCF_900747795.2. Taxonomy (NCBI): domain Eukaryota; kingdom Metazoa; phylum Chordata; class Cladistia; order Polypteriformes; family Polypteridae; genus Erpetoichthys; species Erpetoichthys calabaricus. The sequence goes on along the minus strand of NC_041396.2, from coordinate 281,457,557 downwards.
GTGCCTGAGTAGCAGATTCCATGAAGTCTCTTGACTAGGAGAAGACTTAACAAATTCAGCATTGAGAAACCAGACCCAGATGTCTAATCCAAAAGGCAGAGTCACTGCTGTAAAACAGATAAGTTTTCTGACATATCTTAAGGCTCACAAAGTCCAAATTTAAACACCAGAGTAGTCTTCGGGTACAAGACAAAGCTGTAAACACAGCCACATGCCCTGTGATCTTAGATTAGAATGATCAGACAGCAAGAGATTGCACAGATTAAGAACCCAGGATCAGAGCTTTTAGACAGAGCAATTCGTCACTAGAATAGCTAGCTAATAATCTTTGGGTAACATCATGCGTCTGGAACCCCACGTGATTTTTTACATAAACAACGGCTCATCTGGGAGACCAGGCGCCTCATTTATAAAACTTTGTATGAATTTAAGCATGAAAAGATGTGCACAAAATAAAAACAGGAAATATCTTAGGCCAAAAATCAGATGTATAAAACCTGACGTATGCACATTTCTACATGATTTACCCTTTTTAAATATGTGTACATGAGCTCACCTCAAACACCGCCCTGAAGCAACCATATATGGAGCATGCTAATCAGCCTCATACATATGCAATCACGATGCTGCAGAACTTCATTGGCTGCTAATGCAGCCTCTCACTCATAACCAGAATTGAAGAGTATATGGTTGTACCCCTGCAGTTGGCTGGTGCCCTGCCCGGGGTTTGTTTCCTGCCTTGCACCCTGTGTTGGTTGGGATTGACTCCAGTAGACCCCCGTGACCATGTAGTTAGGATATAGTGGGTTGGATAATGGATGGATGGTTGTACCCTGCAACTGAGAGCGCAAGATCATGCATGGCATTATAGTGCCTCTCCTCTGGGCTCCTCTGTGCTCAGGGGGTCCGGGAAATGTGTAAGGCACCATCATCTGAGCGGGTAGGTGGTCTCACCTGGCACATATAATGATGTGATTGCTGTTACAATGGATAGTACAGGCCATAGGAAACACTGAAGGCTCAGCCAGTTACTTTACCATTGCATACTGTGCCATCACATCTAAGTTACTTTAACTCAAAATAAATGAATCACGGGCTGACACAGGCCAAAGAGACGCAGTGTTTCCCAGTAAAATCTTGGATGACTTGTACATTAATGGAATGTCACTGCTTAAGGATAAATCAATTTAATTCATGCTAGGTGCCCTTATTGCAAAATGAGTGTGGTCAAGTGCTTCAGTTATGTTAGGGGAGCCGGACACTGCTGCAAATCGACTTTTTATTTGACTGTGTTAGCAAAACATTTTGTTTTTTTGTTTTTGCTTTGTGTCCTTCCCAACTATAACCTATCGTCTATGGGGGAGGAGCGAAAGCTTTAGATTCGTCAAAAATGTCCATCTCCGATTATCGACAGATCTCGATGTTTTAGAGTCCCCTGATACTGGAAACATTGATATTTTGATGATGGGTGTGTCACAGTTTCTTAACCCTGTCAAAAACTCCATTCTGAGTCATAACAAGGTTTGGGACAGCCACCAGTATACAGTAATCCCTCCTCCATCGCGGGGGTTGCGTTCCAGAGCCACCCGCGAAATAAGAAAATCAGCGAAGTAGAAACCATATGCTTATATGGTTATTTTTATATATTTTAAGTCCTTATAAACTCTCCCACATGGTTTATAAATATTCCCCGTACAGTTAATTTGTTGAAATTATGTATGTAAACACAGTTTATATACTACTCACAAACATACGTATCGTATATCATTGAGGAGTTTTATTCAATACGTAATACAGTTTTAAACATATTGTAATTGAGTAGGTAATATAAAAATATGTAAAAAATCTATAACATGTAAATGCTGTACATAAAACCAAAATGTTATTTTAAAGATACTGTAGAGCGTCTCCGATATCACATTTGTTACAGCCATTACAATAGACAGGCCACTGGCAATAAATAGCAACAATGCAAGGAAAAAAATTGTATAAAATGTGTGCACAGGTACAATAAACGTACATACATGTACTAGTTTTGGGTACTCACCAACTTGTCAGATAGCGATGACATTTACTGCACTGTCACAGCTGTTCTAAAGGAGCCTCTTCAGGCGACTGTGTAGCACCGCCGTCGTCTTCTTCCATTGAAGGCGTACTAGGCACTGTTTTGCGTGTAAGTAACATCGTGATTGGCAGTTGCTGGCGCTGCTTTTTCATTTGTGTAAAGAGGTTCCTATACACTTCTGTGGCGCCATCAAGAACATTTTTAAATTGCAAAGAACGAATCATTTGCGGGTCCCATTCTTCAACTGATGTCTGGAGATCTTTTGCCATTCGTAGAATGGTCGCGAGACGCTCGAGAGTTAGCACAGCACCCAGGAGCTTAACCACGTGCTCTGATTGGGTAGCTTCTCAGCCATCCGCCAATAGCGTCCCTTGTTTGAATTCAAATGCGTCCCTTGTTTGAATTCAAATGGGCAAATCAACTGAGGAAGCACACGTACTGTAGACCACAGACATCCGCGAAGCAGTGAAAAATCCGCAATATATATTCACATATGCTTACATTTAAAATCCGCGATGGAGTGAAGCCGCGAAAGACAAAGCACGAAATAGCGAGGGATCACTGTATTTGGTATCCTGGCTGCAAAGTTGCAAAAATATAAACAGCACTGATGTGCACAAAACCGAGTCCAAAACAGAACTGAGGGAATAGGGAAAAGGTGGAGGCTTTTAAAGGGGAAGACAGGAAGTGAGGTCAATGGGGTCAGGCTCACAAGAGTCTTCAGCCAAAGGATCAAGCCCAGACATGACATCACAGGGGCTGGAGCCAGCAAGGTCTTCCTCCATAGGCTCAGACCCAGATGTGATGTCAAGAGGGCCAGGTGGAATCTCCCATGAATGGTCTGCAGGAAAGGGAGAAAAAGAGTCAGTGCACTCTGCCACATCCCGGTCTGATTCGGAACTGCCCATACTCAAGCCCTTTAGCTGCCTCCCATGCGCACGTGTGTGACAACCCTTAAAACGCCTCATACTTGGAGGGTTATTGCACCCCCGGATGCCAAATACTTTTTTCCTGCAACTTTTAAAGAAAATTCATCAAGAAAAAGTGAAATTTTAATGGAACACATATTTTTTTCATGTGAAGAGCATCACAATTACTGCAATACTGATCATTTTACACACTGTCAATGGACTGTAAAAACTATAAAAAAAGTACTTCCACAATCTATTATTATATGTACAAGGTGCCACTGGTGCCATTGATGAAATTCAGTAAATCACCGAGCCAACTGCTCTTGAACTGGCTGCACACAGAGGCCAATGCTGATACTTGCAGGCTAGTCTAGTGCAGCGGCTGAATCCCAGGGACAGTGATGCTGATTCACTAGGGGGCCGCAGTGGTCATGAGCTGGCTGCTCAATGAATGTATGGCATGGACTGATCAGCTCCGGCGTGCTGGCAAATTGCCCTGGGAACCAACTATAGCCGGTTGCGGCAGTTTCAGAGTTAAGCATGGTCTAGAGCTAAAACGGCTGGATGGAAAAATACCAGACTCAAAACTTAAGTCTGTTATTAGATCACAATGTGCCAATTAGTTTTTGAGCTAAATCATGCAAGAGACAGAGGCACTCTAGAGGAACCCTCAAATACCATAAATTCTGCAATTATTTATGAATTCTTCTCATTAATTGCTATCATAATGAACTATTTTATGATCAGAAAGATCAGCATCAGAGCAGTAAATAATTAGTGAAATATAATTGAATAGTTCAGGTAGCTTGATTCCTAGGCCACAAAGCCCACTGACACGTCTGAATTTTTTACGCAAGTACACCCACACCATATGAAAACTGAATATAGTGCCTCACCGGTCGGTTAATGGCTTCAAGCACAGTGGGCATGGAGGAGTGAAGCTTGGATGAGAAATACCTGATCTGTGGGCAGTTCAGTGAGAAGGTAGTCGAAATAAACTGATGATAAAAAAGAAAAATACGCAGCATTGGCCCTCTTGAAAAGGTGCTAAAATACAGTCTGTGTTTCATATTCATCACTTTTGAGGTGATATTATAATAACAGCTCAGTGATACTGTATGTAGTATTATGCGTGTGAATCATTTGACTGCATTTCCCTGCTGAATCAAGGGTGTCGTCATTTCCCAGTTTCTCCATATGGGTCAGAGTTGCAGTAAATACGCATAAATGTTGGCATCAGGTAATCTTTTATAAATTCTGACCTTTGCGTGGGAGGTTGCGAACTCAGATTTCGAGCCTGTTTTTGTGCGCACGTAAGCTTTATAAATGAGGCCCCAGGAGAGCCCTCAGTGAGAGGCTTCATTCCATCAGAGCGACTCTATTAATCTAGCATTGAAGAATGCAGTCCATGCATCAGCTTGACTGTTGAATTTAAAACACCTTCCTTTTGACACTGCTGATGTTTCTAATCCTCAGTTTTCTTGTCTTTATCGAATGTATTGTTTCTCTTTACACTGAAGAAAGGGTGCATTTTTTAATTTGTCTTTCATATTCAGAATTTACTAGCCTTTCACACTTTCTTTTATTTTTTTGTTGCTGTTACTCTGTGTTTAATAAATACTACACTCCATTTGCATACCATGAGTGACTGAAGTAATAAAGTAAATGCAGAGCATCTGGTGTGCCACTTTCTTTCTGACATGGTTAGCAGGTTGGGAAGTTACACACCGTTAGTTAGAACATTAGAACAATCAGATAAGAACAGGTCATTCATCCCAGCAAACACTTGCCAGGCCTGTCCACTTATTTCTTCTAAAAAAACATCAAGTCTAATTTTGAAAGTCCCTAAAGCTTTACTCTAACACAATACTTGGTTTCTGTTTTGTCTTGGTAGAGTAATATATTGCTCTGCTTTCGCCTATTGTATTATTAATAAGTAGCCTTTGTCAGAATGCCTAATCTCACAGACTTACCACTCTTTATAAGGTATTACAGTATATAACTTCCCTTCTATATCTATAGGCAATTAGGTGTAGTAAAAAGACAAGCAGGAGTTAAGTAACACATAAAATAATGTATTATTGATAATATTCATAAATAATAACAATATGCAAAGTACATTTGAATATTGGCAACCATACAACCTGATTAAATGGTGATGTGTAGTTCAGGCGGCACACAGACTTGTTAGTTATTTAAAATGTCTCTAGTTAAGGCATCATTGGTGTTCAGCTTTCTTCAGAACAGGCCGCAAGCCCGTTCAATATGGCTGCCGAGCTGCGCTCTTCGTTGTGTTGTTCTTGTTAGTTCATGGTGTGAGATGCTTCTTCATCATCAGAGGTTAGTAAGAGAGATAGAATGTGGTTGAGCAAGCAGATTTATAGATTCTCTGTTCAAACCCTAGAGCCAATAGGACGTCATGGTACTTAAAGGCTTCTGATGCAAGCCAATTCCAAACAGCCATACTTCAGACCAATGGGGGAATACAACATCTTAAAATCTGCCACCCCCCCAAGACCATATGTTAGGCAACCTGGCTTCCTTGCGGGAGTTGAAAGACTTTAGCAGAGAAACACTCACCAAACTGGTTTAAGGCAATCCCCCCACAACTCTGTCATAAAATTCAAAGAGACCCATTTCTGGTGGGGGTAAACATGAATGCTTCTAACTGATGTAACACTAAATTACTTTGCTTAGCCTAAATTACAAATAAAGACATACAAAATATTTATCTACTTAAATCTTACATCACAACAGTTTCCTATTCCTAGTTCGTGTGGATCTTTGCGTAAAGAAAAACCTCCCAATGTTTGTGTGAAATTTACTCTTAACAAGTTTCCAACTGTGTCCGATTGTTCTTGGTGAACTCTTTCTAAAATAACAGTCTCAATCCAATGGAGTAATTCATTTTAAAATTTTAAACTCCTCAATCGGGTCTCCTCTTAATCTTCTTTTGCTTAAACTGTAAAGGCTAAGCTCTTTTAATCTTTAATTATAACTCATCCCCTGTAGTCCTCTAATCATCCCAGTCGCTCTTGTCTGGACCTTTTCTAGTGCTGCTATGTCCTTTTTGTAGCCTGGAGGCCACAACTGCACACAGGACTTCAGATGAGGCCTCACCAGTGTGTTATAAAGCTTGAGCATCACCTCCTTGGACTTGTACTCCACACATCAGGGCGCTATATAACCTAACATTCTGTTAGCCTTCTTAATGGCTTTTGAACACAGTCTGTCAATTGATGGTGTCAAGTCCACTGTGACTCCAAAATCCGCTCAATTTTCTGACCGCAAATTGAGTATTCAAACCTAACATTTTTACTTCCTATGTGTAATACTTTACATTTACTGACATTAAACTTCATCTACCACTTCATCTGGTTGGTAAGTGGCATTAACTAAGATGTATCAGTCACCGTGTCTCTAGGTAATCCTTGGCATCCTTTAGGTCAGGGCTATGTTGGTGGATTCCAGTGTATTGTGTGAAAGATTAGAGGTCTCCGTGACCCCTTGAACCTTCAGACTAGACGTCAGACACCAGGTAAAAGTCCAAATAATGGTTTATTATAATAATAATTGTGCACAAAGCACCCTCCTCTCCACAATACTCAATAATAACAACAATAAACAATAATCCTCCACACTCCCAGACGCGTTGCCACTCTTCCACCCAGCTCAGCTCAACGTCTGGGATTTCCCATCGTCCTTTTATACACCCTGACCCGGAGGTGTTCCTGTCCAATCCGTCCACAGTTCCTTATCCCTTCCGGGTCAGGATAAACAGTCCTTTTCTTCAACCTGGGAGCATATCGTATCTTCCTGTCACGTGACCATGACGTACTCCCGGGTTATAGGGCACATAAGAGCCTCCAAGTCCTCCTACAGTGACTCCTAGTGGCCCCCAAGGTATCCAGCAGGGCTGTGTATAAAAACTACGTATTCCATGAGGCCCTGCTGGAACTCGGGGAACGTTCACCCTGTTGGGAGAGCTCCTCCTGGCGGCCTGGGGGTGAGAACTGGAATCGAAAGCCGGCAATCCACCACAATTGTTAATATCGAAGCTAGTGAGCCCATATGTGAAGTGTCGCGGAGTGACAGGCAGTGCAGGATCTCTCCTAATCGGCGCGTCTTCAGTGAATTGAACAAATATTTCATCCAGGTATTTGTAAATGATAAAACAAATGGAATGTCCCATGCAGAGGTAAAAACAAGCTACGAGTTTATAGATTTAAAATGAAAGAGTCAGATGTGTGTCAAGACCTCATTACACCGAAGTTGAATAAAACCCCTTTACCTGTCGGCATTATACCAATTGTATTAAAAGAAATGAAAGACATCCTCTATAAACAGTTATTAAGCATATTTGAGCAGTCACTTCAGAAAGGAGAAGTACCTGAGGACTGGAAAGTTGCAAATGTGACTTCAGTGTTCAAGAAGGAAGACAAAATGTATCCTGGTAATTACACATCAATAAATCTTACTTATGGACCATGCAAAATTATGGAAACTATAAAAAGAAAACAAATAGATAATTACATTTATGAAAATAACATACTAAATAACATGGGATTATGAGAGGAAGATCTTGCCAAACCAATCTTAGCTATTTTTTTGAAAAGGCAATTGCAATAGTTGACAGAAATCTAATGTTATTATATTGTTTACTTACTCAGAAAGACTTGGACCAGCTTCAGAATTGGGCGATCACTTGGAAAATGCAGTTTAATGTAAAAAAAGTGCAAAGTGCCACACATGGGCAAAAGGAACATCTCTATGTATATAAAACCCAACATCTGCCTGTCTGTCTCTCCACTTTCACGAGAGAACTACTTAACGGATTTAGATTGGGTTTTTTTTCCATAATTTGCTAGATCATTCCAGTTGATTTTGCGACTTCTCTCATTGTGCTATGTATCATACTTCGCTTGCGGTACCGATTTCTTTGCTCGAATCCGAGAGAGATGCATTGGGCCGAGGGGAGCGGGGCAGGGCCCTCCACACTCACGCGCCAGCCTCGGGTCGTTCCTTACCTCTGCTTAGCTAGCGAACAAGAGAGCTACTTAAAGGATTTAGATCGGGTTTTTTCTAAAATTTGCTTGAATATTCCAGTTGAATTTGCGACTTCTCTCATCGCGCTAAGAATCATAGTTGGCTTACAGGAACGATATATTCGTGACAAAGGCTGTGGGCTGAGGGGAGGGGGTAGAGCCGGGCAGGAACCTCCTCACTGTCCTATTTCACTACTGCATGGGTGGACGACTAGTCAATTATAAATACAAGATGGGGGACACCATCCCAGTGGGATGAACCACTGGACAGGATTTAGAGGTTTATGTTGATGGCACAACATTTTCATCACTTAAACAATGTGCAGAAGCAATTAAAAAGGCAAATAACATGGTATGTTATATTGAAAAAACAGATGAATATAAAATAAGGAATGTTATGATCAGACTATTTAACACACTAGTGAGACGATATCTGGAGTATTGTGTGCACTTCTGGTCACCACACGACAAGACAGACATAGCAGCACTTGAAGCTGTGCAGACCAGGATTACTTCATGACTTCAGGACGTGGCCTAGTGTGACAGACTCAGACAATTAAACCTGTTTAGTCTGAGCAAAGGAGACTGTGTGGGGACCTCATCCAGGTCTTCAAAATTCTCAAAGGCATTGATAGAGTAGATCTAATAGAGTTCCTTCAGCTTAAGGGTGAATTGCGTACTGAAGGACATCAGTGGAAATGAAGGGGAAGATCATTTAAAACTGAATCCAGGAAGCGTTTCTTTATGCAGAGTTGTGGGACTCTGGAAGAAACCACCAAGACATGGAGTTGAAGCAGAAACCTTGATCACCTTAAGAAGACTCTGAAGGAGATATTGGGACAGTTTAGCTAGTAGCTAAACAAACTGGCTTGATGGACTGAGTGGTCTCCTCACATTTGTTGAATTTCTTACTGTTTATGTTCTTATGTGGATAGGGTGTGTGTGTATTAAACGTACAGTGCAAGAGCAGAGTTCCAAATGGAGTTCCACAAACCCCACGATAATACAACCCTAAAACGTAGATACTGGGAAATAACAGCTAGCTTAATTCGGCTAGGAGTCCAATTAAAAAAAGAAGAAAAACCTGCAGCCACAGGGGGTCCCCAGGACTGTGTTTGAGTGGCACTGCTTTAGGCCATTATTTCTGAAATGTTTCCTGTAAGGATGGATAAATGGAAAAAGGCTGAATCCACATAAATGTACCTAGAGTGCTCCCTTCTTGCTCGTCTGTTTACTATAACTGTACTGGACACTGCTCTGTGAAGTAAGCCAGCAAAATGACAACAGCTTGAAAGCTGACACATCTACATTCTCTAAAAGGTTCAATTGGCACCCACGCTGGATCCCGTAAATGTGAAGTGCATCAGCTGCTAGTGTGGTATGTGTCACTTCCAACTTTGGGGTGCATAAGTTACCATAGTTTGAGAACACACCTCTAAGCTGGTGGAAACCTGCTGTTTCTTGGCACTACTGTTAAATGTGCTGCTGCCATTGTGAAGAGTATGGTCTGATCAGGTTAAAGGTTTCCTGCTGACACCTTTGCTGAAACACATTTAATCCTAGTCAGGTATTCATGGCAGAGTTTACTCCAGGCAGACACGTGGCCAGTTATACCTCTGTCCACTTTCAGTCTGCCGATGGCAGGTCACCTTTCCCAAAATACAAAAGAAGATGGGGAAGTCAACCAGGAGCGTCGAGGAGCTGCTTCCGAGCAGGAGACGCAGTTGCCATGCCAACGAAGCATCAGCACATGCAGCTGCTCAAACACCATGGGGAAGCGGGGGGAGTTGGGGGGGGGTTCTGGTTTGAGAAGACAATCTGCATCTGACAGTTATCCTTCTATAGGGCTTCCTGATTGCTGTCAGCACGGCCGCATCTCCGAAGTGAAAGTAGAGACGGAAGAGCAGCAAACCCCCCACCTCCCAGTGTTCCCCCAGGGGCACAGTCTGAGCCTGATCTCTGTGGGCATAGGCACTAACAGATGTTATTTCTATTTATATTCATGCTTGGTAGCTTGGCAAACTAATTACCCAGTGATGCACCAGGTACAAACATTCTTGCGCCGCACACATCTCATCTGATTCTGCCACTTTTATATTTTGGGCCATTCTGCACAGCGGCAGTGGTTGTCTTTGGTGGGAATTGCAGCGTTTCCATAGATAGATAGATAGATAGATAGATAGATAGATAGATAGATAGATAGATAGATAGATAGATAGATAGATAGATAGATAGATAGATAGATAGATAGATAGATATGAAAGGCACTATATAATAGATAGATAGATAGATAGATAGATAGATAGATAGATAGATAGATAGATAGATAGATAGATAGATAGATAGATAGATAGATAGATAGATATGAAAGGTACTATATAATAGATAGATAGATAGATAGATAGATAGATAGATAGATAGATAGATAGATAGATAGATAGATAGATAGATAGATAGATAGATAGATATGAAAGGCACTATATAATACATAGATAGATAGATAGATAGATAGATAGATAGATAGATAGATAGATAGATAGATAGATAGATAGATAGATAGATAGATAGAATTTTTATTTTTTAAGAAAACCTTTATTTACGATTATAATACAATGACAGTCATTATTATTAGACACTTTTCTGTAATATATGAAAAAACATTTATGACTTTCAAGTTCTTCTAGTCACATTTTACTACGTGAAATTCAATTTCTGTTGTACATAAAACATGATTGATATCCCATATCTCCTGAAATATTCCTGATTGTTTCATTAACTTACAACATGGTGTAATGGGCATGCAATGAAGGAGTGTGCTGGTGGCCTTAGTCAGGAGAATGCAATGGAGACAAGTTATGCAGAAGCGTATGTTTTATGCCTTCTCGACCTCTTCCAGCTTGGGAGTGAAAGAGGAGCCCACAGAGGAGTAGTGGGCTCAATTCTGGAGTCCTCCGGAAGTCCTGCCCCTTCCATCGCCATCCCTTATATAAATGTGTCAACAGCCTGAAGCTGGCATTTGTTTTTGGACCCATGATTGGTGGAGGCACACGAGTCTGCAGGAGAATTACCATTGGAAAGAGCACAAAACTAATGCTAAGTCTGCACCATGTTTTTATTAGTTTTGTTGCCTTTTCTTTATTAATGTCGCTACTAATAAACAGGAATCTCGGTAAAATCCTTTCACTTTATCATGTCTTGTCTCATTTTCCCCCACATATGCAAATTCAAATTTGTAGCTCAGGTTTTGCAGCTTGGACAGCTGAGGTACCCCTGAGCCTTCAGTACCCTCAAGGAGGTCACATCTCTGGGACAGCCCAATCATTTAAAGGAGCAATCCAGTCCTTGGCATTATGTGCCACCTTCTGCCCACTTAGACTTTTTTTTTAATTGCACCCAAACCTTCCATTACTTTCCCCTTTTATATAGGACTAGTTGCCCGCACAGCTCCACCTGTGTAGTAGTGAAACAGGACAAATTTTAAAAATCAATTAAGAAACAGGTATTGTTAGCTAAGGGGAAGAAAGGTAATCTCCAAAACGTGGACAGAGGTGGAGCAATTTGAACGGAGGCTGGCGTGTGAGTGAGGAGGGCCCGATCCCTAACGTTACACTATCCCCTCCCCTCAGCCATTATCTTGGATTATCGAGAATAAATCGCTCCAGCAAGTGAACTATGATACTTAGAGAGAAGTTTCACAATCAACCAGAATGTTCAAGCAAATTATAGAAAAAGACCCGATCTAAATCAGTTATGTAGTTTTCTCATTCGCTAGTGAAGCGGAAGCAAGGTACGCTCCGAGACTGGTACATGAGTGAGGAGGCCCTTGCCCAGCTCCCCACTCTTGACGTCATGCTTCCCCCTCCCCTCGGCCCACAGCCTCTGTCTTGGATTAGCGCAATAATATGCTACTCGATTAGTGCCAATATATCGCTCCTGCAAGTGAACTATGATACTATGCTCAATGACAGAATTCGCAGAATCAACCGGAATGTTCAAGCAAATTATTGAAAAAAACCCGATCTAAATCCTGTGGAGGCCAGCCGGGACCCATGCCTGGCCAGGATGTCCCTTCTGTACTTGGTCCGGGGGAACAGCCATGGGCAGCACAGTACCTCCTCCAGAACGCTTTGTGGCAGCCCCCCTGGATAACAGTAGTGCCTCTGGCTTCATGGGAGTTGGTTGCAGCCCTGTTGGGATCCAAGGGTGCTACCGGAGAGTGCTGAAACAGCTGCTTAGCCCTCTTGGGCAGCAGTTCCGGGTGTGGCAGAAGAATAGCCCCTACAGGCTCAGGGACAATTGCAGCACCTGGTGAACTCCAATTCCCATGAAGCCCTGCAGGAGTCTGAGGTATCGATGCCAACCAGGGGGTTTCCCATTTGGTGTTCTGGGGGAGGTGTTGCTATGTCCACACTTGCTCCCCCAGTCCTTCCAAGGCCGAAGCATCCTGGCCGGGCAGGGGTCCCGGCCATCCATGACAATCCGTTAAGTAGTTCTCTTGTAAAAAGCTGACAGACATACAGACAGACGTTGGATTATGCATATATATAGAGATGGGTCAGAAATTCCTGATAATCTGCGTACTGAGTTTTTAATTCTAAGTCACTCAAACCAGGAGGTGTCATGCTTGTTAATAAATTAACAATGCATTAATTATTCCTATATTTTGAAGATTATTTTAAAATTTAGCAGCTTATTTTCCTTATCCACTACCACAACATCCATTGTATAATGGAAAGGTCACAATTTGCTGCCCCCTTTAGGACAACATGGGTATTGAGAGAAGAAGAATGAAAGTTGGTGCTAGCTGTGATAAAGTGTTCATCTGAGATGTCCATCGAACTTCTCCCAGCACCATCAGGTATAAAGTAGGACCTACCCTGGACGGAGAGCCCGTTCATTAAGGAGTCAATGAGGTCCCAAGTATTGCTGCCTACTGGCATCCGTGAATGATTAGCAATGTCCCTTGTGGGCAGTGTTATAGTGTACTTGCTGGCATAGATTTTTAACAAGTGCTTTCTCTGAGATCATTTATTTCTACATGGACTCTAAAACGTCCTTACTGTTTATCTCCTCAGATTTGCATTCAGTCCATCATTATCTTTATTGCTTTGAGGCAACCCCATTACTTTATCTATTAGGTTCTTTTCAAAGGCCATCTACAAAAACAAGTCCTTCCAAATTGGCAGGCTGCCCCATGGAAGCTTGTTTTGTTTGTTGGTCACTCAAGGTGCACAATTATTGCATGTTCTTCTATCTTTACTCAAGTTTTTAAACCCATCTCTTCTTCTCAGATATCCGGGACAGAAGGAAGAAGCCTGTTATGCTCTTCATTCATGGCGGCTCTTATATGGAAGGGACAGGAAACATGTTTGATGCCAGTGTGCTGGCCGCCTATGGAAACGTCATTGTCGTCACTATGAACTACCGCCTGGGTGTGCTTGGTAAGTCCTTCTTGCTTTATTTGTCTCTGCTCTGACTTGTAAAGAGAAAAAAAAGGAAAATTACACAGATTTTATATACTGTGGTAAATGAATATATTGTGATAGACATAATGGATAGACTGGCATATGATTGGGAATGGAAAGTGGTTCCATTATTGTGGAAGAATGGGGCAGATTGATGTACATCCCAGACGGAATTGTTTCTATACACATTACCAGTGAGAGACATCTAATGATGGACTGGGGGGGACTGCCTGCCGAGAACAGTTCATCCCCCAGTATGATAGGTGGCAGTGTACCTTTGGCAAGGTTCCAATATGGATAACCATAGAGTTGCATGGAACATAGAGTTCTTGAGGTCCCTTGGTGCCATCAGAGGATGCTTATGGAAGATAACTTACTGTTTAGGGGGGCTCAGCCTAACCTGGAAATGCTTCCTGGGTGTAATGTTGTGGCACCAACACTACTCCGGGGTCTGGCATTATAGGAGCCGACTTACCTCACTCTGGGACTGGAGTCAGGAGGCGATGGACAAATGTGGTGTAGTAGGACTAGAGGAAGGAGAAGAGAGATACTTGTGTTTATGGTGAACGAGTGTCTGTAAAGGTATTGTGAATTAAAGGTGTTTTAAACCAGGTGTCACTGGTGTCTGTGAGGTTGTGTTTGAGATTGGGGGAATCTGAGGCGCCCCCTACAGGTCACAATATGTAAGAGTATCTATCTATCTATCTATCTATCTATCTATCTATCTATCTATCTATCTATCTATCTATCTATCTATCTATCTATCTATCTATCTATCGTCAGTCACAAGATCATGGGGAGTGTTTTAAGAGTTTTACGTGGATGAATATGGGGTAGGATAAAGAGTGTAGCACTGCCACAAACTTCTGTTCCATTTGTTTTCTTAGAATGGAGGTAGAGATAGCATATAAAATCTAATGAGGTCACTTCCCTCACACACAAAGCCACGCCCCCTTCTGGTATCAGTCCTTTTTAATCAAAGCCCTCACAGGAAGTCTGCATTCAATATCAGACAAGCTTCTGAGGAGACCAGATATCTGTCTATCACACCTACTGGATATGAGTTTGTTCAACATTCTATTTCAAGACCATGGGAAGGCCATCTACAAGATTTTGGAGTTAGTCTGTGGGAATTTATTGTTCATTCTGTTAATTGTTAGATAGATAGATAGATAGATAGATAGATAGATAGATAGATAGATAGATAGATAGATAGATAGATAGATAGATAGATAGATAGATAGATAGATAGATAGATAGATAGATAGATAGGAAAGGTAGTATATAATTGACAGGGAGATATATATATAGAGGGAGAATGACAAAAAAATAAGCAGATATTCATGTACATATAAACTTATTGTATAAAATACTCTATAGTAGATATTTTATTCACTTGTTGATCATGTAGTGCCCTTCCTATCTATTTATCAGTTAGTGTACCTTTTTTCCTATCTATCTATCTATCTATCTATCTATCTATCTATCTATCTATCTATCTATCTATCTATCTATCTATCTATCTATCTATCTATCTATCTATCTATCTATCTATCTATCTATCTATCTATCTTATATAGTTTCCTTCCAATGATATCTGTCTATCTACATTATATATTTATATACTTTAAATTGAGATACTGAGAGTTAATACAGGTGGTTTTTTTATATTTAATCTTATTTTTTCCTGTGATCCAACACAAATATCACTTTCGCATTATTGTATAGAGTTATAAACACAGTACTGTTCATGGGTTTCCGGTATGTCATTTGTTTAACCTGCATTGCTTACTCGTGTAGTTACTAGGAATGGAATAATGAGATTCTGTATCCAGCCTATGAAATCTTCGTGCAAGAGATGAATTATTTGGGGGTGGGGGTTGATTTGTTTTCAATCCTATTTCTTGTAAAAATCTGTTTGTATGGGATGATTACAATAAAATCAATAAAATAAAAAAAAAAGAAATGAATCATTTGTTAGGAAACTTTACAATTAAATGCTAAGAGTTTCCATTTCAGCAGGGAGTTTGCCTACTTACACTCAATCAGAGGTCAAGATACGATGCTATTGGAAAACTGTATTATGGATTTCATTAATATTAATCAGTTAATTATTAACATCCAAATATGCCACAAACATTATGGTTTTGACATTCATGCAACATCTACCGGTGGCTGGGAAAATTACAATATATACAGTAAATAACTTGAGTGCAAAGAATAGAAATTTTTCTGACTCTAAAACCCAGGATGAAGACATTGAACACATGTCATTGAAGTTCCTATACACCTCAGTGTAATGTCATTTTAAGAAAAACTGTTTCCCGAACAGCAATGTTATGTATTTTTGAATGTATCTACATTGTGTGGTCTTGCATCAAAACAAGTGAACAGATGCACTCTGCGTCTACCCTCACTGAAAACCACACTACAATAATAAACCAAACATGCATTACAATGAAGAATTGTTCTTTCAGACTTGCACTTTATCATTACTTTAATGTAAATAATGTAATGTAAATAATTTAGTTTAAGTAAAGTTACTTTCAACATCCTTTAATTGTCTGTGGGCGACTGAAAATAACTGTTGTTTACTATGGTGACAAGGCAATGCACCAAAAAACACAAACTGAAATTAAAACCTCCACATTCACGGTCTGACAGGAATTATTTAAGATTTATCAAACCAACTCGTATTCCACCAGTTTACTGAAGAGCCAGAACTGTTTTTTTTCCCCTCATAGAAATTCATCTGTTATTAAGTTAAGGATAAACAGTTGGATATGCTGCCTTGTTTTCATGCAATCCTAACCTGTGCCGCAATGCCAAGCACGTATTCACATGAATAAGTTTGAATTGAGCATAGAAAGGAAATGAGCAGAGAACTAAACACATGAGTATCGTTGATGTGGTGCAATGACCGGTTCTTCTTGACAGGACTTTTCATTATTGCGTGAGATCCTCCTTCCTAAGTATTTGTTCTGGTTCTGTGTTGATTGTATTTCTTCTTGCCAGTGAATAAGTTGTGTGTGTGTGTTGTTGGGAACATCACAAGACTGAGCTGTTGACCTCTGATTTCCAGTAATTCTCATTAATGTGATGATGTCACAATAATTAAGTCAAGTGTCAAATGGCGATCATATTGCTGTGTGAACAACATTATAACTGTACAACTTTGAAAACACAATGAGAGGTCTAAAACTTGAAGGTACATCGTACCTGACCTGAGTCATAGTGGACTCATCAACATCTACATCCAGACCGTGTACTGAAGAAGGCTAATAGGGTATTGAGGGTCCCAGAAGTATGGAGTAAAAGTCAAGGGAGGTTATGCTAAAGATATATATAAAACACTAGTGAGGCCGCACCTGGAGGATTCTGTGCAGTTTTGGTCTCCATATTACAAAAATGACATAGCAGCACTATCTATCTATCTATCTATCTATCTATCTATCTATCTATCTATCTATCTATCTATCTATCTATCTATCTATCTATCTATCTATCAAGTCTAAGTTACTTTCAACATCTTTTAATCATCTGTGGCTGACGGAAAATAACTGTTAACATTAACAATAATTAACAATTAATAATAATTAATTAACAATAATATAACAATAATTAAGTCAAGTATCAAATGGCAATCATATTTCTGTGTGTCTTTCTCTACTCATGCTTTACGTAGACAACTTTATGAGCTCGTCCTGAGGTTTTATTCACTTCTGCAAGAAAGCAGAACAAAACTGAACACAAGCATTCAAGTCTACAGCTACATCCCCACTACCAGCAGTGTTTTTGAACAAAAATGATTTCAGTCCACTTTAGCATTTTCACATTTTTTATGAAAGTATCTCTGTCCACACTAAAACACCGAAAATGTATATGGCATAGTTGTCCACCTACATTGGGCGTGCCCATAGCATAGATGTCTTACCCAAAACTATGGCTCTGTAAAAATGTTATATTTACACACACACACACACAGACACACAGACACAATTCCAAAAATTATATTTTCGGACTCTGGGAGGTCTAAAATGTCGACATTCATCAAAATCTTGAAATGGAATTTTTGGACGATACCAATACTTTCCAAATACTTTGTATACGAGAAAGTCAGGGAGGTCTAAAACATCGAGATTCATCAAAATCTCGACATCGAATCTTCAGACGATTACAATACTTTTCCTATACGAGAAAGTAAAAACATGAGGTTAGTTTGGGCAAAAGGCTAAAACAGAGACTAACAAAACTGTAGCAGGCCTACATCAGATGAAATAATTTTTGCATTTCATTTACATTTTCCGATGTGTGTTACAAGTTCATTTATTGAGTAAATTCTAAACTGGCATATCCAGTGCCAAATACTTACCTAGCCGGCTGTATTTTTGATGCCTTTGGGCAAAATTTGACTGCTGGTATAGGGTGAGAAACATTTTCCGAATCCACACTACTTTATTACTATTTTATTATCGTTGTTATTATGTAGCAGACACCTTTGTCTAAAACGTCAATATTTGTGCCCTACCATTGAGGAACTGTACATTTGTGCATTAGGAAGATGTTATCATTATTATGACCATTTAGCAGATGCTGTTATTCAAGGCTACATGCATAAATTAGTGGAAGTACAAATACTGTACATGTATATGTTAGGAATTTCTTATTGTTATCAACATTGGTGTTGTTTGCCTAAAGCTGCTTCCATAAATTCGATTTAGTACATTACATTGGAGGGATTACACATATATATGCTAGAAATGTATTATTCTTGTTATTTTTCGGCAGCTTAGAAGAATCTTTCTAAATACACCATGGTGGCTAAGGGGCTGAGTGTGTGCACATTACTCTTTGGGGTGAATTTCGTAAAAGAGGAAAGAAAAGAAAACGCCCTCAACCTGTCTCCTCTCATACGTCACGGCAGGAAGTCCATGGTGTGGTCCTTCCGCGGGCAAGTCACACAGAATCACAGCCAAGACACTGCCAGGCATGCTGAGTGGACAGCAATGACATTGTGAAAGAATTGGGCAACTAAGCACTGGTGGTGGTTTCTGATTGCCATGTGGCCTGTTGTTTTCTTCACACAGAGAACCTCAGATACATGCACAAACCAGCATATTAATTCTATTAGTGCAGTATTTGACACTGTCAGACATGACATTCTACTGTCCAGAATGGAGAACATGCTGGGTATCTCTGGCACTGCCCTCCAGTGGTTCAAGTCCTATCTGACTGATAGGCAAGAGTTTGTTAGTCTTGGCAACAGCAGATCCAGCTCAGCGCCAGTCACACAAGGAGTCCCTCAGGGCTCTGTCCTCGGCCCTCTTCTCTTCTGTATTTATATGCTTCCCCTTGGCCATATTATACGTAGCTATGGACTGGGTTATCATTTTTAGGCAGACAGTACTCAACTTTATTTCAATGTTAAAAATGGAACTTCATCAGAGCTTTCTCAGCTCATGACCTGCCTCAGTGAAATTAATACCTGGATGGAGCAGAACTCTTTATAATTAAATTGCAACAAAACTGACCTCCTGCAAATTGGGACTAAAGTTCAACTTAATAAAATGAGCTCCTTCCCAGTCAGTCTTGGCGGTGATCTCATCAGACCTGCCTGTACTGTAAAAAATCTAGGTGTCATTTTTGATTCCTCCCTTTCTTATTCAGCCCACATAAACCACATTAAGAAACTTTCTTAATTTCACCTCCGTAACATATCCCGTGTTCACTCCTTCCTCTCCTTTTCTAATGCTGAGAAAATTGTCAATGCTTTTATCACATCCCGCATCGATTATTGTAACTCGCTGCTGGCATGTGCCCCTTCTAATCTTATATCACAGCTTCAGCTTATTGTAAACTCAGCTGCAAGAGCCCTTACTTGAACCAGCAGCCGCGAGCACATCACACCCATCCTGCTCCGTCTTCACTGGCTCCCTGTGTCTTACAGAATCGAATATAAAATCCTACTAATAACCTACAAAACCTTAAATGACCTCGCGCCAAACTACATCAGTGACCTTCTCCATCACTATGTGCCTGCCCGCCCACTAAGGTCCTCTGATTCTGGCAATCTTGTTGTGCCCCACACTAATCTACACTCCATGGGTGACAAGGCCTTCAGCTGTATAGCGCTCAGACTCTGGAATGACCTACCAAAATTAATCAGGTCAGCTGACTCCATGAATTCTTTTAAAAAACAACTCAAAACTCATCTGTTCAGGAAGGCTTTTAGCTCTACTTGACTTTATTAGCCTTCTTTTAGTTTACCTTTATGTCAAGATGCTCATGTAACCTGTGTGTGTGTGTGCGAGACCATCAATTATGTTGTCTGTTAGGCTATTTTTCTCTGAATTTACTATCTT
Organism: Erpetoichthys calabaricus; assembly: GCF_900747795.2. Classification (NCBI taxonomy): domain Eukaryota; kingdom Metazoa; phylum Chordata; class Cladistia; order Polypteriformes; family Polypteridae; genus Erpetoichthys; species Erpetoichthys calabaricus. The sequence goes on along the minus strand of NC_041396.2, from coordinate 281,437,709 downwards.
AATCTTCTTTATTTATTTATCTGGTTTGTACAATGCTATATACTGCATACCCTGCCATTCTATCTTAAACTCTGTGAAGTGCCTTGAGTATGGGAAAGGCGCTATAGTATATAAATAAAATGTATTATTAGTATTATTATTATTATGGAGTACACGCCACATCACCTGGTAGGCAGGAGGACTTTATTAACCTTCGTAACTCAACCCAATGTTACTTTGGAGGAAGTAGGTGGATCCGATTGTTGAGTTTCTGTGTTCTAATGCTTCTAATGTTCTAATTGTCTTCAGAGCATTTGTGATGTCTTGAAGTGATAGCATTAAGCCAAGGAGCTGGGGGGGCATAGTGAACAACCTCAAAAAGCATCAAGAGCCCAGGGAAGTCACGTTGCTCACAAACCTGTGTTTTTTGTGACAAGCGACCATGTTCTGTCTGTAATCAACATGGCTATTTAGAACTGCTTAATGGCCGACTCAGTGTTGTAAATCCCCCCGTATATGCAGAAGTTGAATATTTTATGAAAAACTGATATCGCTTATGCCACTCTATATAATGTGCCTTGAAATGATATTAAACATGAACTTGCTAATATCTGCAGGGTCATTTTTATATCACAGGCCTTATTTATTACTTCAAAAGCAGCATTGGGTCTCTTTAATGTTATATTTTTATGTTTAATTAGTGATGCCTTTGAAATATTATACATCTTAAATATTACATGCTAATGAGCCTAGTCTAGTAGAGGCAAAACTTCCCAGAATGAGAAGAGCGGAGTCTAGGGATAACATTTGTGCAAATGACTTGAACAAAGTGGCAAACACATGCAGTAAGAGGTGCAAAGTCCAGCCTGTCTGCACTGAGCCAGCTGGCATTTGGTGAGATGGCGTATCTCATAGTGGTAATAGCGTGATGCTGACTGTCTGCTGAGGTGACATTTATTACATATATCTTTCTTAACTGCACACATGCACTGTGCTGAAATGCACATACTCTGTCGTGAAACGCTTACACTGCACGCTGAAACACATACAGTAGAAATGCATGCACTGTGTGCTGCATACTGAGACTATCATACTGTATACAAAAATGCATAAACTACACACTGGACTGCTTGAACTGTATACTGAAACACATACGTTATATACTGTATGATAATAATTAGACAAAGACATCATAAAGATTTGGGGCCGCCACCCGTATATTGTTTTCTCAGATGCAAAAGTTGAACTTTAGTAGCACGATGTGCATAGAACAGAGTCCAAAACAGAACTGACTATCAGAGACAAAGATGGAGGCTTTAAAGGTCCATAAAGGAAGTGACGTCAGCAAAGGGCCCATCACCAGAAGTGATGTCTTCTGGTTTGGAAGTGACATCAGCAAAGGGGTCGGCAGCGGAAGTGATGTCTTCTGAAGCGCTGGAACCTTGCAGGATTTCCCGGGAAAGGTCTGTAGGGAACTGAGAAAGACAGTCAGCGCACTCCGCCGTCCTCTGGTTGGATGTTTTATTACAATTACTCAGGCCCTTTAGCTGCCTCCTACTCGCACGTGTGTGACAACTGAAACCATTGCACTGCATACTGTAACGCTTGCCAAGTCACCGAAGCACACATACCAATCAGCCTCAACCTTTAAACCACCTGCCTAATATTGTGTAGCTCCCCCCTGTGCTGCCAAAACACCTTTGAGCTGTCAAGGCCTGGACTCTACAAGACCTCCGAAGGTGTCCTAGGTGTCAAGACGTCAGCAGCAGATCCTTTAAGTCCTGTAAGTTGTGACGTGGGGCTTCCGTGGATCCAACTTATTTCTCCAGCACGGTCCACTGATACTTTATCTGATTGAGATCTGGGGAATATGGAGGCCAAGTCAACATCTTGAACTCTGTGTCGTGTTTTTTAAATCATTGCTGAACTTTTTTTTTGCAGTGTGGCAGGGTGCATTACCTTTGAAAGTGGCCACTGCCATGAAGGGGCATTAGTGGTGTGCAACAATCTTTAGGTAGGTGTTAAACTAGCACCCACATGAATGCCAGGGTCCAAGGTTTCCCATCAGAACACTGCCCTGAGCATCACACTGCCTCTGCCAGCTTGACTTCTTCCCATAGTGCATCCTGTTGCCATCTTTGCATCAAGTAAATGACACGCACACACCCAGCCATCCATATGACCTAAAAGAAAACGTGATTCATTAGACGAGTCTACCATCTTCCATTCCACTATGGAGCAATTCTAATGCTCGCATGCCCATTGTAGGCACTTGTTAAAGTTGCTGAGATCCTTACGTTTGCCCATTTGTTTTCTGGTGCCAGCACATCACCTTAAAGAACTGACAGTTCTCTCATTGCCTGATATATCCCAGCCCTTGACAGGTGCCATTCTAACACTTCACAAATGTTTGTTGGCTGCATACTGAAAATATTATGTTATATGCTGAAACCCTTAAACGATATACTGAAATACATACATTAGGTACAGTACTAAAATTAGTACACTATATTAAAACTCCTACACTATGTATTAAAGTGAACACGTAGATTATATATTGAGATGGTCAGTTTCGTCATGGTAGCGTCCTAGGGTGACCCTGTTTTCTCTTCTGTTCTGCAAGTCCCATCTTTAGCCCTTATATGTTTACTCTGACCAGCCTGGCCATTGTCAGCGTTAACTGCTACTGTACTTCAAAACTTCCACATTTCTTTTACATGTGTAACCCCAGGCAATTAAACAAAGTACCAGAACAAACAGGAGAGAACTGTACACCATTTACTCATGTACAGATTAAGTTAAGATTTTCAGTTGTGCCCAAAATTTAAGCAAAGTAAAATGCGTGTTGGCAAAATAATACAACCTGATTAATAAACAGTTTATCTTGTGCACTTAAGTGACCAGGTGGCTCTCTGTCTTAGTAAGCGAAATGGTCTTTGGTCCAATATGGCCCTTTGCTGGCATGGCAGTGTTTGTCTTGGTAGAGTTCTATATTACTCTACTTTCCCCTTTTGTATTCTTTATTGTGTAACCTTTGTCAGAAGGCCTTATATCCCATAGACTTTTCACTGTTTATAAGGTATTGTACTTTATAACTTCTCCCCACCTTCCCTTCTATATCTATAACCAATTACATAGAGTAAAAGACAAGCAGGAGTTAAGTTACAGCTTTAAATAGTATATTTTAATATTGGCTACCATACAACCTGATAAATGCTGATGTGTAGTTTCAGGCGGCACACAGACTTGTTAGTTACTCAAATGTCTCTGGTCAGGTCATCATTTTAGCCACCTGCCTGTCTCAATATGGCTGCCAAGTTGTGCTTCTCAGAGTGGCCTTCTTTTCAGTCCATGGTGTGTGAGATGCTCCTTCATCATGATGGTGTGAGAGAGAGGGAGAGAGAAAAAAAATGATAAGGCAACCAAATTTATGTATTCTTTGTCCAAATCCTTGCACCAGTAGGGCATCGTGCTACAGAACGGCCAATCCCAAACAGCCATACTTTATACCAGGGGTGGGCAATGTCGGTCCTGGAGGGCCGCAGTGGCTGCAGGTTTTTGTTCCAACCCAGTTTCTTAATGAGAAGTCAGTTATTGCTGATGAAGCACTTATTGCTTAAGTGACGTTTTGATGCTTCATTTTAGTGGTCTCACTTGTTAAGGTTCTCCACCCTTAATTGCTTAATTTCAATCTTAAACTGCTGCATTCACTGTTTTGATGACACCTTTTTAGCAATAAAATGTAAATGACAAAGCAGCCAGTAGTTCTCCATCTAGCTTGTTTCCATTTACATCTGTTTGTGTTCATCATGCACTTTTTGATTTAATAAAAAACGTTTTAGTCTTCAAATGATTTGCATGATATCTTTGTAAAGGATATCTACGATATAAGAACCTTACATTGCGCAGACTAACAAGCCATAAAATTAAATAAGTTCTGAGATTGGCAAGGATTGGTTTCTAATTAAGCAACTGGGTTAGAATGAAAATCTGCAGCCACTGCGGCTCTCCAGGACCGACATTGCCCACCCCAGCTTCAGACCAATGGAGGCATACAGTACCTTTCACACCTGCCCCCAAAACAACAACAACAACATTTATTTCTATAGCACATTTTCATACAAAAAGTAGCTCAAAGTGCTTTACATAATGAAGAAAAGAAAAATAACAGACAAAATAAGAAATTAAAATAAGGCAACATTAGTTAGCATAGAAAAGGAGTAAGGTCCGATGGCCAGGGTGGGCAGAAAAAACAAAAAAAAACTCCAGAAAGCTGGAGAAAAAAATAAAATCTGTAGGGGTTCCAGGCCACGAGACCACCCAGTCCACTCTGGGCATTCTACCTAACATAAATGAAATAGTCCTCTTTGTAGTTAGGGTTCTCACGGAGTCACTTGATGCTGATGGTCATACAGACTTCTGGCTTTTAATCCATCCATCATTGTTGGAACATCATGGTGCTTTGGGTAGATGGTGGTGGCGCAAGACACCACCAAAAGGACACCGGAAAAGGAAACAGAAGAGAGAGTAGGGGTTAGTACAGATTTTAGAGCCACCATGAAAAGTTATTATAATGAATTGGATATACAGATCATTTGGATATACAAAACCATTTGTTAAGGTGAAGCTTGCCAGCTAGGTATTCTGTCTTTCCTGTGGGGGTTGACTGACTGACTGAGAGAGTCCTGCAGAGAATCAGTCACTTGCCAAACTGGTTTTAGGTACTTCCACTGAACCTGTCATAAAATTACAAAGAGACTCAGTCCTAAAAGGTTTTGGTTAGCCAAATATCAAACCACCACTGATATGACACTAATATTACATTGCTTTGTCTAAGTTCCAAATAAAGACATACAAAATATTTATCAACTTATATACAAAATTTCACACCACAACAGACAGAAACAGACAGAATGACTGTCCATATAGGCAGCTTCTTTATTAGCCTAAATTTAGGCTAGACCAGCTTCCTTGATTGACCCCCTGGACCAACGGGTCATCATAGTGCAGGGTCTCCCTAGTGTCATTCCAGTCCTGTTTAAACACGACGCAGCCCCCATTCCATTCCTGGCCAGACTTTTCTTTCATCTCGGGCACCTGTATTCCCCCAGGCTGTCTTCCTGGAAAGGGAAAGGGTTCTCGTGCTTCTAAACTTCCATAGGTTCATAAACTCTACCTGTACAACTAAATCCACACTTTTGATGTCATAGATAGAATATCAAAGCAGTAGCTTCACACTCAGTCGAGGGTTGGTTATAACAAAACCCTCTTTGTGTAATCCGTTACAACCAGATTGATGAAAAGCCTTCAACCTCCCTACCATAAGTTACATACCCCAGAGCAGCACTTATCTGATCTAGTTGGGTCATAATATGCCCAAGCAACAAATGGCTTATGTAGTATTAGTTTAAGTATAAAAATATGACTCAAACTTATTCGATAAAGAAAATATTACATGCTAAAAAATGGCCACATTATTAGGTACACCTTGCTAGTACCAGGTTGGACCCACTTTCACCTGCAGAACTGCCGTAATTCTTTCTGGGGCAGATTCAGGAAAGAGCTGGAAACATTCATCAGGGATTCTGGTCCATATTGACATGATAGCATCACGTAGTTGCTGCAGATTTGCCAGCTGCACATCCACGATGTGAATCTCCTCTTCCACCACATGCCAAAGGTGCTCTATTAGATTGAGATCTGGTGACTGTGGAAGCTATTTGACTACAGTGAGCTCATTGTCATGTTCAAGAAACCAGTTTGAGATGATCTGAGCTTTGTGGCATGGAACATTATCCTGCTAGAAGGAGCCATCAGAAGATGGGTACACTACGGTCATAAAGGGAATGAGATGGTTGGCAACAATACTCAGTGTAGGTTGTGGCATTTAAACGATGCTCAATTGGTACTAAGGGGCTAAAGGTGCATCAGTTAAACGAGTCCCCCTCTGTAAACACACAAACCGCCTTAGTGGAGGACTCATTGTCTTTGATTTGAAATGATCATCTTAATCAATTGAAAATGACAATACAAAGCTTTGTCTTTGCTTTTTTTTTTTTTTTTTGTGTTCAATGATTCCATGAAGCACAGAGAAAAAGTAATTTAAGGTTCAGATGTCTGAAATGTGAAGAAAATGGCTTTGATCAGCTTCAAACAAGAAACCTGAATAGGTTATTAGAGACAGGCTTGGGATAGGGGTCATTTTTACTCTTATTGTTTTATGTGTCATTATTAACACATTGTTTAGTGATTATGATCTTGTGATGATTGAATGGCAATAAATCAAAGGAGAAGTAATACGGAACTCAACTGCACTGTCCACCAGGGATGGGCTTACTGGACCAATCTATCTATCTATCTATCTATCTATCTATCTATCTATCTATCTATCTATCTATCTATCTATCTATCTATCTATCTATCTATCTATCTATCTATCTATCTATCTATCTATCTATCTATCTATCTATCTATTGTGGCGGACAGTCGGTACTTATTCATAATGGAAGGACTGGGTGAGAGACCATGATAATGCACCAGGGCATTATCTCCCCAAATCGTTACATTGCAGCAGTACCTCAGATTCCCACAGGGCATTCTGGGAGTTGAAGATTGCAGATTCAGCCATGTTAAATTCCGTGGATGCCGACAGGAGATGCTGCAGGGACTGTGGAGCCCTACTTCATGGGGCTTCCGCCTCACCGGGAAGTGCATCTGGACCATGCTAAAGGGCCACTGGAAGTACTCTTGGGTGCCACATAAAAGAAGCCTGCTGCCTTGATTTGGAGAGCTAGAGTCAGGAGGAAGGACAACAAAGCTTACCTGTAGGAGTGTTGGAGGCAGTGACAAAGAGAAGAAAGAAAGATGAAGTATGGCTGTTCATTGTGCTTAGTGCTGTGGGAAACACTTATAGAGAAGGGTTTCCCATGAATACAAACTTTCTAGTGCTTTTATGCTGGTGTGTGAGCCTGTTTATGTCAGTTTTGGGGAGCTGGAGTGCCCCTTATAGTCCACACTATTTACAGTATATAGTACCTTTCACATCTACAGTAACAGGTAAAATTCCATCAGGTCCAATGGCTTGAAGCATGTGTGACTTTTCTGTTTGTGAATCTATGAATGCAGTTTGTTTTTACTCCTGCATGGAGTATTCCACTTGTTTCTTCCTTTACAAATAATTGAGTAATATATTTGTTCAGTTCATTTGCAATTTCCTTCTCATTTTCAAATGATTTCTCATTTTGGGATTCTTGAATTTTCCTCTTTTTACTGGAGTTGTACTTTTTTAGTTGTAAATTGTTTGCTGCTTATTTTGACCTCACTAGCTATTCTTTTTTTTTTTGTTTTGTTTTATTCAGTTTCTCATTTGACCTTTTAGATACTTTTTGATGTGTTGCTATAGTTGAGCTTAGCTTCTTCTGCTTTGCTTTGAAAAGTGTCTTTAAAGCCCTGCAAAAGAACCCAGATGGAGAGATCAGAGTGGCTGTGATCAGGAGATGTGAAGTGATCTCCAGCAGGCCTTGCAAGGTCTTTAATCTAAACATTTCAAACGGTCTGCTCGCTGTCTACCTGTTTCCCCCTTGTAGATGGCTGGACACTTCTGTCATGACCTACTCTAGATTATTTGTATTAAACTCTACTCTAATTTGATGCTGATAACTTCATTGAGTCCTGCCCTAATTACCCACCTATTGAGTTCCCCCATTATTAATAAACCCCTTGGGTTTTGGGAGGGGTGTAGATTATAAAAGAAGTTTCTTTGGGATTTAGGCTAGAGAGAGAGTGTGAGAGGAGAAGGACAGAGCAAGGTATGGAGAGTTAGGGTCGGAGGGCCTGGGCCTTGGGTTTGGCTTTGGATTTCTTGTTGCTTGTTAAAGAAATGTAATTGTTGTTAGCTAGCCATCTATGTGATAAATGTGGATTGTATGAATCTAGCTGTGTCAACTTTGTGTAGCTAGATAGCTAAGTTAGTGTTGTCCTCCTGTCTTGTTTCTGTTTTGTGTAACTTTCTCCATATTGTGAGTTTATTTTCTTTTTAACAATAAATGGAGTCTGTTTTTAGTTAGCTGGCTTAGTTTTGTGTGTGTGTGTGTTTTGTCTTCCTCTCTCTCACTTGTGTGCGGCCTAGTTAAATACCCCTAGGCCTTTTAGTAGGCCGTAACACTACCTACAAAGAAATGGAGCAAATCAGATTTTTAGAGTGACACGGGTCCCCTTATCTAATATTACATTTACCAGAGGGACGAGATACAGTATAGTGTTGTTGGCAACATATTTGCAAGTGACCCAGCGCCTCCTGTCACAGCTCAAAATGCCTGGTTAGGAATGTGGCCCTCCTCTCTAAAGTGAATAAGGATGAGGAGGTGCAGTAGATTTGGCGGACGACGGAAGAAGATCAAGGGAGTGTTAAGAAAAAAAAGGCTGCAAAATGGGAAAATTAAGAGTGTTAAGGTGGAATGAAAGGACCAGCAGGATGAAGGTTGCATTTTTGGGGTTCCTTTTAGAGGCCTACTCCTGCCTTGATTGAGGGTCCTGTCCAAAATATGAGAACGGGGATCCTCTATCAATGAAGAAACTTCACATTCTGAGTGATTTATTATAGATGTCAAACTCAACATTGCAGAGGCAGTGGAGTCTAAGGAACTGTGAAAGAGCTCGAGAGTTTTTAGTATATCAGAGATAGAAAGAGCTGAAGAGAAGTTACATGTGTGAGCCAGTTAAACGGAGGAAATACAGTAAGTCCAGGAAAGCTGACAGAAAGAATAATATCTAAAAATGGAAGAGTTGTGGTGGAATCATTGGGACCGTAAATCTGAGGGACGCATGGAAAGCAGTAAAATCAGTAAAGAGCTCCTAGAGCAAGAGGCAGCACCGACACAGCACCATAAGGAAATTGCTGTTATTGTGGAGGTTCGTCTCTTAGACCAGCGTTTCTCAACCTTTAATTATTTGCGATCCGAGTTTTCATAACAGTTTTAATCGCGCCCCCCTAATGTTTTTTTGAAACCCTAATAAAAGTTATTCCTATATTTTTTTCTGCCGATACACCTCTACAAGTTTATAATTTCCCTACGAATAGCGAAATTACGCCACATATGGCAACATTCGCACCCCCTTTTTTGTTACTTCGCACCCCACTATGGGGGCATGCCCCATAGTTTGAGAACTGCTTAATTTGCCTTTGAACCCCCAACACAACTCTTAATGTCACCCCCTTAGAATTTCTAAAGGCCAGCTTGCTCTCCATTACCTATATTATCACACTTACCTCAGTAAGACCCTTGTGTCAAAGCAGGCAGGCGGTAGTGTTTATGGCATTGGTGCCACGATGCCTATCCGCCTCCAGAGGGGCACTTAAAGCCTTAATATTTTGTTTTTCCACAAGGCTCTTGTAGAAGTACTCGTATGCGACGAGTAATATCTCTCTGTAGGGCAAATTAAATTGGCTGCCTTTCGGACTGTGTGGCCCAGTTAGATAAAAATCTTGAAGGCTGTTTTCTCTATTGTCAGAGCCGCCTGCGCGGGTGCGTTTTTTCATTATTTCTTGCTCTCCCTTTCTCTCTTCTTGGGTCCTGTAATTGCGTCTCCTGTTTCATCAAAGTGTTCATTAAGAACACATTGACCAGCATTTTCTATCTCTAGTGTGTCTTAAAAGTACAAACACAAAAAACTATCAGACAGTCTTTTTGTTCTCGTGGCACAAAGGCCCAAGCGTCTGCTGTAATGCGCCTAATAAAAGGCCATTTGGAATTTATCATTTGGAGGGGCCGAGATTGATCTTGGAGGGGGGATTAACTGTCGCCGTTAAGAGCGCCTCACTTCAAAGATAATATGATGACATCTCACATCATGATGTGCTGCACATCACATCGGGCCTTTGGGACAGACCACTCGGTGGCGTAGCCGCCAACTGGCGAAGGTCAGGATTGCAGGCAGCAGTCATTACTGTCACGTGTGCAGAGTACAGCAGATTTCTGACTTGCATAAACCATAAAATAGAAGCCGTCAAAGCATTTTCTGTCGTGAACAAAACTCCAAGGCACTTTACCATTATTCCCATGAACACTTACTGAGCAAATTCTTAGGAACACTACACATGGACTTTTGAATGTGTTCCCTATGGTTGATTCTTTCAGGGAATCTTAATCATCTACTCACAGAAACTTCCAGAAATTTTCAGGTTTGTAGGTCATCATGGGGACAAGAAATGAAGGCAGCAGTAAACATGGTGCTCCCTGATGAGAACAAACATGTGCTCATGCTCTACCACATTCTCGTTGTGGTATAATGGCAGCAGAAAGCTTCAAGAAACTGAAGCTCATCTTGGCAACCAATCACCGACTGTTCAGAAGTAGTTTGCCAAGTTTCATACGTCTACACAAGCAAATGTTTGGGTTAGGTTTTCCAGAATCTCAATTGAGGTCACCGCAAGTGCAAGTTCACCACAACAGTGCCACCAAGACCATCCTCTTCGTTGGTGTCTCTGGAATCAGACTTTGGATACCCCAACCATCTCCTCTGATCTGGCTAGTTTTGATTTCAGGTTCTTCTCCAAAATCAAAGCCAACGTGAATGGAAAATTGAGAAGATGTGATCAAGGCCAGGAATGAAGGACAGGCAAAAAAGATGGTTTTTGAAAAACGGAGCCAAAGTGCATTGAGGTTGGTGGCGATTAGGTGGAGAAGTAAAGAATGAATAAGATTTCTGAGGAAAGAAGTGTTGAGGTTATCTCTTTTATTTCTATTAAAACAAAAGGATTTTTGGAACCCACCTCGTAGTAAAACTGGGCATGGACTCCTTTTGCTCTTAAAATAGCCTCAATTCTTCATAGTGTGGATTCCACAAGAAACATTCCTTCGAGATTCTGGGGAATGTAGGCATGATTGTATCTGCAGATACATCAGCTGCACATCCATGCTGTGAATCTCCCATTTTACATCATCCCAAAGGTGTTTATTTATAGTGTTTCTCAATGGGGGGCCATAAACATCCAAGGAGAGCTACAAAACAACTGACAATAATTATAAAATATGAGGGTAAATCAAAAAGTGGAGCTAATTTGAAAATTATGAGGTAACTGCAATAGATAGTGACTCGATACAACACATGTGCAATGGCTTATGGGTAGTTTGTACACACACAGTTTAGCTCTCTGCCGTTAGTCTAGTTGAAGCCAATTGCAAATGAACATGGATGCTACTCTGCGGGATTGCACTGCTGTTGAACAACACGCCTTAGACGGATTTCTTTGGGCACAGGGAGGAGTAAAACCTGTCAAAATTCACCTGGTGCCTTGGTGCATTACTATGCTGGAAGTAAGCATTACAAGATATGTAATTTGCTCAGCAGTGATTCTAAAATAGGCCGTGGCATTCACGTGATGATTGATTGGTATGCCAGGATAATGTTCCCCACACCATTACACCACCACCACCAGACAGGGCTGTTCACACAAGGCAGGTTGGGTGCATGGATTCATCTTATTGGTGCCAACATCTGATCCTACCATCTGTATAAACTATAAACTATAAACTAAAAGTTTTCAGACCACGCTATGTTTTTCCATTTTCAGCTGTCCAGTTTTGGTGAGCCTGTGCCCACTACAGCCTCAGCTTCTTCTTCTGGGCTGACAGGAATGTTAACCCGATGTGATCTTCTGCTGTTGTAGCCCATCCATCTCAAAGCTAGATGTGTTGTGCAATTCTGAGATGCTTTTTCTGCTCATCACAGTTGTACAGAGTGGTTATTGTAACCTTTCTCTAGTCTTGAACCACTCTGGCCATTCTCCTCTGAAATCTTTCATCAACAACTATCACTCACTAGATGCTTTTTGTTTTTATGAGTAAACTCTAATGGAGATCAGCAGTTACAGAAGTATTCAAGACAGCCCATCTGGTACCACCTGTCATGCCACTGAGGTCACACATTTTCTACGTTCTGGTGTTTGATGTGGTCATTAACTGAAGCTCCTGATCTGTATCTGCATGATTTTATATATTGCACTGCTGCCACATGATTGGCTCATTAGATAATTGTGTGATTAAGCAAGAAGTGCAAGTCTTCCTAACACTTTTCTCATGAGTGTACTGTATGTGGGAGCACTTGTTCAGGGACACATAATGAGGCAGAGGTCAGGGTTGGTTGTCATGATACTTGGTTTTGAGTTCCTAGAGTCAGTTTTGTGTTTCTTATCATTATGTTTTGGATCATACCACCGCACCATTTCGTGGTTGCTTTTTCTAACCAGTATCTCCATTTTCATGCCGGGGCAGATCTACCATCAGGACATTCTGGATGTGTGCCCAGTGTCCCATGATGGATAAGGGCCTTTCTATCAAACACTCCCTCACGTTTGATGAAACGATGAGGTATCCATGAACCAAAATAGTCAAGGGAGGCCACCCTACCCAGGGGAGATGAAGTGATAAAGTTTTGCCAAAACCAAATATGAGAAGTACTGCACTGCATTACATACAATACAATACAATACAGTTTATTTTTGTATAGCCCAAAATCACACAAGAAGTGCCGTGATGGGCTTTAACAGGCCCTGCCTCTTGACAGCCCCCCAGCCTTGACTCTCTATGAACACAAGGAAAAACTCCCAAAACAAAACCCTTGCAGGGAAAAAAATGGAAGAAATTTTGGGAAAGGTATTTCAAAGAGAGACCTCCTTTCCAGGTAGGTTGGGCGTACAGTGGGTGTCAAAAATACACAGAACAGAACACACAAGGAATCCTCAATACAATATAATAAAACAATAAAAATATTACAAGTACGGAGCAGAATTTAACAGTAGATTATATCACACAACACGATTTGGATTTGTTTAGAGTCCTGAAGACCTCGGCCATCAAGCTGTCTCCCCCTATTGGCCATTCCACAGCTGAATCAGTGCTCGTCCAGCCAATCCGATGAACCATTACATGAGCCGATGTCTGTACCCTGCAGTTTTAAACGTTTGATTGACCCTCTGTTAAGGAGCTAAGTCACCCAGGGATCAGAGCCACACTGTTGAATGCAACAGCTTCCTTACTGGTCACATGGGTTTCCAAGTTTGTGTTATGAGTCCTGGTTGCCTCACATAACTCAAAATTAAGCCTCCAGGCTCCAATGAAGCGTAGCATCATCATGGGCTGTCATGCAAACTATATAATAATATTATGATAAAAATATTGTATGTACTGTGTTGGGTTGGCACCCTGCCCAGGGTTTGTTTCCTGCCTTGCGCCCTGTGTTGGCTGGGATTGGCTCCAGAAGACCCCCGTGACCCTGTAGTTAGGATATAGCAGGTTGGATAATGGATGGATGGATGGATATTATATGTATTGTGGAAAAAAAATACTTTAGAAATCAATCGCAGATACTGCAGGTTAAAAAGTAGCATAGATAAAATCTCAGAAATTCTGGCCAGTTGGCCTGAGGGAATACAGGTGTCTCAGCTACCAGACCCTCTCCTTGCCACAAAACCTTGGCATCACTGGGATTGCCTTCAGGTATCATTCTGTTCCGTGGTTTTTCTTATCAGTGCTATTTCAGTGATGTGCAAATCTCAGAATATCATCACTGGTATTGCAACCTGGATGAAGGAACAGCATCTCCTGCTCATCCTGGAAAAGATGGACCTTGTTTTTCCAGCTCACCTTGTCTATTCAGCAACCCATCTCTGTTCAGCTTGGCTCATTATCTCTAACACCTGTCAACTATTTGTACAGTCTTGGGGTGGTGATCAATGACCAGGTGTCCATCACTGACCATGTTGCTATGGTCCTTCAGTCTAGCAGGTTCACTCAATTCATCATCCGCAAGATCAGACCTTGTGCAGCACAACTCCTGGTCCAGGCTTTGGTCTTGACACATCTGGACTACTGCAGCTCTGTTCTGGCAGGAGAACTGGTATGTGTCACCAAGCCACTGTAGATAATTCAAATTACAGTGGCAAATCTTGTGTTTAGCCAGCTGAGGCGGGGACAGGTCACTCCTTTTTAAGATCACTACACTAGCTCACTGTAGTGACTTATATAAACTTCAAATCCTTGGTGCTTGACTTAAGAATAGTCAGTGGGTCAGAACCTATGTATGTGGAAACACTTGGGATCTTGTACTCCTTCTTTCCCACTCAGGTTTGTCGATGTACAGCATCTGATGATGCCACCTCTGTATGGCATTAAATCTCAGTCCTGACTCCAGGAACAAGCTGCCCACCTCCATTCAATATTCTCACTCTCTTAATGTTTTTTTAAGAAGTGGCTGAAGGCTCTCTTGTTTGGCAAATTTCTTTCTAACTGGAAATGTAACTCGCTTGTATTTTGTTCTTAGGTCTTCACTTGTGATGATCAATTTTATAAACTTGTCCTGTCACACTTGTTCCCAAACAGTCCCAAAGACTGATGTTACTCGGTTATGTTGACCTCTTTGGTGAGTTGCTTTGGATACACACATCTTCTGCTAAGCAAATAAATAATCAATCTGAGTTGAAAGGACATTCTGGCTGGGGGTGGAATGGGACTGCGTCGTGCTGGAATAAGACTAGTTTGAAATAAGGAGTCAACTTATCCTATTAGTCTGGGAGGTACATGAAGTCGGATGAACATAAAGACAGGGTCACAAAGAAAGTCCTTCCCATTTCCATCCGTGGAGGAGGATGAGACACAGCCATGTTCAGACATGGCACACTGCCATTTGAGAGCCATATTGGATTTAGAGACAAGCCAGACAAAGCTAGAGCAGAGACTAATCAATAAGACAGAGAGCCACCTGGTAGCCTACTAGGTAGAACTTTATTTGTCCCCAGGGGGAAACTGGGCTTGTTACAGAAGCTCATTAGATAGATAGATAGATAGATAGATAGATAGATAGATAGATAGACCAAATTGGACAAGCTGGCTTGTGGCTTGCACTGGCCCAGTAGAAAATGGCCTCAAGGCTTTTGCTGACCCCTGCAAAATTGTTGTAATGACAAACCAAGGACGTAACTGGGAGTACAGGAATTAATTAAACAACAGCCAGAAAGGGAGACAAAAATCATCTGTTGAGAAATGCAGTAAGAGAGTTACCAGCCAGAATATGAAGCAAAACACAAGACATAAATCAAAGTCAAAGAACAGAAAAGAATATATAACCAAAGGTATCTTTACCAATAATAATGCAATTTTTATGTGCACACTCAGGCACACAAGGGCTGTTGCAACTTTTAAAGCAATCAGCAGATGAACATAGAAGTCCCACAGTGGAGTTAGGCAGACAAAGGCCAAAATGAGGAAGACAATAAAAAAAACAAGCATGAAATTCAAGAGAAGAACCAAAAATGTAGTAGTATTGAAAGCATAATCAAAGTCAATGCACTTCTTCTACGTGCTTTATAAAAAAAAACTACTGAGACCCACAAGTGGTACACATATAAATGCAGATTTATTGAAACACCCAAAGAACAAGGTAGAAACTGATTAAACATAAATGAAAAACCAACAATATCCATTGTGATGGAACTGGAGTGTCATTTAGCCCCAAACCCCCCAAACATGATCACAGAGTCCCAGATTCAAATAAAGGTGTGTTTATTCAACACAATTTCACAAGTAACACAAGCACAATATCCTCTCTCCTCACAATATGTTTCACCACCGCATTGCCCTTCTCCAGTTGAGTGTTGCTGCATCTCCTCTCAGGTCCCAACTTGACTGGACACGGGAGTGCAGTCCCTTTTATTAAAGGACTCAGGAGTCTGGGCCATTGGCCGATGGAAGTACTTCTAGATCATACAGAAGTCCCAGTTATTAGGGAACTCATCTCCCTGCAGTGCCCCCTTGTGGCACCCATGGTCCTGAGAGGGGCTGTGTTGCTGGACTACACCTCCCAGCATTCCCTGCTGGTTCCCGATACAGAGGGCTGCTGCCATTTGGCATCCTGGGGGCATAACACATGCCTTGCAGTGTCTTTCACCACTGATAGACTGTCTGTCCATGCAGTCAGGCCATCTCTCCTGGCTCTGGTTGCTTCTTCTCCCCTGTCCGGGATGCCCGTCCAAGCCATGTGGTACTGATACCGTCCATTAATTAATTGATGAGCAATGGCCAGTTGATAATAGTGGGGATTAATATCGTGAAAGAGAAAGTCAAAAATGAAGTCACAGTCCTGGAGGCCTCTGCCAACTGGCCACCTACCGGCTCCTGAGTTTTTAGAACATTAGAACACTCTAGACGAGAACAGGCCATTCAGTCCAACAGAGCTCGCCAGTCCTATCCACTTATTTCTTCCAAAAAAACATCAAGTCGAGTTTTGAAAGACCCTAACGTCTTACTGTCTACCACACTACTTGGTAGCTTATTCCAAGAGTCTATCGTTCTTTGTGTAAATAAAAACTTCCTAATGTTTGTGCGAAATTTACCCTTAACAAGTTTCCAACTGTGTCCCCGTGTTCTTGATGAACATTTTAAAATAACTGTCTGGGTCCACTGGACTAATTCCCTTCATAATTTTAAACACTTCAGTCATGTCACCTCTTAATCTTCTTTTGCTTAAACTGTAAAGGCTCAGCTCTTTTAATCTTTCCTCATAATTCAACCCCTGTAGCCCTGGAATCAGCCCAGTCGCTCTTCTAGTAGCGTAGTCTGTGCTGGTCCTCCAATCTGATGACTCCAATGCTCCTTTATCCAAGATGTGTTTTCAAAATGCAGGAGAGTTGCCAAGTGCCACATCAGGATACCAAGAAGAGAAACAGAATAGCAAAGGGTTAGTAATGGTTTAAAAATATTGTGATACTTTCATTTCTGTACAAATGACTGACAAACAGAAATAGAGTATGCACAGCTCATTAGCAGCTCTAGTCAGGGTATGCTAAACTGAAATTGTGAGTCTTCAGCTGGGATTTAAAAGCTAATACTGATCATATCATATCATATCATGTCATACCAGTTGGCAGGGTAGTGTAGTGGTTAAGGCTTTGGACTTCAAACCCTGGGTTCAAATCCCACTACTGACACTGTGTGACCATGAGCAAGTCACTTCACCACCCTGTAACCAAGTGTTTCTCAAATATTGGATAAAGGCATCAATCAAATAGTAATAATCATATAATATCATACCATACCCTGGGTAGGTTTAAGTCCTGCCGCTAGTACTGCTGGAAATGGCTGTGGCTTCCCACTACCCTGGATAAAAAGGTTGGAAATAGATGGATGATATTTGTAAGAGCAGGTGCATCGTCTTCTTCAGCACACGGCACAGTACAAGAATAAACTCAAGTGGATTGATACGAGTATACGTGTGTAAGTATGCGAAATGTGTGTGTGTGCCGACCAGCGCAGATGAAGAGGCTCCCGCTCACACGAGTGACCTGTCAGATTGCATGAGAGCAGAAGAGTGAAAGAGAGAAAGGAGGCCAATGGTGGCGATCGTGGTGGGGGGTTTACTATAAATAAAACTGCTCTCGTTCCTCCTTTGACTTGGCAGTGAACCTTTCTCTTTCCCATTCTTTCTTTCTTTCTCTCTGCGCGCTAACGGGAATGGAATTACACAACAGGGGTCACGGCACAGACAAGAGATTATTATTAGTCTTTTCTTCAAACCAAGAAAGGAGGGCAGCACAGCTTCAGGAGGGACTACAGGAAACTCCCAGGCTCTGGGCCTTGTCTCATATTTGGCTCCCAAGGCAAAGCTTCAGCTGTGGCCAAGTTATGCGTAAATAAGGCAACAGGGGGAAAAAAAAGCAAAAAAACAAAAAAAAAAAAACAAGAAATGGGGGGCCTTGAGGAGGGGGGGGGGGCGGATAAATGGCCTTATTCTTCATGATGTGAGATTAACAAATGGAGTGAAGGAATCGGCCAACATCGGCCCCTCTCTCTCTCTCTCTCTCTAGTCTAAACACCCCCCCCCCCCCACCACCACCACCACCACCACCCCGCCCGCAGACAAGTTTCCATGGCAGCAGAAGATGAAATCGATCTGTGGGACCTGGAAATTTCCTTTAGGCAGTAAACTTCACGCTTTTCATGCCAGACAAGGGGACAAGATGTTTCCCTAGTCTATCTCTCGCTGTCTTTTTTTTTTTGTTGTTCCCTCCGTCTGTTTCATTCACTTGACGTGTTATACAACAGCACAGGATGGGGAAGTCGAGACGAGATGCTGCCGTGTCATGTGAGGCCGGCACTGGCCGAGGGTGGGTTACGTTGACCCTTTGGGAATTAAAAAAACAGCACGGTATAGGAGCGAGCCGCTGTTTTCTGTCACTTGATCGATGGCCATGCGGAGCGGAGGCAGTGGCAGTGGCTTTGAAGGGAGCTCTGGGTGTACATGTTAGCCCTCCATCCTGACAGCGGACCTTTATAACTGTGCCAAGGTATCTCAACAGTCACCCACTAGATGCCCAGTAGATTTTAGCAATTTGGAAGTACTGATATGGCATCCTGAGAACATGGCATCACCTTACATGAAGGGTCCCTAAAACTCAAGTGAATATTTAGTTTTGTAAGGGAGTGACGATGGAAGTGACATTTCATCTCATATTAACAATCTGCATCGGTTCCTCTTAAAATCTTGCATTGAAAGATCTTGCATTCCATTCAAATTCTATGTTTTTCTCAATGAAGGGCGCTATATAAAGTGACTGACTGATTCACCATCACTGGTTCTTAACTAGATGACCGTTAAGCCATTGCAACTCTCAATCCTTTTAGTCACCTCCCACCACTGTTCATTAAGGACAGGTGGGTATCAGCTGACATCCTCCAGAAGATGGCGCTGTTGTGCTAAAATTCAAGAAGTGGAAGACTTTTACTGCATTGTTAAAATGTTTAGTAGGCAAACTTAACTTAAGTCGATGTCACATTACAGTTGGAGGCGTCGGAGACTGCTGCTCACATCACCTGACGATGTCACAGGACATGAACAGAAAGCACAGGGGATGTCAGGTGATGACCTCCCACTGCAGCGTTGTATTTCTAAAGTATCGTGAGCTCTTGGGTCAGACTGAACAATGGAGCCAGTGGCCATCCAGAGGCTTCTGTGGTGCAAACTCCGCCATTCATTCTGTTATGGTATGTGAAACCCGAGACATCAGACAGATGGGCTTCTCTTGTGTTTTTGGGGTCTAAATCACCTGCAGTCTTTATTTCTCATCCTGGCAGTACATGCATTGGACTTCAGGGAGAGTGCTTATTGGTTGTCAGCTCTCGTGCACATGAAGCCCACCACTGCAGCTTAAGGCAGAATCCAATCTGTATGTCAATAAGTTGACCGTTAATCAGTGGCAATTGGACAATAACTTGACCATTGATCAATTATTAGACCACAAGTTAGGCTTCATAATCACTCATTGAGGATCTGGACGTTACCCTGTGCTTCTTAGTGTGACTTACAATGATTAATAATTTGACTGTTTTGTTTTGAATAATAATTTGACCAAAATTTAATCAGCAAAATCTAATAGTTTATTTTTGATTATTGCAAGATGTTTGATGCCACATCAAGAAACTGGACTTTACAATACGCTCAGTTGTAGCGGTCAGGGGCCGCTAAGATTCACACCGTCAAAGATGACAGTGATTTATTTATTTTAATAGCAGAGATCCCAGGAACGTCCCCAGCCTTGGATCGACCCACACACACACACTCACTCACCAAAGAGACAATAAAGCACACTGGGAATGGCAAACAATTACAAATATAATGACCCGAAATAAGTAATGAAATAGTAATACCACCCCTGACTCCTTCGGCGATATTACACATAAACAAAATAAACACAAACACTACACAGCAAAGTCCATATATACGAAACGGGTTGAAAGACGAAAAGTGACCAAGTTAAGTCCAGCGATCTGTATGTTGAAATGGAGAAGGAAAAATACAGTCCTACCGGTAGTTACTGATGATGTTGATGGTTGATGGTTGATTCAGGAGCGCTCCACTCTTCCGGAAAACCAAATAATCCAACACAGTTCTCAGTGTACAGGTAGACAGACAATCCAGACCCCAACAAACGAATACAGTCCAAGACAAAATGATTAGAGTTCTAATAACAGCAGGAGAGACGACAAATAACCGCAACAAACCAAAACAAAACAAAACTTTTTTTTCTTCCTCTTTGCCCTCTGCCCTCCTTTTAACTGCCTGTGGCTACCTTTGACCCCAGCAGCCCCAGCAGGGACTGCTGGGAGATGCAGTTCTTAAGTAGCACTGCTACACAGTAATACGACTCTTAATAAGTGAGAATCAGCAGTTGGGCTGTAATTTGACCCACACAGTTTGTTCAATAACTTGACCATAATCTGATCACTAATAATAAATAATTGGGCTATTATTGGTTGATTTATCGTTTAACGATTGACATCTGGTATTTTAAGCAGAATTTGATTTTTAAAGTTTATTTAATTTTTAAAAAATAATTTGACCACTACTGCCTGGTAAGCCATAATATGACACTTGAGTTAAGTTTGCTAACAAGTCAGTTAATTACTGATAATTAGTCATTTGACTCTAATTTAGCCAACACTGAAATGATTTGGCAATTATAGGTTTGAACATTTAGTAGTGAGCAGTCGATAGTCTGGTCTTGACAATATTCTCAAAAAAATACTGTTAATAATTACACCCATAATCAGTTATGTGCAATTTGACTATGAATTGACATTTAGAGTTTGTTCGATGCTTTTGACTTTTATGGTTTGTTTTATTTGTTTTTGATGGCACAGTGGTAGTGCTGCTGCTTTGCAGTAAGGAGACTGTGGAAGATTGTGGGTTCGCTTCCTGGTTCCTCCCTGTGTGGATTGTGCTTTGAGTACTGAGAAAAGTGCTATATAAATGTAATGAATTATTTTTATTATTATAATTTTACTGCTAATAATTGATAATTGAGGATTTGTCCCTTACAGGATGCAGAAAAAACATTGACCCGTAAATGCCAATAGGGACTCTGCTCTGTTGGGCCCTTGAGCAAGACCCTTAACCTGCAATTGCTGAGCACTTTGAGTTGTGAGAAAAGCAATGTATAAATGCAAAGAATTATTATTATTATTATTATTGATCAGTTAGAAGTTGACCATCAAAGGTTCATTTACTGGATAATTTGACCCTTATGGTTGGTTGAGTAACAAATTAATTGAAAGTCTGACCATTGCACTATGCTTGTTAATTTGACTATTAATATTTAATAATCTGGCTAGTAGTAATTTATGGTAGGAGAAGCTCACCTCACCTTCATCATTAATTTTTTACAATCATTTGCTGATAATCTTACTGTTTGTTCAATAATAATGATAAGTCATCATTCCTGTTTTGAGCATTACGGTTTGCTGACAAACGTGCCTTTTAATTATTGCTTTACAGTTTGTATTGGCCGATTACTAACAACGACCCTAACATCACCTGTTCGTGAGAACTGAGAACTGGGCCACAATTTTAAATTTTCATTTTTGTTCACTTGGTAGCTCAGAATCTGAACGTTCAGACATAATCGTTAAGGTTTGTTCAGTGATTTGACACTGTAAAAGGTGTATTTGTTCATACATAGTATATTTTGGCTATTAAATTATTAATAATTTGCAATTTGACTTTAATTTAACCATTAAACTTTGTATTTGGTCATTAATAATTGATATTGGAGAATAAGACCCCCATTTTGTCATTAAGGTTTGTTCAGTAATTTGCCTCTTCATGGCTCAACTCCTGATCACTTAGACATTAATCGGCCAGTAAGATCTACTCAATAATTTGACCAATCACAAGTAACAAGTGGCTTGACCATCATGAATAATGAAACTTTTAGTAATTGGTCATTTGGCTATAACTGTTTGACTGTTACAATGTGCATTCAGCCATTAGAAACTGACAACTGAAAGTGTGACCACAATTCCAACATTCAAATGTATTCGGCTATTAGCTCATAATTTAATCATTTAGCCATCATTTGGCCATTAACGTTTATTCAATTATTTGAATGTGTAAATCTAATAAATGGTCATTTGACCACCACAATTTGACCATTACAGTATATTTTGATATTTATAATTCAGTTTATGTTGGGACAGTAGTAATTAATAATTTTGAATTTGGCCACAGTTTTACCCTTAAGGCTTTTTGAACTTGACCATGTAAATCTTATACAGTAATCCCTCCTCCATCGTGGGGGGTTGCGTTCCAGAGCCACCCGCGAAATAAGAAAATCCGCGAAGTAGAAACCATATGTTTATATGGTTATTTTTATATTGTCATGCTTGGGTCACAGATTTGCGCAGAAACACAGAATGTTGTAGAGAGACAGGAACGTTATTCAAACACTGCAAACAAACATTTGTCTCTTTTTCAAAAGTTTAAACTGTGCTCCATGACAAGACAGAGATGACAGTTCAGTCTCACAATTAAAAGAATGCAAACATATCTTCCTCTTCAAAGCAGTGCGTGTCAGGAGCACAGAATGTCACATAGATAGAGAAAACAATCTCTAGCAAACAAATCAATAGGGCTGTTTGGCTTTTAAGTATGCGAAGCACCGCGGCACAAAGCTGTTGAAGGCGGCAGCTCACACCCCCTCCGTCAGGAGCAGAGAGAGAGAGAGAGAGAGAGATAGAGAGAGAGAGTTTGTTTTTCAGTCAAAAATCAATACGTGTCCTTCGAGCTTTTAAGTATGCGAAGCACTGTGCAGCATGTCGTTTCAGGAAGCAGCTGCACAAAAGATAGCAACGTGAAGATAATCTTTCAGCATTTTTAGACGAGCGTCCATATCGTCTAGGTGTGCGAACAGCCCTCCTGCTCAATCCCCATACGTCAGGATCACAGATAGTCAGCGCAAGAGAGAGAGAGAAAGTAAGTTGGGTAGCTTCTCAGCCATCTGCCAATAGCGTCCCTTGTATGAAATCAACTGGGCAAACCAACTGAGGAAGCATGTACCAGAAATTAAAAGACCCATTGTCCGCAGAAATCCGCGAACAAGCAAAAAATCCGCGATATATACAGTGGTGTGAAAAACTATTTGCCCCCTTCCTGATTTCTTATTCTTTTGCATGTTTGTCACACAAAATGTTTCTGATCATCAAACACATTTAACCATTAGTCAAATATAACACAAGTAAACACAAAATGCAGTTTTTAAATGATGGTGTTTATTATTTAGGGAGAAAAAAAATCCAAACCTACATGGCCCTGTGTGAAAAAGTAATTGCCCCCTTGTTAAAAAATAACCTAACTGTGGTGTATCACACCTGAGTTCAATTTCCGTAGCCACCCCCAGGCCTGATTACTGCCACACCTGTTTCAATCAAGAAATCACTTAAATAGGAGCTGCCTGACACAGAGAAGTAGACCAGAAGCACCTCAAAAGCTAGACATCATGCCAAGATCCAAAGAAATTCAGGAACAAATGAGAACAGAAGTAATTGAGATCTATCAGTCTGGTAAAGGTTATAAAGCCATTTCTAAAGCTTTGGGACTCCAGCGAACCACAGTGAGAGCCATTTTCCACAAATGGCAAAAACATGGAACAGTGGTGAACCTTCCCAGGAGTGGCCGGCCGACCAAAATTACCCCAAGAGCGCAGAGATGACTCATCCGAGAGGTCACAAAAGACCCCAGGACAACGTCTAAAGAACTGCAGGCCTCACTTGCCTCAATTAAGGTCAGTGTTCACGACTCCACCATAAGAAAGAGACTGGGAAAAAACGACCTGCATGGCAGATTTCCAAGACGCAAACCACTGTTAAGCAAAAAGAACATTAGGGCTCGTCTCAATTTTGCTAAGAAACATCTCAATGATTGCCAAGACTTTTGGGAAAATACCTTGTGGACTGATGAGTCAAAAGTTGAACTTTTTGGAAGGCAAATGTCCCGTTACATCTGGCGTAAAAGGAACACAGCATTTCAGAAAAAGAACATCATACCAACAGTAAAATATGGTGGTGGTAGTGTGATGGTCTGGGGTTGTTTTTGCTGCTTCAGGACCTGGAAGGCTTGCTGTGATAGATGGAACCATGAATTCTACTGTCTACCAAAAAATCCTGAAGGAGAATGTCCGGCCATCTGTTCGTCAACTCAAGCTGAAGCGATCTTGGGTGCTGCAACAGGACAATGACCCAAAACACACCAGCAAATCCACCTCTGAATGGCTGAAGAAAAACAAAATGAAGACTTTGGAGTGGCCTAGTCAAAGTCCTGACCTGAATCCAATTGAGATGCTATGGCATGACCTTAAAAAGGCGGTTCATGCTAGAAAACCCTCAAATAAAGCTGAATTACAACAATTTTGCAAAGATGAGTGGGCCAAAATTCCTCCAGAGCGCTGTAAAAGACTCATTGCAAGTTATCGCAAACGCTTGATTGCAGTTATTGCTGCTAAGGGTGGCCCAACCAGTTATTAGGTTCAGGGGGCAATTACTTTTTCACACAGGGCCATGTAGGTTTGGATTTTTTTTTCTCCCTAAATAATAAAAACCACCATTTACAAACTGCATTTTATGTTTACTTGTGTTATATTTGACTAATGGTTAAATGTGTTTGATGATCAGAAACATTTTGTGTGACAAACATGCAAAAGAATAAGAAATCAGGAAGGGGGCAAATAGTTTTTCACACCACTGTATTTAAATATGCTTACATATAAAATCCGTGATGGAGTGAAGCCGCGAAAGGCGAAGCGCGATATAGCGAGGGATCACTGTAAATGGTCATTTGACCACCATAATTTAACCATCTATCCTAATCAAAGCATACAATAAGTATCAGTGTGTCTGTTTATCTTTGTGTCCATCCAACTGCTGTGTCTCTATCATTCCAACAAGTGGCACATCTCCAACATCCATCCATCCATCCATCCATCCATTATCCAACCCGCTATATCCGAACTACAGGGTCACGGGGGTCTGCTGGAGCCAATCCCAGCCAACACAGGGCGCAAGGCAGGAAACCAACCCCGGGCAGGGTGCCAGCCCACCGCAGGGACATTTCTAACATGTGTAGTGATATAATGCATTGCATTTGTCATTCCAACAGATGGTGCATCACTTATCCACCTTAAAAAAAGGGTAAGTGTCTGTATGCCTGTCTGCATGTCCTCCTGGTTGCTATGTCTCTATCATTACACCTCACAGGTGGCGCAGTGGTAGTGCTGCTGCTTTGCAGTAAGGAGACTGTGGAAGATTGTGGGTTCGCTCTCCGGTTCCTCCCTGTGTGGATAGCGCTTTGAGTACTAAGAAAAGTGCTATATAAATGTAATGAATTATTATTACAAAACATTTTTTTTGTAATAAAATATTTTGCATTTGCCATTCCAACAGATGGTACATCACAAACATTTGTCCACCCTAATAAAGGATAAG
Organism: Erpetoichthys calabaricus; assembly: GCF_900747795.2. NCBI lineage: Eukaryota > Metazoa > Chordata > Cladistia > Polypteriformes > Polypteridae > Erpetoichthys > Erpetoichthys calabaricus. The sequence goes on along the minus strand of NC_041396.2, from coordinate 281,412,426 downwards.
GGTTTGTGTGACTACATGGCACACCACAAGCAATATCTCTCTATATAAAATCCAACGTCTGTCTGTCTGTCTGCTTTTCACGAGAGAACTGCTTAACAGATTTAGATCGGGTTTTTTTCTATAATTTGCTTGAACATTCCGGTTGATTTTGCGACTTCTCTCATTGTACTTTGTATCATAGTTCACTTGCGTTACCGATTTGTTTGCCTGAATCTGAGAGAGAGGCAGTGGGCCATGGGGAGAGGGTCGGGGTCCTTCCTCACTAACACGCCAGCTTCGGGGTGTAATTTACCTCCACTTAGCTAGCGAATGTGAGAACTACTTAACTGATTTAGATCGGGTTTTTTTTCTAGAACTTGCTTGAACATTCCACTTGTTTTTTGTGACTTCTTTCATCGCACTAAATATTGTAGTTTGCTTGCAGGAGCGATATATTTGTGCTAATCTGGGACAGAGGCTGCAGGCTGAGGGGAGGGGAAAGCATGACGTTAGGAGTGGAGAGTCAATCTACCTCTGCGTTTTGGAGTGTGCCTTGCCTCCGCATAGCTAGCGATACCCTTTTGTTCATTGATTTTTTAAAGTTTGTCCTGTTTCACTACTACACGGGGGATGGCTTGTTAGTAGTAAAATGCATTGTATTTGTCAATTCCAATGGACAAAGTGATGTGCCATCTGTTGGAATGGCAAATGCAATGCATATGTCTGTATTATATGCACTTTGTTATGGGTTTCATAAAAGCGGTGTTGATGTCTGGGATGCGCCAACTGTTGAAATACCAAATGCAATGCATTTTATCATTTCAGATGTTTGTGACTTGTCATCCATTGGAATAACAAATGCAATGCAGTTTATTACTTCAGATGTTTGTGATGCTCCATCTTTTAGAATGACACAAACATAGCAACCAGACAGACACAGATACTCCATCCATCCATCCATTTTCCAACCCGCTGAATCCGAACACAGGGTCACGGGGGTCTGCTGGAGCCAATCCCCAGCCAACACAGGGCACAAGGCAGGAACCAATCCCGGGCAGGGTGCCAACCCACCACAGGACACAGATACTCAAACTCTTATTCTTTTATGAAGGTGGATAAATTACAAAATGCATTTCAGTAGGTGGTGGACTGATGTCTGCTTAGTGGAGTTGATTAGTTGATTAGTGGAGACAATGTCGCTCAGTGGTTAAGGATTTGGACCTCAAACCTTGAGGCTATGGGTTCAAATTCCACTACTGACACCACTGTGTGACCCTGAGCAAGTCACCTGACCTACCTGTGCTCCAATTGGAAAACCAAATGAAATGGAACCAATTGTATCATAAATGTTGCATGGATAGAGGCATCAGCCAAATAAGTAAATTCTTAGATTTTACCCAACCTTAAATGCGTAGCACAGCTAAGTACAGTATAATTTATTAATAACTCATAATGTGACCATTACAGCTTTTATTTGGCCAGTAGTAACTGATGTCTGAGAATCTGTTCCCAGTTTCCCCATTGAAGTTTGTTCAGTGTTTTGCTCAGAACATTTTAATTTGGCCCTTGAGGTTTGCTCAGCAATGGCTCCATTGATTGTTACTCTGCCCTCCACAGTCTGACGCATCTCATATCACAAATTGTCCAAACCCGCTTGATGTCATTCCGGGTAGCCTCGACCTGCAGCACTGAGCCCAGAAGCAGGGCACCCTGATGCACACATTCACGTTCACTAAGGCCAGTCGAGAGTCTCCATTTAACTAAACGTGTACATCTTTGGGATATGAAAGGCAAAAACTGTAAACAAATAAAAAGTGACGTGGACACGGGGTAAACTCCAAACACAGCACATCATGCCCAGCCGAGTACCCTAGTGTTCCTCTCGTGTGGCATCAATGAGCTAGTCCTGTGGGTCCGATGCTCTCAGATTTGAAAATGCCATGCCATGCCATTTGGTGTAATTAACCTCCACCACTAAACATTCAAGCTGATAAAGATACAAAACACCAAAGAAAGACATTGAGATGAACAACAGAGATGAAACACTGCAGAAGGAAGGCACAGTGGGACGCAGTGAGCTCCAGCGAGGGGCTGACAGGGAGAACAATGCCCAATATTAACCTCGAGGCTCGAAGGGGAGGCCTCGACAAAGAGACCCCCGTTCTCCGGCTGCACACTTTCATTGTGAAAAGCCTACCAGTGAAGGCTGAATGGCCCGTCTCATTAGCAGTAATGGAGGCCCCGCCACTCTCATACTCGTTCGTATTCCTCATCTTTTGGTTCCATAATCGCACCACAGGCAGACAATCTGCGGCTAATGATGACTCCCCGAGTTGAATTTGGCATAACGTTTAACTGCAAAAGTGCAGCAGGAGCATCTAAGGCGGTGTCTCTCTGTCTTCATCCGTGGCCTCATTATGGCAACTCTCGTGACCTGAAGACTCTCAGAGCGATTACATCTGTGAGCTGCACAAGTCAGCTGAGAGATGACAGGCTTGTCGGTGATTGGCTCACCCTGCCAGGCTTCTGACATTGCCAGAGGAGAAACAGCCTGTGCTGAAGAAGGCAGGAGAGAATCCATTTGAGCGTCTCACTTAAGGCAAAGGTACAAATCTGCTTAGTGCGGCTCGTCATTTTTAAACCGCGCTTAAAAGTCTGGGCTTTGGCTAATAGCTCCTCCCGAGAACAGTGGAGCTTCACGGCCATGGAATGATGTGCTTCATGCTGAAATATTGAAGTGTTCTGACGAGAGAAGAAGAGCTCATCACGTAATGGAGTGAGCGCCAGGACGGCTGGGCTCATTGCTCTTGTGACAGTAGAAGCATCCAGAATGCTTCTCCTGTGCTCCTGTCTGTATCCCATACAGTTTGGAATACTACTGTCGAACATAATGGAGACGTGACCAGTGAGCACTGGTTAGCATGGCTGCCTCCCACCTTGTAATCCCAGCCTGATCGCTGCGACCTGAGCAGTGTGTTTGTGCTGGTCAGCATGGCTCTTCTGTGGATACCCCACATTTCTTGTCACATCCCAGAAGCTCTGTGTGTTTGTGTGTGTGTGGTAGACTGATTGTCAACATCCTGTCAGGATGTGCATTGGAGGGCCCTGCGAGGGACTGGCACTCCACCTGGGGATGCCTCCTGCCTTGTACCCAATTTTTACAGATAGCCTCTACCTTAATGCAATGTGAGCCCCCACCAAGTATTTCTGAATCCATTAAATTCAGTTTTAGGTCCATACAGAAGCAAAGTCTTTCCTGCATTTGTCTGGGAGCCACCGACTGCCCTGGCAAGCAGATATGAGGGACTGTGAAGAGCAACAAGAGAAGTTGGAGATAAAAAAAACGGAGACGCAGGGATAATAATAATAATAATAGGGTGGCACGGTGGCGCAGTGGTAGTGCTGCTGCAACGCAGTTAGGAGACCTGGATTCGCTTCCCGGGTCCTCCCTTTGTGGAGTTTGCATGTTCTCCCCGTGTCTGCGTGGGTTTCCTCCCACAGTCCAAAGACATGCAGGTTAGGTGCATTGGCAATCCGAAATTGACCCTAGTGTGTGCTTGGTGTGTGGCTGTGTGTGTGTGTGTGCCCTGCGGTGAGCTGGCGCCGCTGCCCAGGGTTTGTTCCTGCCTTGCGCCCTGTGTTGGCTGGGATTGGCTCCAGCAGACCCCCGTGACCCTGTAGTTAGGATATAGCGGGTTGGATAGATGGATAATAATAAATTTTATTTATACTGTATAGCGCCTTTCCCATGCTCAAGACACTCCACAGAGTGTAAGAAAGAACGTCATGGTATACAGTATATAGCGTTGTACTAAACCAGATAAATAAATAAAGAAGATTAAGACAGTACATTCAGAGAAAAGCCTAACAGACAACTTAATTGATGGTCTCGCACACACACATACAGGTTACATGAGCATCTTGACATAAAGGTAAACTGAGAGAAGGGTAATAAAGTCAAGTAGAGCTAAAAGCCTTCCTGAACAGATGAGTTTTGAGTTGTTTTTTAAAAGAATTCATGGAGTCAGCTGACCTGATTAATTTCGGTAGGTCATTCCAGAGTCTGGGCGCTATACAGCTGAAGGCCTTGTCACCCATGGAGTGTAGATTAGTGTGGGGCACAACTAGATTGCCAGAATCAGAGGACCTTAGTGGGCGGGCAGGCACATAGTGATGGAGAAGGTCACTGATGTAGTTTGGCGCGAGGTTGTTTAAGGCTTTGTAGGTTATTAGCAGGATTTTATATTCAGTCCTCTAGGACACAGGGAGCCAGTGAAGACGGAGCAGGATGGGTGTGATGTGCTCGCTGCTGCTGGTCTGTGTAAGGACTCTTGTAGCTGAGTTTTGAATAAGCTGGAGCTGTGATATAAGATTAGAAGGGGCACCTGCCAGTAGGGAATTACAATAATCGATGTGGGATGTAATAAAAGCATAGACAAGTTTCTCAGCATTAGAAAAAGAGAGGAAGGAGCGAACACAGGATATGTTACGGAGGTGAAAGTAAGAAAGCTTCTTAATGTGGTTTATGTGGGCAGAATAAGAAATGGAAGAATCAAAAATGACACCATGATGCTTTGCAGTAGAGGCAGGTCTGATAAGATCACCACCAAGATGGACTGGGAAGGAGCTCATTTTATTAAGTTGCACTTTGGTCCCAATTTGCAGGAGTTCAGTTTTGTTGCAAATTAATTATAAAGAGTTCTGCTCCATCCAGGTAATAATTTCACTGAGGCAGGTTGTGAGCTGAGAAAGCTCTGATGAAGTTCCACTTTTAACATTGAAATAAAGTTGAGTATCATCTGCATAAAAATGATAACCCAGTCCATAGCTATGAATAATATGGCCAAGGGGAAGCATGTAAATACAGAAGAGAAGAGTCCCTGTGGAACTCCTTGTGTGACTGGCGCTGTGCTGGATCTGCTGTTGCCAAGATTAACAAGCTCTTGCCTATCAGTCAGATAGGACTTGAACCACTGGAGGGCAGTGCCAGAGATACCCAGCATGTTTTCCATTCTGGACAGTAGAATATCATGTCTGACCTGAGTGTCAAATGCTGTACTGAGGTCTAACAGAATTAATATGTTGGTTTGTCCAGAGTCTGCTGCCATAAGCAAATCATTGGTTACCCGTAGCAGAGCAGTTTCACAGCTGTGCCGCGCCCTGAAACCAGACTGAAAGGGTTCCATCAAATTATTAGAGGTTAAGTAATTGGTGAGTTAGGAAGCTACAACACGCTCAAGAACTTTTGACAGGAAAGGTAAGTGGGAAATAGGCCGGAAATTGTTTAGATTGTCAGCATCAAGACCAGACTTTTTTAACATTGGGGTTACAGAAGCAATTTTAAAAGTGAGCAGCACAAAGCCAGTGTCAAGGGATGACTTTATTATTGTTGTAATAGTCGGGATTATGGCATGAAGGTAGGATTTAAGTAGTGTGGTGGGGATGGGGTCCAGTACACAAGTAGTCGGACTCATCTTACAAAGCAGGTCATTAACAAAAGCAGATGTCACTGGTGAGAACTTACGAGAAGGAGCTGGATGGAGTGGGAAAACAGGGCGAGATATGAACAGATGATGTATTTATGTTAGTTGAATTATTTAGATCTTTAATTTTGTTACAGAAAAAGTGGAGGAATTTCTCACAGACTTCAGTAGAAGAGGTAGTTGGGCCAGATACGGGTTAGAGTAGTTTATTAACTACAGAGAACAAAACCCTTGGGTTTTCGTGGCCATTTTCTATTATTCTGCCATAATGGGTGTTCTTGGCAGCAGTTAGTGCTTCTCTGTAAGTTCTTTGGTGGTCAGAGAAAGCCTGGATGTGCACGGTGAGGCCAGACTTACGTGACATTCTCTCAAGGCGTTGGCCAGCTGCTTTCATAGATCGCAATTCTGAGTTATACCAAGGATCTGAGCGCTTAAAGGAAACCTCCTTATGTTTTAAAGGAGCTGTTTTATCGAGTGCTGAATGAAGGACTGTGTTATAGTGGTCAACAAGACTATCTAGTGTTGATGGAATAGGTGAAGACAGTAAAAGATCAGAAATGGATCCAGAAAGGATAGAGGGACAGATATTTTTAAGGTTTCTGTAAGAAATTTGTCATTTACAGGTAAGAAGAGGGAGAGGTAATGAGACAGTGAAGAGCACTGTCTTATGGTCAGAGAGTCCCAAATCAGTGCTGTAAGTGTTGGCAACAGATAGTCCAGAAGTGCAGATCAGGTCCAGTATATGACCACCAGAGTGGGTGGGAAAATCAACATGTTGTGTCAAGTCAAAACTGTCCAGTAAGGATAGGAATTCATTTCTCAGTTTAGATGTGGGGAGGTCAATATGGATGCTGAAATCACCAAGAAGAATGACTCTCTGGGAAAAGGTACTTAAGTGGGTTAATAGTTCAGTCAGATCACATAAGAAGGATGCATTGTATTTTGGAGGACAATAAAGAACAATGAGTAAGACAGGACCTGATTCTGTTGTTAGTTTAAGAGCCAGACAATGGAAAGTCAATTAGAATTCTTTTGATGTTTAACTCCACTCTTGACAATTACTGCAAGTCCTCCACCTTGTCTTGAGCTACGAGGGTCTGTGAGAAAAGTGTAACCAGGTGGTGTCGCCTCCGTGAGGGACATAAATTCATTTGGTTTTCGCCAAGTCTCCGTTAAGCACAGCATATCAAGTTTGGTGTCAATGATGAATTCTTTGCCATTAAGAGATCTTGAATTAAACAATGCAATATTAGTTGATGAGACTTCTTTTTGCACAGAGCTGTGACCAGAGTTTATTTTCACATACTGTAAATTTGGCACACTGACACTTCTATTTCCAGGGCCATGCGTAGGATGGCATATTCCTGAGCAAATGCTGCCGGTGATCTTATCATTCGTAGCCCAGTGGTGGTGGCGACCTAACACGTGATGTACATATTTCGAGCACCACAAAATACCTGTGACTTTTAGGATATTCCAGTCAGACCATTTGCTCTGGACAAACTGTTTAATATCAAGTAGTTTGTCATGAGAGTATATTAGCATGATACTGAGCAATACTTAACTGATAGCAGCGGAGAAGCAGCACAGCAGAGCCGGTGAGACAGGCGGGGTGCGGTGGAGCAGATGAGTGGCGATAGCAAAGCAGCAGAAAGCATAGCAGGAGGGGGTAAGAGAGTTTGGAGGTTCCAACATAGAGCCATAAACAGTAATGCTGGGGAATTACAGGCGTGATCACCCCAGAGCCACAAGCCAGCTGGGTCTGAACATCAGATCAGTTCTTAGTCATAAAGCACAATAAAATTAATCGAGAGCAGACCAGCATAGCAACAATAATCAAGGAGACAGATCATCCCAGGCTCCTAGATCGCCAAGGTACAAACAAATGTTCGCATGTCTGGTACCATGATCCACAGATTCAGTTGTTCTCAGTCAAAGTAAAGTTCATAAAGTCCGTAAAAATGTATCCAAATCTGTACAATTCGATCTATGAACATCGAATGTTCGATGCATCCACGAACTATACGTACAATAAAGAAAATGAAACAAGCGTAAAAAAGTGCAGGATTAAGGCGAATTTTACGAAAGTGTTGTTAACAGGAAGGAGCGGCAGCAGCATACATGTGCCAGCGTCCCCTCCTCTGTCTGCAGACTCCACACAAACTGTGAGCTGAAATGGGACTCAAACCTCAATACTACAGTAGTGAGTTAGCCATGCTTACTGTTACACAATGGCACAGCAAGAGAGAGAGAGAGATAAGGAAGACACTATATAACAGAAGATACCAAGTGAAGAGATAACACAGGGCAGTGAGAATAGCTAAGGCAGAGGAATTCACCAAGAAGATGAGGAGAGAAGGCACTATATAATAGACAGATGTGAAAGGCATGATATGTAAGATAAAAAGGTAGACATATGATAGACAGACAGACAGACAGACAGACAGACAGACAGACAGACAGACAGACAGACAGACAGACAGACAGACAGACAGACAGACAGACAGACAGATAGATAGATAGATAGATAGATAGATAGATAGATAGATAGATAGATAGATAGATAGATAGATAGATAGATAGATAGATAGATAGATAGATAGATAGATGCTTATATGAAGGGCTGTCCTCTTCTTCTTTCTCCTGCTAGTTGAACTCTCATCCACAGTCCCCACATTACTAAGTTCACTGGAGTCATGGCCACTGGCCTCTTTTAAGTCTTCTGATGTCACTCCTGGTCTCCTTTGAAGCATAGCCCTACAAAATCCCTGGTGTTGTCTGCCCACAGCTCTGTCTGGTGGTCCTAAATATCCCAGACAGATGGCTTCAATAGTAGGATCCTGCTGCTAGAAGTTACATGGTGGGGAGTGTGCAGTATAATCTTGCATTGTGCAGTCCCCACTGACCTTCTCTTATACTGATATTCGTTAAGTTATTCCAAGGGACCTTATTGCCTGTATCCCATTCTGTCATCCCTACCTGGGCAGGTTAAGATGGACCTCTTGTCTGGGATGTGTTCTAGCACTGGCTATCTACATACCAGATAGATAGATAGATAGATAGATAGATAGATAGATAGATAGATAGATAGATAGATAGATAGATAGATAGATAGATAGATAGATAGATAGATAGATAGATAGATAGATAGATAGAAATGACACTATATACAAGACAGACAGATGGGAAAGGCACTTTAAACAAAACAAAAGAGACAGATGTTACGGCACTATATACAAGACAGTCACGAAGGGTAGTATACAGAAGATAAAAATAATTGAAAGGTACGAATGATGCTATATACAAGCAAGAAAGAGGGATGTGAAAGGCACTACATACAAGATAAACAGACATTCAAATGTGAAAGGCACTATATACAACATAAATAAATATGAGCTATACTATATACAAAGCTAACAGGTGTGAAAGGCACTATAAATAAGATCAGAAGATAGATTCATAATAATGACTGTCATAAATAATATTCTAAAATGTGTAGAATATGTCGTGTTGACAGAGTATTCTACTAGAAGGTGTTGATTAGTACGGGTCTTCATGTCAGTAGCTTGTGTCTGTGTGCAGGTTACATGTTCTCCCTGTGTGAGTGTGAATAGTCTCCATGCACTTGACTGAAGCCAAAGATGCCTTAGGCAGGCTGAGGTCCCCAGGCTGGCCTGCTGTGGGTGACACCAACCACCCCCCAGGTCCACGCGCGTAGCACTATTTAAATCAACAAGTGAACGTCTGCAATATTTAGAATGAGCCAATGGCGAAACACAAATCAGTGTAGCAAGAAAAAACAAAGAGTGGCTGTTCTGTCTCACAGCTCAGTAGTTTCAGGTTTGCTTGCCACTCCACTCTGTCTTTGTGGAGTTTCATATCAGGCGGTTAAGCCCTGGATGTTGTCCTCATCTGTTTAATCGACTCTGAGAGATCTCTAACTACATGACATTCTAATGCTAGTGACTATCCTGCCCAGAGCCATGAGACCCCCAGAGGTTTCCTCCTCTTTTCCTCAATGGTTTTCTCTTTCTTTCCTCCTTCATGGCACTCAGGGGGTCGTGGGTGGGTGACAGGCAGTAATCAAAACGCCTCGGACGTCAAAAGTAACGAAGCGGATGGTGCCCTGACCCTGCTGCTTGAGCCCTCTGTTCACCATCTGTAATGAGACCCCGACCAGGCCTGACCTTTCCTCCTAAGCTGCTGTTTTATTGAAATAAAATGCAGTTGCTGCGCAGAGACTCCTAATGACAGCGTGGAAGGCTGCGGGCAGGAGCAAGCAAATCTTAATAACAGGATCTCGTCTCAGCTCTTGGACTGGAATTAAAGCAGCGTGTTTGCCTTTGAAGTGACAACAAAATGAGGCACCCAACCGCTCTGTGTGTGAACTAACTGGGCCGAGTCGCCGGCCGTGGGCACACACAACACGACCCTCTCCTCTGCCAGCCGTGCCCACTGTCCTCCAGGCTCCCGCTTGTTGTTTCTTTGTTTTTGTGAGGTACTAAAATATAAACAGCAACAAGAAGAATGTGAACGTCTTCATCTTAGATCATGTAGCCAACCTGTGAGCCTCCAGCTTCAGTTGGAAAAGGCTGGCATCACCACCTGAGGATATCACACAGGGGGCATTTCTGGCAGGCCTTAAAAGAGCTCTCCTCAGTTGTTTGCCAGCGTGGAAGACGTGTAGAGACTTCACACAAGGGGATCCAAAGCTGAGCGTCCTGCAGATAAAAGGAGTTCAGGAACTGCAAGTATTTATCTCCGCAGCCCAGCACCTCCACCCTGGAGCTCCAAGTAGGTAGGAGTTGATATAGTGGGCACCAGTATAGTCTAGTTGCAGATCTTCAGAGTTCTGCCTGGGTTCCAGAATGGTTAAGATTAGGGAAATGTCATCTGGCTAAAAGGAGTTCAAAAGACCTACGGCCAGATGAAGAGTACAAGAATTAAAGGCTCAATGGGATGCCTCATGCAAGATGAGGACACATGAGGAGTTCAGACATTGAGATTCATGTGAGCCTGGAGAAGCAGGAGTTGTTTAGGACATGAGCTTAAAATGACATACAGGTACCTAGGAGTTCAGAAAATGAACATCCAATAAGCTGGAGACATGAGGAGTTCAGGATAAGTGCCATGCAAGATGAAGACAAATGAGGAGTTCAGACATTGAGATTCATGTGAGCCTGGATATGCAGGAAGAGTCCAGAATTTGAGCCTCAAATTACCTATGGGTACCTAGGAGTTCAGAAAATTAACGTCCAATGAGCTGCAGACGTGAGAAGTTCAGGAATGGAGCCGCACACAAGATGAGGACAAAAGAGGAGTTCAGACATTGAGATTCATCTAAGCTGGAGATGCAGGAGGAGTTCAGGAGGTGAGCCTCAAATTACATGTGGGAGCCTAGGAGTTCAGAAACAGAGGATTCAGTGAGCTTCAAAAATGAAAAGTTCAGGATGAGCCTCGTGCAAGATGAGGACTCATGAGGAGTTCAGACATTGTGATTCATGTGAGCCTGGAAATGCAGGAGTTATTCCAGACTTGAGCTTAAAATGACCTATAGATACTGTACCTAGAAGATCAGAAAATGAACATCCAATGAGCTGCATACATGAGGAATTCAGGAACTGAATTCTCAGTGGGCTGCAGACATGGGTATTTCTGGATGAGTGCCATGCAGGATGAAGACACGTGAGGAGTTCAGACATTGAGATTTATGTAAGGTGGAGATGCAGGAGGAGTTCAGGAATTGAGCCTTAAATGCGTAACGGGTACCTAGGAGTTCAGAAACTAAGGATCCAATGAGCTTCAGACATGAGAAGTTCAGGAATGGAGCCTCACACAAGATAAGGACACATGATGAGCTCAGACATTAAGATTCATGTGAACTGTAGATGCAGGAGGAATTGAGCCTCAAATGACTGACGGGTACCAAAGAATTCAGAAACCAAGCATCAGAGAAGCTGCGGACATGAGGAGTTCAGGAACTGAGTATTCAGTGGGCTGCAGATATGAGGATTTCAGGGTGAGGCACAAGCAAGATAAGGACACATGAGGAGTTCAAGTAAGCTGGAGATGCAGGAGGAGTTCAGGAATTGAGCTTAGAATGACTGATGGGTGCCTAAAAGTTCAGAAACTGAGAATCCAATGATCTGCAAACATGAGTAGTTCTGGAACTGAGCATTCAGTGGGCTGCAGACTTGAGAAGTTCAGGAATTTAGCTTCATGCAAGATGATGACACTTGAGGAATGCAGACATTGAGATTCATGTGAGCTGGAGGTGCAAGTGGAGTTCAGGAAGTAAGATATGTGTACATAAAGAGTTCAGAAAATGAGCAACGCACAAGGAAATAGACACATGAGGAGCTCGAGAATTAACCCTCTAGTGACCTACGGGCACCTGAGGAGTCCTCAAAATGGGTGTTCAGTGGGTTGCAGATACACTCGGTGTGTTAAGAAGGATCTACAAGCTTGAGGTGGAGGAGTTTAAACGGGACATGTGAGGAGCATGAAGAGTCAGATGTCACATGACACCAAGATGGCCCTACCCTTGGGAGTTTGAGAGCTGTGTGACAGACTGAAATAAAAGTGAGTGGGGTAAGAATGCAGAAGTCTGAAGAGTTTACATTGAATTTGCTTTATGGATGAAGTGCTGTTCTATTCTCATGAACTGGTGCAAACACGTGGTGTGTTAAGAGAGCTCTACAAGCTTGTATGTTAATAACGGGACGTGGAGGAGTTTAAATGTTGCGGTACACATGCCAAGCTGCATGGAGGGCACTGATCACAGGAGATGACACTGCTTACCTGTACAGCTTCTTATGACAAATGTGCAGATTTGTTTGCTATCACTAGATGCCTTCTTACACCCACATAGCTGAAATAGGAGCAGATGTAATAAGAGTACAGAAGTCCATGAAGCTTATGCTGTATTGGATTTATATACCAAGTGATATTTTCTCTTTATGACATGCAAACACATGATGCTGTACAATCTTCAGTGTTATTAAAGTGAGGTAGAGGAGTTTAAATGCTTCATCCGGGAAGTCCATCAAGCATAGCTGCATCTGAGGGCACTGATGCTGTTTACACGAGAATCCACAAAGTCTTCCTAAGGCAAACTGAAATAAGAGAAGATGGGATAATATTGCAGAAGTCAGTTCAGGTCAGGTCAGGTTGGGGAGCATGCACTGGTACAGCGCGTTGCTGCACCCACCACATGACAAAACAGCTTGGGATTCTGGTTGGCAACCATTCCCCCCCAGGGCAGACACATGGTCCAGTCCCACCCTACGGAAAAGACCCTTTATCTGACGCAGCCAGGTGTTACATGGGCATCCCCTTCAGCCACTCGATTCCTCAACAATGAGCCGGATCACCTTTCGGGTAATCGCGCCACATGGCCATAGTGCTGTAACTGACTCTCCCTCATAAAGCAGGTAATGTGCCTCATTCAGGAGTCCGTTAGCAACCGCTCATTCAACACAAAGTCAAACCAGCGGTACTCAAGGATTCACTAAAGAGACACAGAACTGAAAGAGTCCAGTCTTCATCTCAGCTCCCTGGATAGCGCCCATGTCTCACAACCATATAGCAAGACAGGAAGCACCAGGACTCTAAAGACTTGGACCTTCGTCGTTTTGCAGAGATATCGGGAGTGCCACACACCCCCTTTCTAGTGACCTCATGACCCCCATGCTCCCCCAATCCATCTACTGACTTCATAGGAAGAGTTACCAGGGACATGAATGTCACTGCCAAGATAAGTAAGCCTCTTGACAAGGTCGACACTCTCCCCGCAGACAGACCCACTGCTGATGGCTGTACCCAAGAGGTCATTAAAGACCTGGATCTTGTTTTTTATCAGGACACTCACAAGCCAAGACATTCAGTCTCATGAGAGCCCTGATCAGAGCCTCCATTGACTCTGTGAACATCACAGCATCGTCAGCAAAGTCAAGATCAGTGAGTCTTTCTTCACCAACAGATAACCCACAGCCGCTGGACTCCACAACTCAGTCCATCCAAACATTGAACAGAGTAGGAACAATAACACACCCCTGATGAACCCCAGAATCAACTGGGAAAAACACAGAGGTTCTGCCTCCACTCTGCACAGCACTCATGGTACCAGTGTACAGGCCGGCCATGATATCCAGCAACATTGGGGGGATGCCGCCAAGTCTCAGGATGAAAAAATACTGAGCTATAAAAAAAAAACAAAAAAACTCTTATTTTATAAATCTCCAATACTTTTTGAAAGTGAGGAGTGTTTGTTAACAGTAATATACTGGCTACAAAATTTATATGTGTGACTTGTATGTAGACAGCACGTACCTTCTGTGTCTGTTCCACATTTCTGTGGAATGAATAGCAATTATTAACCTAGATTGTACTTTATTTCAATACAGAAGAATAAACAGTTGCCTCCTTACAAAACTTCAGCAAGACATGTTGCTCACACTGCAGTGGTGTTACACTGCATCTGGAAAGTATTCACAGAGCATCACTTTTTCCACCTTTTGTTATGTTACAGCCTTATTCCAAAATGGATTAAATTCATTTTTTCCCTCAGAATTCTACACACAACACCCCATAATGACAACGTGAAAAAAGTTTACTTGAAGTTTTTGCAGATTTCCCATGTACATAAATATTCACAGCCTTTGCTCAATACTTTGTCGATGTACCTTTGGCAGCAATTACAGCCTCAAGTCTTTTTGAATGTGATGCCACAACCTTGGCACACCTATCCTTGGCCAGTTTCGCCCATTCCTCTTTGCAGTACCTCTCAAGCTCCATCAGGTTGGATGGGAAGCGTCGGTGCACAGCCATTTTAAGATCTCTCCAGAGATGTTCAATCGGATTCAAGTCTGGCTCTGGCTGGGCCACTCAAGGACATTCACAGAGATGTCCTGAAGCCACTCCTTTGATATCTTGGCTGTGTGCTTAGGGTCGTTGTCCTACTGAAAGGTGAACCGTCGCCCCAGTCTGAGGTCAAGAGCGCTCTGGAGCAGGTTTTCATCCAGGATGTCCCTGTACATTGCTGCAGTCATCTTTCCCTTTATCCTGACTAGTCTCCCAGTTCCTGCCTCTGAAAAGCATCCCCACAGCATGACGCTGCCACCACCATGCTTCACTGTAGGGATGGTGCCAGGTTTCCCCCAAATGTGACACCTGGCATTCACACCAAGGAGTTCAATCTTTGTCTCATCAGACCAGAGAATTTTTCTTTCTCATGGTCTGAGAGTCCTTCAGGTGCCTTTTGGCAAACTCCAGGCGGGCTGCCATGTGCCTTTTACTAAGGAGTGGCTTCCGTCTGGCCACTCTACCATACAGGCCTGATTGGTGGATTGCTGCAGAGATGGTTGTCCTTCTAGAATGTTCTCCTCTCTCCACAGAGGACCTCTGGAGCTCTGACAGAGTGATCATCGGGTTCTTGGTCACCTCCCTGACTGATGCCCTTCTCCCCCGATCGTTCAGTTTAGATGGACGGCTAGCTCTAGGAAGAGTCCTGGTGGTTTCAAACTTCTTTTACTTATGGATGATGGAGGCCACTGTGCTCATTGGGACCTTCAAAGCATCAGAAATGTTTCTGTAACCTTCCCCAGATCTGTGCCTCGAGACAATCCTGTCTCGGAGGTCTACAGACACCTTTGACTTCATGCTTGGTTTGTGCTCTGACATGAACTGTTAACTGTGGGACCTTATATAGACAGGTGTGTGCCTTTCCAAATCATGTCCAGTCAACTGAATTTACCACAGGTGGACTCCAATTAAGCTGCAGAAACATCTCAAGGATGATCAGGGGAAACAGGATGCACCTGAGCTCAATTTTGAGCTTCATGGCAAAGGCTGTAAATATTTATATACACGTGCTTTCTCAATTTTTTTATTTTTAATAAATTTGCAAAAATCTCAAGTAAACTTTTTTCACGTTGTCATTATGGGGTGTTGTGTGTACAATTCTGTGGAAAAAACTGAATTTAATCCATTTTGGAATAAGGCTGTAACATAACAAAATGTGGAAACAGTGATGCGCTGTGAATACTTTCCAGATGCACTGTAGTAAGGGTGGTCCTGGACCTAGGCCCAGCCAATCAGTTCATAGTTTATGTGTGTACAGTGTACAGGCTGCCCTGATATCCAGAAGTCCATATTCTGTAATTTGTTTTATGCACCTACTGGCATTTTCTTCCAATGACATGCAATATGTGGTGAAGTGAGAGTGATCTACAAAATTGCATGTTATTTAAGCAGCCTGAGAAGCCTAAGGAGCTCAGATGTCAAACTGGTGGCAACCACCTTGTCAGTTGGCAGTGTATTCCTCAGGACCCGCCTCCCCTCTATGCTCTCCCAATCCATCTACTAACTTCATTGGAAGAGTCACTAGAGACATGAATGTCACTGTTGAGGTAACGATGTCGACGATCTATTTTCAGACAGACACACTGCTGATGGCAACCACCTTGTCAGTTGGCAGGGTATTCCTCATGAACCAGAAAATTCTTGATGGTAAGCTGTAATAGCAGACGATGTAATAAGAGTGCAGAAGTCCATGAAGCTTATGCTGTGTTGGTTTTATGTACCAAGTGGTATTTTCTCTTTATGACATGCAAACACATGGGGGTGTACAATCTTCAGTGTTATTAAAGTGAGGTAGAGGAGTTTAAATGCTTCAGCCGAGAAGTCCATCAAGCATAGCTGCATCTGAGGGCACTGATGCTGTTTACACGAGAATCTACAAATTCTACTAATGGCAAACTGAAATACGACAAGGTATGATAAGAGTGCAGAAGTCTAAAGAGCGTATTCTGCCT
The DNA here is from genome assembly GCF_900747795.2 of Erpetoichthys calabaricus. Taxonomy (NCBI): domain Eukaryota; kingdom Metazoa; phylum Chordata; class Cladistia; order Polypteriformes; family Polypteridae; genus Erpetoichthys; species Erpetoichthys calabaricus. The sequence continues at coordinate 281,396,150 of NC_041396.2, read as the reverse complement.
TTGCTTTAGGATCGTGTTTTCGTCCTATGACATGCAAGTGCATGGGGAGATAAGAGTGATGTGCAAGACTGCAGGTTAGTTGAGCAGTTGAGAGGCATGAAGAGTATGCCACGCTGACGGTCACCATCTCAGGAGTTGGCACCTATAAGAATGGGACAAAACAAAGAAAACGGCTTGGGGAAGCCACCGCGTATTCTTGACTGATTAGGACAGTACACCACGAGTAGTCTCAATATACTGAGTCCACGACGGAACTGCATTGTATCTGCAGTATGTCAGCTTTATAGTGGGATGGCAGGAAGGGCTTGCTTTCGGGGTAGGAAACGAAAAGTGAGGTCAGAACTGGAGGCTGGAGTGAGGCTATCTGCTGAGGGTCTGCAGTGGAAGGAGAAGAAGCATCAGTGCCTGTTATTAACCCGTGTTCCGGTTTATCTCTCTCTTTAGTTAAGGCCATCGACTGCCTGCCATGCACACGTGTGTGACGCCCCGTAGAGAACTAGAACCACACATTCCTCCTGTAGCAAGCTGAAATACGTCCGAGGAGATTATCCTGCTTTTTTTTTTTCATATAAGAAGTGGTACTTTCTCCCCATGACATGCAAACACGTGATGTGATCAGAATGCTTTCAGGATATCAGAGGAATTGAAATGCTCCAGCTGAGAAGCCTGAAGAGCTCCGATGCCAAGCTGATGGCCGCCACCTCAGGAGTTGGCACTGTTTACCTCTAGAGCCACGAATGCCTACTGTGCCACACTAGCATGATAAGGGTACCCTGCTGCACCTGCAAGAGCCCGAGGAGTTAACACTTTAAGCTCTTGTTGGTGTGTTTGAAATGTTTAATATGTTATAATTGCTAAAAGAACAGCTGATCCAATATCCTGTGCAGGTGTGCTTTTGTCTGGAACAGCTGTTTAATTTTTTCCCTTTTTTTTAGTTTATTTTTTAACATGTCTCAATATTCCTGTCTATACGTGACCACCATTTTAATGGCTACAGCTGAGGTCTGGTCGCCTGCGTTCCCGGGGGTCCGAGGTGTAACACTGCGAGCGTCGATCCGGCGTCAAACTACCACAAATCCCAAATTAGCCATCCGTTCACGTTTGAACCTGCTTTAGCCTGCCTGTAATGTTTCATTCCACTTTTGTTGGTGATGATGCAAACAAATGTAATCGTTTACAGGGCTAAATCATATGGGATCTTCTGATAAATAAAGTAAATATTAATGAGGGCCTAAACTGGAGACTCAGCTCAGTGGGAGGAGGATTTACATAATTTCCAAACTGCATGCAATACTCCTGATAATTGGGCCACAGTTCCGGGATTCCTCACATAATCAGTTATTGTCAGTAATTTTTTTTTTTTTGGTCTTTTCACATTTCACAATGCATGATGCTGTCTGCTTTATAAAGACGTTGACCTGAAATGTGTGAACTCAACGGGTGAAGTGGGCAGCGCTGCCAGTTCATTCTGCTAGGGACTCAAGTTCAAGTCACGGGCTTCCGCCAGAGGTTGGTTGGTAACTCAAACCTGGCAGGAGGTGTCCTGCTTGATTCAATAATAAGACATTTTATTTATATAGCGCCTTTTGCTTGCTGCCAGCGTGAGGAGCATAGAAAAAAATGAGTGAAAAAAACATTCTTAACCCTGCTGCTTAGAACGCTATGAAAGGCACTATATACAGTACACCAATCTGACCATGTCCTATCTGTCCCCTCCATTACTAGGAGGACCAGTGCTGGTAGCAACTAACAACCATCTGGGCTGCCCCATATATTTTTTTTTTATTGAGTAAAAACAAATTGACAGGAATAAACAGACATAACATACAAACTAACCCATCCCACCCACTTCCACCCAGCCTGAGCCAAGGGATTATTAAAAAAAAAATCAAGGAGTTGCAACGCTTTAAACAATTTTAATATTTTAAACAAAGCAAGATTTAAACAATTGAGCCACAGCAGACCAGGATTCAATTGAATTACTGGAAGTGCCATTAATCCGCCCTCCAGATGACTCCAAATGTATTAAATTGTAGAAGGAGGACTGCCAGTTGTTGAAGGTGATGCATTGAGGTGTCTTCCAGTGGGAGACAATCATTAGTGTGGCTGCCAGGGTACCCAGACAGAATAACTTGTGCTCAGAGAGTTTCAGAAGAAGACTAGAAAGGTCTATAAAGAAGAAAGATTTAATACTGAAGGAAAGAAAGGTAGAGAGTAGGTGACATACTTGTGTCCAAAAAGAAAAGACGGGGGACAGTGGCAGAAGATGTGGAGAAAAGTGAGCCCCACGTATCTGAAATTGTACTAAATGCGATTAGTTAATGGATGGATACCATGACTGTGCTGTTACTTTATAAAATTCATTTTTAACAAATGCCTTCATTATCAAACATGTTATAGAGTACCATTCCCTTAGGTAATTTATTAATCTACAAATAAAATGGACTATCACTGTCATTAGCAAATGGGATCAATTAGCTTGCACGTCTTGCAGAAATGAGGCAATGCGTAATTAATTGATGGCAATGGCACATTTGGTGTCTTTCATCTTGGCGTGTTTGCAGTGGTTGATGAATGGTGTAGAGGCTGCTATTGGCTGACACGGGAGGATAATGTGAGTCGCTGCTCTGCATTGGAGCCACCAGCAGATCGGATCTCACATCTGCTTGGCAGCTCTCATCTCTACCTTGGCATCGAGAGACCGGACATCGGTAGACAAATTCCTGGGTATCCTGGATGTCATTACATGACTAACGCTTGATGTATACATTCATGCTCACTAACACGCTGGAGTCTTCTGAGATATTGCTGGCCTGCAATTGATTGAGGCTAGAGCCGAGTGGTTGAACCCTCACCCAAGGTGATGCCACTGCAGGTAGCTGATTTGGAATAAGCAGGCCCAAAAACAGATGATGGAATCATAGTGACTTGACTTGACTTAACCGGAGTATTATCAACAAGAGTGTTTATTGTCAGGTGTACCTTTTTATGTGAAACACTTACTCCAGGTTTCCCACAGACTGGTGACAGTGGCACTGCACAATATGATGATGTTCAATATATCATCAGACGATTAGAGAAAGCTCGTCCGTTCCATTCTTGCTTCAGTCATTGTCAGTAATTACTTTCTTGTACACATAGTATAGAGAAAGTATAGGAATCGTGATAAAGTTCAACCTTTAGATTTTGATGAATCTTGACGTTTTAGACCTTTCTCAGTCAGAAAATACCATTTTTGAAATTATGTTATAATCGCGAGTACACTTTGAACTGGTCAGTAAGACTTTGTATACCTGCTTTATATCAAAAATAAGGAATCCTATCAACTTTTGGGTGATTTCCGGCAACCGGACATGGTAATTTAACTGAAAACCTTCGCAAATTTTCACGTAAGCGATGGTTATAATTACAAATAGATGATTCAAATTTTGTATAGATATTTAAAATGATAAAAAGAAAAATGACTCAACCAGAAGTAGCATTTTATTTAAACAACCAATCCGAATTTTTTGTATCATGAAAATATAAATGTGTACACAATATTAAAAACTGTATTCACTGTAACTCATATTCTTTCAATAACTATTATTAATTTTATTTGAATTTATACATCATCAGTTTAACAATAACGTGTAAACATTAATCATGCCATGTAAATATAAAGATGTAATTAAAACAATAAGCTGCTACATTCCCATCGTGTTCCTGGTAATACATTTAATTTTATCATTTGTTTTTTTATTTCTGCCATCATTATCTTAATTAAATGCAATTTTACCTATTGAAATTTATTGCAACAAATACTATATAATACTAACCCTTTTTCTGTGTTTTCATGTGACTACAACTCTTTTACGTTGCACGTAATCTACGTAATGCATATTTAATCATGAAATAATCAAATCACCATTTTCGATCTCCCTAAGTGCTAAAATATCATTTTAATATAAAGTGTCATTATAAATAGAGATGAATGATTGCGTATCGATATTATCAATTAGTTATGATCACAAACAAAGAGATATGACATTTGAGAAATATTGCACAACTGGAAGTGGTCCTGGCGACGTTTTCCGCAATCTCAGTACACGAGAAAGTCGAGGGGAGCACAATGCAAATGTTAGTAGTAAGTATAAGTGGCTGTAGAACAACAATTGACAGTAGCAGCAATAAAAATTCATTCAGAAATAGAACATTGGACATGCACAAACTGAAACATTTAAAAACAATCTTCTAATTTTGAAAATGTGAGAGACCCCACACATCATTTTTTTGTCCTCTAGTGTGTCTTTGGTTACGGGAGAGCACAAACTACACTGTTATGTCCACAGCCGGCTCTAGAATTTTTGTTGCCCTGGGCAAACCTGTAAATGATGCAAGCCACCTCCAGCGCTTTGAGTAGAATCATCACTTCCAGACTTTTACATGGAAACCTGGAAACGCAAGAGGGGAGTCAGGCCTGGGGAGAGTAAAATATGCTTAGTATGGATACGAAAACGGGAATTTACAATTTGAGATTGTCTAGGGGGACGTGTGAATTGTTATAGCAGCATCTGTTTACAAGACTATCTCAGAAAAATGCACGCTTGAGGGGTGACACTTCAGAAAGCGTGTAGCAATTGTTGTGTATTAGCAGGCTTGATTGATTGATTTTTGCAGGTTTATTTTTGCATTCGATGCTTCTCTCAGGGAAAAAAAAAAAAAAAAAAATAAATATATATATATATATATATATATATATATATATATATATATATATATATATATATATCCATCCATTATCCAACCCGCTATAACCTAACTACAGGGTCACGGGGGTCTGCCGGAGCCAATCACAGCCAACACAGGGCACAAGGCAGGAAACAAACTCACCGCAGGGCACACACACACACACACACCCACACACCAAGCACACACTAGGGACAAGTTAGAATCGCCAATGCACCTAACCTGCATGTCTTTGGACTGTGGGAGGAAGCAAACCCAGGTCTCCTTACTGCGAGGGAGCAGTGCTACCCACTTCATCACCGTGCCGTCCTATATATTTATATATATATATATATATATATATATATATATATATAATATATATATATATATATATATATATATATATAGTGCATCCGGAAAGTATTCACAGCGCATCACTTTTTACACATTTTGTTATGTTACAGCCTTATTCCAAAATGGATTAAATTCATTTTTTTCCTCAAAATTCTACACACAACACCCCATAATGACAACGTGAAAAAAGTTTACTTGAGTTTTTGCAAATTTATTAAAAATAAAAAAATTGAGAAAGCACATGTACATAAGTATTCACAGCCTTTGCCGTGAAGCTCAAAATTGAGCTCAGGTGCATCCTGTTTCCCCTGATCATCCTTGAGATGTTTCTGCAGCTTAACTGGAGTCCACCTGTGGTAAATTCAGTTGATTGGACATGATTTGGAAAGGCACACACCTGTCTATATAAGGTCCCACAGTTGACAGTTCATGTCAGAGCACAAACCAAGCATAAAGTCAAAGGAATTGTCTTGAGGCACAAATGTGGGGAAGGTTACAGAAAAATTTCTGCTGCTTTGAAGGTCCCAATGAGCACAGTGGCCTCCATCATCCATAAGTGGAAGAAGTTCAAAACCACCAGGACTCTTCCTAGAGCTGGCCGGCCATCTAAACTGAGCGATAGGGGGAGAAGGGCCTTAGTCAGGGAGGTGACCAAGAACCCATTGGTCACTCTGTCAGAGCTCCAGAGGTCCTCTGTGGAGAGAGGAGAACCTTCCTGAAGGACAACCATGTCTGCAGCAATCCACCAATCAGGCCTGTATGGTAGAGTGGCCAGACGGAAGCCACTCCTTAGTAAAAGGCACACGGCAGCCCGCCTGGAGTTTGCCAAAAGGCACCTGAAGGACTCTCAGACCATGAGAAAGAAAATTCTCTGGTCTGATGAGACAAAGATTGAACTCTTTGGTGTGAATGCTAGGTGTCACGTTTGGAGGAAACCTGGCACCATCCCTACAGTGAAGCATGGTGGTGGCAGCATCATGCTGTGGGGATATTTTTCAGCGGCAGGAACTGGGAGGACTAGTCAGGATAAAGGGAAAGATGACTGCAGCAATGTACAGAGACATCCTGGATGAAAACCTGCTCCAGAGCGCTCTTGACCTCAGACTGGGGCGATGGTTCATCTTTCAGCAGGACAACGACCCTAAGCACACAGCCAAGATCTCAAAGGACTGGCTTCAGGACAACTCTGTGAATGTCCTGGAGTGGCCCAGCCAGAGCCCAGACTTGAATCCGATTGAACATCTCTGGAGAGATCTTAAAATGGCTGCGCACCGACGCTTCCCATCCAACCTGATGGAGCTTGAGAGGTGCTGCAAAGAGGAATGGGCGAAACTGGCCAAGGATAGGTGTGCCAAGCTTGTGGCATCATATTCAACAAGACTTGAGGCTGTAATTGCTGCCAAAGGTGCATTGACAAAGTATTGAGCAAAGGCTGTGAATACTTATGTACATGTGATTTCTCAGTTTTTTTATTTTTAATAAATTTGCAAAAACTTCAAGTAAACTTTTTTCAAGTTGTCATTATGGGGTGATGTGTGCAGAATTCTGAGGAAAAAAATGAAGTTAATCCATTTTGGAATAAGGCTGTAACATAACAAAATGTGAAAAAGTGATGTGCTGTGAATACTTTCCAGATGCACTGTATATATACAGAATGTATATATATATATATATATATATATATATATATATATATATATATATAAATCGTAATAGGTCCTCTGTGCTATCCCCTTCGGGTAGGGGGCCAGTAGCTAAGCCCATTCCGACCTCGGCCATGCGTTCCGCTTTGCGGTACGCTCAAAAACCAAAAAATATGTTTCAATGTCATCGTCTTCTGTTAGATATGTTAATTGGGTCGGTAATGACCGAGTTGCCTCCGTCCGTACTGCGGCTGTGACGCGAGCCACGGACTCTGCTAGCTGTGTTCGGTTTTCACCCATCTGCACTTTCAAAGTACGAAGCTCACCCATGATCGTTGACAGCACAGTGTTTCGGTCCTGCTCTTCTGTCATCTTCAAAAAAAGCAAATCCTGCCGGCTACGCCAATTGTGGAAATATATCCTGAAAAAAAGTAACTCCACAAAGTAAAGTTTTGGGGACCATCCCCGTATATTGTCCTACGGACAAAATAAAGCAAAATAGCAAAGTCAGTGATCAAAAGTACTATATTGTAGTATTTTACCAATTTATTGGGACAAGATGGCGTTTATACACACAATTGAATTATGGGACGTTGAACGCAGGAGTCAGAAGTGAAGTCAATTGTAATGGCCGGATGTGATGTCATATCGGACTGCCAGAAGTGATGTCATGGTGGCCATTTTGGAACCCGGAAATAGAGTTGGTTATTTTTCTTCTGTATTCCTGTTGAGAGATGAAGAGATTCCGGTAAGTACCACGTGACAACCCCTCATCTCGCGATATTTCATTCACCTTTGGGCTTTTTGACTGCCTCCTAATTGCACATGTGTGACAATATATATATATATATATATATATTGAAACAAAGGCGCTATATAGGTTCCTTACCCAATACAGATGGACACAGAAGCACGTATAAAACCAATAAAAACTTTTATTTTCTTCACCCATGGGTGCACGTCATCACCGTGACCCACAGGCAATACACAGTCCAAAAAGCACTTGATCAACACATCAACAGTTTTCTCCGTTTTACCATCACTCCTCCTCAAGCATAGTCCTCCTCCTCCAGATCCTGGTTCTTGAGTGGTGGTGGCTGGCCCTTTTTATAGCCCACCCGGAAGCGCTCCAAGTGCTTGACCACCTGGTCCTAATTTCACTTCCAGGTGGGGCTGAAGATTCATCCAGCCGGGTTGTTGAAACCAGACAGCCCCCCCTAGCGGCCACCCCGGGCCCCAACCAGGCTGTGGAGGACTCCATCTCCCATGGAGCCCTGCAGGAGGTTGGGGAATCACCGTCGGCCAGGGAGGCTGCCACCAAGTGTCCCGGGGGAGGTATTGGGCTGCCCATGGATGGTCCCCCGGAACATAAGCAGCAGGGGCGTCCCGGCTGGGCATGGGACCTGACCGTTCATCACTATATATATATATATATAAATCACATAATCACTTAAACTATACCTCTGTTCTGTCGTTCTCTATTTAAACCTTCAGTTTATCAAGTAGTTTACATTGATGGTGACAGTCTATTTAAATTTTTTTTTACCAAATTAGCTCCATTAACATCTACATTTATGACAGTGAAATAAATGGACAGGCTTAATGTAATCAGAAAATTCAATAAAATGGTCTTTAAGCAGTTGCCCATGTTTCCTATTTACTGGAACACATGCAAAAAATGCAATATAACTATCGAAACAATTCTCAACCGTAGAGAGTTTTTCCAGTGAGAGACGAACTATGGAGAACGGTGTTAGCAGACCCTGAGCAAATGTCACAGACGGTGGTGAACAATCGATAATCGAGAACAATGGGCTTTAATAAAAGTGTTAATATGGGAGATGGCTATAGATTGAATCAAATCAGTCTTTAGCATGATAAAGAGCTCCAGTACTGTTGCTGTTTTGATAGTTTAAATTTATTTTGTCGCATCTGTGTGTCCTCTGCTACGCCAGTTTGCGGATTATTATTATTATTATTTTTATTATTGTTATTATTATCTGTGTTGTAACTGAAGATGTTTGCTCTTCCCGTGTCCACTGATAGTCAGTACCCATGAAAACAAAACTAAAATAAAGAACTTGCTCCTGACCAATGTATATAAATATATCTCTCTACATATAAAATCCAATGTCTGTCTGTCTGTCTGTCTGTATTTCTGTTTGCTTTTCATGAAAGAACAACTTAATGGATTTAGATCGGGTTTTTTCTCTATAATTTGCTTGAACATTCCAGTTCTGTTTGCGACTTCTCTCATCACGCTATGTATCATAGTTTGCTTGCGGTATCGATTTATTTGCACGAATCTGAGAGAGACACAGTGGGCTGAGGGGAGGGGGACGGGACCCTCCTCACTCACGTGCCAGCCTTGGGACGTATCTTACATCTGCTGAGCTAGCGAACGAGAGAACTACCTAACGGATTTAGATCAGGTTTTTTTTCTAGAATTTGCTTGAACTTCCCGGTTGATTTTGTGACTTCCTCATAGTTCATTTGCAGGAGTGATATAGTCGCACTAAACCAAAGACTGAGCCTGCGGGCTGAGGGGAGGGGGAAGCGTGACGTCAGGAGTGGGGAGCCAGACAAGGCCCTCCTCACTGTCCTGTTTCACTACTACGCGGGCAGAGCCACTGCGGACGGCTGTATATATAAAATATATAAATGTATATAAAATATATGTATCTTTATATAAAGAAAGTATGGTACATCATGGGCTTTGGAAGACTCCCTGTAATAGATGAACTTGTAAAGTTTATCAGAAGTAAAGACCAGGCATCATAATATAAAACAATATAATCAGGTTAATGAGAATCAGAAAGATGTATTGAGTGCGAGTGACCCTAAGTCAGAGTCTGTATTGTTTAAATAAATGCTGCCCTAAATTCGTCTAAATAGTTGAGCCCACCCTGATTATGGCACCATAACAAATTTACACTCAATTCAGAAACCTGGAATTTCTCACATACAAAAATGTAAAGAATGGTGGACAACAGTCAAATTCAGCTACGATATTATGTGATGTTTTGTGGTGCAAATTTAAAAAGAAAAAAGAAAAGTCCATCTTGCTTGGGAGAAAGATAATCCCCTGTATGCCTCCATGTCTTTTAAGTTCCTCATTTCGTGTCTCTCATTGACTACCAGTCTGTCACACATGATGTCAACATTAGACATATATAAACAAAAGACCAGTGTGTGTGTGTGTGTGCATGGAGTAGTCCTCTCTTGTCATGCTCAACCACAGCCACTAGATGGCACATGCATGCACTTTTACATTTTTGCATTCACCACATTTCTCACTACGAAAGACGTGTGTACAGCAACAACGATGTCATGCTAATGACACAGATGAAGAGACACAACATCGAAACGAAGAAAACACCTCGGCGCAACAACATGCAAGTGAAACACCTCAGCAATGGAGGACAAGGCTTCAAGTTTTCACCTAAAACATTGTCTATGTAGAAGGATTTTCTCGAGACAAAGATTAACAGGACTCAGAGGCCAGCAATACGGCTAAGATGTGGTATCGTCAGCGTGTTCCTGTGAAAGCCATTGGGGAAGCAAACACAGGTGGGTCCACATCCTCTGCCCTGAGGAATTCTTAAGAGTTAGCTGACATCTCTCTAAGTTCATGAATATAGTAAAACTGCTAGAAAGTCTTTGGGTTGTTTTTTGTCCTGAAGACCACATGCAGCTCGTGTACCATATATTAGAAAACTCAGTGCCCCCCCCCCCCCCAATTCTACATGTTGCATGTTGATTTGCACATGAAAGTAAGAATTTTACTGTACTCTGTACATGTGACAATATTGTATTGACTGTATTGTCATAATGGCCATGAGTGGGACCCAGAGTACGAATAGTGAAAGCCCCTTGGTTTATACTAATGTTAATAGGAGTTATGACTTTCATCGGTTTAAACTTATGACACTGAGAATTAAATAAACTTTAGCTCATTTTCCTATTCACATAAAACATATGACATTAACTCTTTCAGGGCGGATGTTGACTTCTGTCAAATGGACAGGTTGACAGCAGAAATAAACTGTAAATGGTGACAAAACCCACAGTTATGTCTTAGATGGATTCTCATTGCTAGGAGGAAAGTTAGCTTCATTGGTATGAGCGAGATTCCCTGCGCTCGTGTGAGAAGCGAGGAGCAAACAGTGGCAAAAATGGTAATGACCTCTGACGAAACATCAAAGAGAATCTGTAAACCAAAGTTACTCCGTGGACGACATTTTCCATTTTATCGCTGAATTGGACTCTGACTTGTCGGACTCTGATTTTGATACAAGTGATAAAAAACAAATGTGAGGTACCAGCATCAGCTGATCGGTCCCCAGCCCATAGCCCACAGCCATTCCTAACAGCAACACAATGAAACATCTGCAATCACACATCAGGATGAAGCGGGGTCAGATGGCCAAGTGCCATCATGAAAGGAAAGTATGATGTTAGACATGTATTTATGTATGGGACTTATAATACAGAAGGATGCTGGGCTCAAAAATTCACAGAATTGGTAAATAGCTCAGGATATACATACTATACAGATACTGAATCACACATCTATGAGCCGCTTCTTGCAACTAAGAGGATGTGGCAGGTGTTTGCCGACTGGCTGACTAACCACAAGTGTTACCTGGTGGGTAACCACATAATAATCAGATTACAATTCAGACTTCAACAAATAAAAATGACATATATATATATATATATATATATATATATATATATATATATATATATATATATATATATATATATATATATATCCATCCATCCATCCATCCATCCATTTTCCAACCCGCTGAATCCGAACACAGGGTCACGGGGGTCTGCTGGAGCCAATCCCAGCCAACACAGGGCACAAGGCAGGGAACCAATCCTGGGCAGGGTGCCAACCCACCGCAGGACACACACAAACACACCCACACACCAAGCACACACTAGGGCCAATTTAGAATCGCCAATCCACCTATATATATATACAGTGATCCCTCGCTATATCGCGCTTCGTCTTTTGCGGCTTCACTCCATCGCGGATTTTAAATGTAAGCATATGTGAATATATATCGCGGATTTTTCACTGCTTCACGGATGTCTGCGGTCTACAGTACGTGTGCTTCCTCAGTTGATTTGCCTATTTGAATTCAAACAAGGGACGCATTTGAATTGAAACAAGGGACGCTATTGGCGGATGGCTGAGAAGCTACCCAATCAGATCATGCGGTTAAGTTCCTGTGTGCTGCTGATTGGCTCAGCGACGGAGTGCTGCATTAACCAGGAAGTCTAATCTCACTCATTCAGCCTTAAGATGCAAATGATTGCAGAAAAGATAATAGTTTTGGATATGTTGAAGGAAGGAAACAGCTACACCGCTGCAGGACACCATTACAGCATAAATGAGTCCACGATTCTTTTTATTTAAAAAGGAGGAAAAGCATATAAGATCTACGGCTGCAGTGTCTTTTAACCAGGGCACAAAATGAGTTGCAAGTGGACGTGATAAGGCAGTAGTCTGGATGGAATCTGCTTTAGGGATTTGGATTGAAGAGTGCTGGAAGAAGAACAACGGCGGTGCTACACAGTCGCCTGAAGAGGCTCCTTTAGAAGAGCTGTAACGCTATCCTTTGTTGTGCAGTAAAATTAAACTCATCGTTATCGGACAAGTCGTCGTGTCATTGTTGGTGAGTAACCATAATTAATTATTTACGTACAGTACTTAATACATGTACATAGTTTAGTGTCACTGTACACATATTTTACTGTATACAATTTTTTTTGCATTGTACGTATTTATTGATGGTGGCCTGTCTGTCATAATGGCTGTAACATATGTGATATCGGAGATGCTCGATATCTTCAAAATAATATTTAGGTTTTACTGTATGTAAACTTTGTTTACATACATAATTTTAACGAATCTTACCTAATATCTAAGAGAATACAAAGGGTTTATGCTGTATAATTGTGAGTGAAATGTTTATAATAGTGTGGGAGAGTTTATAAGGGCTTAAAATATATAAAAATAACCACATAAACATATGGTTTCTACTTCGCGGTTGGCTCTGGAACGCAACCCCCGCGATGGAGGAGGGATTACTGTATATATATATATATATATATATATATATATATATATATATATCACATATGTACTGTATATATATATATCCTGTAAAGTCCATATGGACAAATAAAATAATATGTGCAACGAATGCAATATCACCATCCATTCAATTCAGTTCACAGTGGCAGTTTTTCCTTTGAGAGACCAACTATGTAGAACTTTCCAGGAGCGAATGTGAGAAGTGTAATCATCAGGTCATTGATGAAAGTGAACAACAGAGAATGATATTTGCAGCATTTTAACAGAGGTTTTAATGTAAGCCCATTTGAGAGATGCTTATATTTTAAATTAAATCAGTTATTAGCAATACAGTCAAAGCCTGCAGTTGCAATCCTGATGTCATGTTGATCACTTCATTTTATTTTGCTTTATCTCTGTCATTATACTACATCAGTCTGAGTTGTTGTTGTTGTCGTCATTGTTAGTTGGACTATTATATATGTTGTAGCCTAGATTTTTTTGCTCACCTCCCAGTGTTTATGTTGTGTTGGTTCCTATGATGCCCAAATATATATAAAATCTGGGACTACTGGATCCTGTCCTGCCAGAATTAGGTGCAATGTGTGTCAATGCACACTGGCTCATATGGGTCCAATTGGAGATTTAGGAGACCCAGGCCCTTCATGGACCCCGTGATCATCAGAGGTGACTGTGTGCAGAGGGTGCAGACCTATAAATACCTGGGAGTGCAGCTGGATGATAAATTGGACTGGACTGCCAATACTGATACTCTGTGTAAGAAAGGACAGAGCCGACTATAATTCCTTAGAAGGCTGGCGTCCTTCAACATCTGCAATAAGATGCTGCAGATGTTCTATCAGACGGTTGTGGAGAGCGCCCTCTTCTACCTCACGCCTGGACAAACTGGTGAGAAAGGCAGTCTCTATTGTAGGCACGGAGCTGGACAGTTTGACATCTGTGGCAGAGCGACGGGCGCTGAGCAGGCTCCTGTCAATAATGGAGAATCCACTGCATCCATTAAACAGTATCATCTCCAGACAGAGGAACAGCTTCAGCGACAGAGTGTCCTGCTCCACTGACAGACTGAGGAGGTCGTTCCTCCCCCAAACTATGCGACTCTTCAGTTCCACCCAGGGGATAAACATTAAAATTACACAAAGTTATTGTCTGTTATACCTGCGTTTTTATCACTCTTTAATTTAAAATTGTTTCTTTATCAGTATGCTGCTGCTGGAGTATGTGAATATCCCCTTGGGGTTAATAAAGTATCTATCTATCTATCTATCTATCTATCTATCTATCTATCTATCTATCTATCTATCTATCTATCTATCTATCTATCTATCTATCTATCTATCTATCTGTCTGTCTGTCTGTCTGTCTGTCTGTCTGTCTGTCTGTCTATCTGTCTGTCTGTCTGTCTGTCTGTCTGTCTGTCTGTCTATTTCTATCTAATTGGTCTGACCTACACACTGGAGAAAAAAAGCTCAAAATAGGAGAATGTCTGATTAACAATATTGACAAAGGACAACTTGAAATGGCAGAGGGGTGAAATTGTCTCGAATTAGGTGTCCCTCTGCAAGACGGAGTTTGATGTTTGACTGCCTTTGTGCAATCAGTGAGCAGAAGAAGGCTTAGAAAAGATAAACCGGGCATTTAACAGGAAAAGAAGACAGCAGTGTAGTGACAGGGTAGACACTGAGCTGGACCTATCAACACACTTCTTTTACTACTTTGGTAAGTTAATAAATAAAAAAACACACTCTCTCTCTTTGATGGTGCCTAGTAAATTGCACTTAATATTTGCCACAATTTCTACTTGAAATTTTGTTTTTAGAGGAATCTGATATATTACCTTTAGTACACAGGCTGGTGCCCTCTGTAATAATCTCTCATTAGCGAGGGCCGCCGTGATTCCTTCCTTGAATACTTGAGCCTGTCCTTTTGGTAAAGTTTCTCATTAAAAGCTGCTGATGTATTTCCTTTAATAATGTTCAAAGTGCGTTTTTCTAAAAAAAAAGTCCCTAATTAGGAAGGGTGATAGATAGATCTTAAATTGCCTGGGCTTTTTACTATTCATCTGCCTAGTCAGGAAACAGCGATATGTAGTGTGTGTGTGTGTAAAAAGGGGCCTGGTGCAATTCATCCTCCTCCTGTCTATCTATCTATCTATCTATCTATCTATCTATCTATCTATCTATCTATCTATCTATCTATCTATCTATCTATCTATCTATCTATCTATCTATCTATCTATCTATCTATCTATCTTATAGTGCCTTTCACATCTACAGTGCATCCGGAAAGTATTCACAGCGCATCACTTTTTCCACATTTTGTTATGTTACAGCCTTATTCCAAAATGGATTAAATTCATTTTTTTCCTCAGAATTCTACACACAACACCCCATAATGACAATGTGAAAAAAGTTTATTTGAGATTTTTGCAAATTTATTAAAAATAAAAAAATTGAGAAATCACATGTACATAAGTATTTACAGCCATTGCCATGAAGCTCAAAATTGAGCTCAGGTGCATCCTGTTTCCCCTGATCATCCTTAAGATGTTTCTGTAGCTTAATTGGAGTCCACCTGTGGTAAATTCAGTTGACTGGACATGATTTGGAAAGGCACACACCTGTCTATATAAGGTCCCACAGTTGACAGTTCATGTCAGAGCACAAACCAAGCATGAAGTCAAAATAATTGTCTGTAGACCTCTGAGACAGGATTGTCTCGAGGCACAAATCTGCGGAAGGTTACAGAAAAAGTTCTGCTGCTTTGAAGGTCCCAATGAGCACAGTGGTCTCCATCATCCATAGCTGGCCAAATAAACTGAGCAATCGGAGGAGAAGGGCCTTAGTCAGGGAGGTGACCAAGAACCCAATGGTCACTCTGTCAGAACTCTAGAGGTCCTCTGTGGAGAGAGGAGAACCTTCCAGAAGGACAACCATCTCTGCAGCAATCCACCAATCAGGCCTGTATGTTAGAGTGGCCAGACAGAAGCCACTCCTTAGTAAAAGGCACACGGCAGCCTGCCTGGAGTTTGCCAAAAGGCACCTGAAGGACTCTCAGACCATGAGAAAGAAAATTCTCTGGTCCGATGAGACAAAGATTGAACTCTTTGGTGTGAATTCCAGGCGTCACGTTTGGAGGAAACCAGGCACCGCTCATCACCAGGCCAATACCATCCCTACAGTGAAGCATGGTGGTGGCAGCATCATGCTGTGGGGTTGTTTTTCAGTGGCAGGAACTGGGAGACTAGTCAGGATAAAGGGAAAGATGACTGCAGCAATGTACAGAGACATTCTGGATGAAAACCTGCTCCAGAGCGCTCTTGACCTCAGACTGGGGTGACTGTTCATCTTTCAGCAGGACAACGACCCTAAGCACACAGCCAAGATATCAAAGGAGTGGCTTTAGGACAACTCTGTGAATGTCCTTGAGTGGCCCAGCCAGAGCCCAGACTTGAATCCGATTGAACATCTCTGGAGAGATCTTAAAATGGCTGTGCACCGACGCTTCCCATCCAACCTGATGGAGCTTGAGAGGTGCTCTGTCTGTCTGTCTGTCTGTCTGTCTGTCTGTCTGTCTGTCTGTCTGTCTGTCTGTCTGTCTGTCTGTCTGTCTGAACAGGCACCTTATACTTTGCCTTTTATGTCGCTCTGTTTCACATAATGTTCTCTTTATACAAAGTCATTTTCCAACTCCCTAATCCAGTTCAGGATCTTGGCAGTAGTGGGTGCCAGTCCATCACGGTGCCCACTCACGCACACTGATTTACAGTTGCCAGTTAACCTAACAAGCGTGTCTTTGAAATGTGGGCAGAAAACTGGGGTACCTAGAAGAAAACCCATGAAGGCTGCATTGGGAAAAGAGTTTCTTTCAGTTTGATGACAAATGTCCAGTTGTCCAGACTGGTTATTGGCCTTCTGCACTTCACTAGTGGCCCAGCTGTCAGACCCTTTCTGAAGTCCAGATGCAGTTCAAGGGTCAGCAAGCCTGAGTGCTTCCTGATCAAACCCACCCTTGTAAATCTTGAATCCTTCTCTGTTTAAATGTAAATGCCTTTAATAATTAAGCTGTCATCTTGCAACTTTAAAAGCACATTCCCCCAGATGATTTAATCAAAACTGACACCCAGGCCTGTTTATTTATTAACTATTCATTATTTTTTTGTTACCCATCCCTCAAACATTCTTGCCACATATTGATCCTTTTGTTGCTTTCTTGGCCACCTCATAAGCCACTTGATGGGTGCACAAACCCCCAGTCAGCCTTGTTGACTTGATTGTATACTGGTAATGGCGTAGTGGCACATGGTTGAATGCCTAGTAGTTGACTGGTATGCCATTTAGGTTGGTGTCCATGCTGTGAGGATGCCCTCTGGCTGTCATTTCAGAACCACTAGACCTAAGGCTTAGTCAGGGAGACCAGTCTACCACAAGGTGCACTCACACAGTAACCCACAGGTCCATTTTGGGCCATCTTAATTGATTTAAAAAGATCCACAACATAAGCATTGGGACAACATACAAACTACATGCATGGTGGCCTGGGGTTTGAACCCATGTTCCTGGACCTGTCAGACAAAAATGACAACCACTGCGGTATAATTAGTTTATAATTATTGCATTCAGTTAGTAGGGAAAGTCCAACCAGTGTGTTACTGTTCTCTTTCTCAGAGACCTTTTATCGGATTGGCCATTTGTGCCATAGCAGAGCAGTGACAAGTCTTTCTTATTCAGTAAGCACTGCTGTCATCTGTTTAATTCAATGGATTTTTAGACACTTTATAGAATAAAATGAATACCCGTAGAGAATAGTTCAGGGGTTAGCACTTGGACTTTACGGGTACAAAAGCACCCCAAAGAAATGTCGGGTGAGCTTTATGTGTGAATCGAAATTGACCTCCGTATGAGTGACTGCGCCTCTCGAAGATCTGGCTGGCGCCCCGGCTCCTCGCCCCCCTAAAATGGATGAGTGGGAGAATTTGGTCCAGCTTCTTACTTTTTGTTTGACTTAAAAGCATTTTTCATGATTGATTTTTTTTGGCTTGTTACTTGACTCATTTAAAATGCACCTTATTTTTGGTTCAGGATCTCGGCGGTTGCTCTGAGTCGACCACTCCGCTCCCGTACGGCGTCTCATAGCCTCTTAAATTATAGAGCCGAACTGCTGTCTGATTGTCAGCTTGGATTAGTCGGAGCAGCGTCCCGCTGCGCGCTCAGCTGTGGAGAGGGCAGCTTTGCTTAAATTAGTCGAGGACGGGGAGAACTTTCTCAGTTTCCAATACAGGAAAAAAAAATCTTTTCCTTGCATCCCGAAATAGCTGGAAGCGGAGGGACAGCGTGAGTACCTAACCGCATTAAATAAACGCCTGCGCGACGGGCACCAGGAAATGCGGGGTGGGCAGCCTGTTGTACTTGAGAGAGGATCAGCACAGCCCCTCACTCAGATCTCCGCCCGCGACTTGAGAATCTGATTAACCCGAGACCGGAGAAGAGACGGCTGCTAGGCAACGGCTCTGAACCCGCGCTGCCATCCTCGCAGCAGGGGCCAACATGGCAGACTTGCCGTGAGAATCGCACTTCACTGTTTTCTTTTCTGGCGGTTTTCACTGAAAATCACTTATATAGGTTTACAAATTCAGGAACCCAACAAAAGAGGACGAAACCGCGGAGCATTTACGAACACACGTCCGCGGATCGATCGCAGTGTAGGGAGACGGCGGGAGGGGGGGACGAGTCGGGGGGGAATGAGACTTGTCGTCTTCTTCTCGGACTCCTCCTCGTTTCAAGATTAAGACCGCAGTGTCTGCCTGTGCTTTATTAGATAGATAGATAGATAGATAGATAGATAGATAGATAGATAGATAGATAGATAGATAGATAGATAGATAGATAGATAGATAGATAGATAGATAGATAGATAGATAGATAGATAGATAGATAGATAGATAGATGTAAAAGGTGCTGTATATAAGGAACATAGAAACGTTACTGAATGACTGACAGATGCGAATGGTGCTATTAATAAATAGACGGTAAAGGTATTAAATGATAGAGGGATGTAATAGGTGCCTTTTTATTATACGGCTAGATAGATCTGAAAAGCACAGTATTAGATTGGCAGGTATTAAGGGTTATAACAAATAGAAAATGATCTTATCAACCACACATTGTCTTTTCCATATAATATATAGCATCTTCCACATCTCTCTCTAATATATTAACGTGTTTCACATATCTATTAATGATGTACAGATAGATGGAACGTCAAGGTATGGCCTATATTGATGTGAAAGGTACTATAAGGTAGAAAGAAAATGAACTATTTGTTTAATAGTGCCTTTTCTATCTGTCCACCTTATAGTCCATTCATCCATTTTCCAACCCGCTGAATCCGAACACAGGGTCACCGGGGTCTGCTGGAACCTATCCCAGCCAACACAGGGCACAAGGCAGGAACCAATCCTGGGCAGGGTGCCAACCCACCGCAGGACACGCACCTTATAGTGCCTTTTCAATTTAATATATAGCACCTTTCACATCTATTTCTACCTAATGTACAGTGCGTTTCACATATGTATTGTACATACAGTAGATAGTCATGGAAGGTGCAGTATATCAGATAAAGAGAAAAGTCACTACATGGTTGATAGACGGATAAGTAAGGAGCTATATATTAGATAGATAGATTTCTTTATAAGAGGAGTTATAGATGGACGAATGTGAAAGATGTTATATATAAAAAAGACATGAAAGGCGCTACATACAAGATAGATAGATAGATAGATAGATAGATAGATAGATAGATAGATAGATAGATAGATAGATAGATGTGAAAGGCACTATATGATAGATAGATAGATAGATAGATAGATAGATAGATAGATAGATAGATAGATAGATAGATAGATAGAAAAGGCACTATATAATAGATAGATAGATAGATAGAAAAGGCACTATATAATAGATAGATAGATAGATAGATAGATAGACAGACAGACAGACAGACAGACAGACAGACAGACAGACAGACAGACAGACAGATAGATAGATAGATAGATAGATAGATAGATAGATAGATAGATAGATAGATAGATAGATAGATAGATAGAGCACTATATAATAGATAGATAGATAGATAGATAGATAGATAGATAGATAGATAGATAGATAGATAGATAGATAGATAGATAGATATGAAAGGTGCTATATACTGTATTATATAAAAAAAAAATTACTATTCCCTGTCCCTAACAGCTTTTCAATTGATGTTTTAAGATGTACATTTATTACATTTAGCTAATACTTCAAGATTTCTATAACTTTCATCTCAGGATCTCAGGTTGCCGGAGCCTGTCTGAGTGGCACAGCAGGGCTCAGCTCTATTCAGGGCACCTTTCTGTCACAGGGCACACATCGCTGGGCTAGTTAAACAAACCTGCTTGTCTCAGACAGACGTGGGGAGAACATGCAAGACGCCACACCAGCAGACTCCAGGGGTTGATGTTAACCTCTGGCATGCTGGCTCTGTGACTGGACCACCGGGGGACCCGTACTAATAATAACCTGTATTTTTTTTATTTTCACCCTGTAATCCAGTTCAGAGACACCATACTCAAATGAGGACAGTTAAACTTCAGGCACCTCTTCTAGGCATCTTTTTCTTCATGTCATTCCTGCCATTTTATTCCATTTTGCTGCTAAGTTTTTTCAATCCCCGACTCACTTCTCCATATCAGAGTTGACATTTTCCTAAAGCTCCTCATCCCATTGTGCCGGTAGAGGTAGTGGTAGTTCTGTGATAAATTCTCTCGTCATTTGCCTCTGGTGTCAAGTGTCTCCCACTTGCACTGTGTCTGAAGCACTTCAGGCTGTCATTGGCTTGTGTTTGAGTTGACTTTATCTTCCTTAGTCGGTCCTGTCCCCTTCCCTCCTCTCAATCTTTCTGTCCGCATGTCTTTCTGCCTTTGCTCTTATCGGACACATCCAGGGATGCGAAGCTGTTATTGGCATGATAAGAGTTCAGGGGTACTGCCAAAGCCTTAGGCTCATCTCCGCCTCTTGCCTCCCTGTTTATTTTCATTCCATGCCTGTCCTTTGTGAGACTCTTTAACAAACCCGCAATTCTTTTAACAACTAAATTAGAGACTTTAATCAAAACACTCCGGGCTTATATACAGTAGATGATATTCTTTTAAACAATGTACAGCCTCCCAATCACATAATGAGTTTGTGCAAAGGGTTCAGTTTGCATCTTGGAGGACCCACAGATCTAAACCTTAGACAATAGGCCTAAGTGCATCATTTATCATTTATATAGCGCCTTTCCATACCAAGGGTATCCCAAGGCACTTTATAAGTACAAAACCATTTTATAACATTTTAACAACATTTCCAGCAGTTGGAGTGCCGGCAGATGAAGTGACTTATGTGGGAGGTAAAGGGTGCTTCACTTCTCCTGTGGGGGCTTTTTAACCTGCTTTACACCCAACCTGATACCCAAGGGTCAACATTTATCACATTACTTGTATTGCTTATAGACCCACCAATCTCTTTAAAGTCCTAACAGGGCTGGTGATGTACTGCAAAACCTTTGAGAGCTGTGAGTGGGATTAGGGGGGCTTGGCAGGAGGTGCAATCTTAGGTCTTCTGTTTCTTGTGATGTTCATCTGTCCATCCAACTTACACAAAACCTGCTTTATGCATCTCTAGGGTCACGGGGCCAGCATTGGGAGGGGGTGTGGATGAACCCTGGTGGTCACAGAGCACTCGTTCACTCACTCATTCATTCACTCACTGACTTGTGGTCACTCCACACTGCCTGACCAGTCTGACTTGCACATCTTTAGGAGATGGAAGGAAATGAAAGGATCTATCTATCTATCTATCTATCTATCTATCTATCTATCTATCTATCTATCTATCTATCTATCTATCTATCTATCTATCTATCTATCTATCTATCTATCTATCTATCTATCTATCTATCTATCTATCTATCTATTCTTCTTCTTCTTATTCCAAACACTCAGTGTGGTGGGCTTTGAACTTCAAATCTTTCCTGTGCCCCAATTGAACAAATGAATGTAACCAGTTGTATGTGTGTAAGTCACCTTGGATAAAGGTGTCAGCCAAACCTGTAAATAATAATGATGATCCACTGAACTGCCCACATGCAATGGCGTTAAAAGTATTCCATCTCATTTTGAAACACTCAGACCTGTGTTCCTTAAAGAATGGTGGTTCATGCGCTTCTTATGAAACAAAGCACCACCGGGTCACTCTAGTGAGGGTGCTGCCACCTCCTTCATGCTTTAGTGGAGTTTGTGATGTCTTTGCAATGAAAACCACCCCGTCTACCATGTCTGGTGATGGAGATAGCCCACACCTCCAATTCCTTGGTTGTCTAAGAACTTGCATTTCCTCTCACAGTCCAAAGACATACTGGTTAGGTGAACTGATGATGCTAAATTAGCCATAGCATGTGTTTGGTGTGTGGGTGTGAATGTGCATTTGCATTACAATGGACTGGCACACTGTCTTGTTCATGCCTTGGCCCCTGTGTTAACTGGGATAGGCTCTAGCACCTCGTGCCTACAACCCTGGTCTGGAAAATGACATGACATGACAATCAGTCAGACTGTGCAATGTGCTTGACAGCCAGCAGATGTGGCTGTGGTTCAATTCCTGTCAGCAATTCTGTGTGCACATGCTGCTGTTCTGGTCACATCGGCCACAGCGTGAGAAGGACCCAAAGCTCAATTACGTGGCAGCGGTAGCCCCCATCTCTAATTTGTGAGTTACGTTACGCATAACACATCATAACCTCTCAAATAAGACCAAAATAAAGTTCAAACCTCATTGGTTTAGGGGATTTTGGTCAGAAATGAACCTCTCTTAACATTTTATATATACAATACAATACAGTATATTTGTGTATAGCCCAAAATCACACAGGACGTGCCGCAATGGGCTTTAACAGGCCCTGCCTCTTGACAGCCCCCCAGCCTTGACTCTAAGAAGACAAGGAAAAACTCCCAAAAAAAACCTAGTATTGAAAAATTGAAGAAACCTTGTGAAAGGCAGTTCAAAGAGAGACCCCTTTCCAGGTAGGTTGGGTGTGCACTGGGTGTCAAAAGAAGGGGGTCAATACAATACAATACACAGAACATATACATATATACAGATTTCAATAGTAAAAGTCGACATTTGAATATTTGCTTCTGAGTTTCTACAATAAGCACGCTGGCTGGATATGTGAGTTGCACTTGAGTCACACAATGAGTCAGTGCATTGGTTGAACCAGGCCAAGTGTTTTGCCACTAGAAGGCCACACTGCCCACTTCGAGTCATTCAATGGACTTGCCTAATAAGTGTAGTAGTTGTATTGTGACACATACACAGTCCAGCAAAATTCTTACTTGCATGTCGGGGCGTCTTCTCTTATTTAATGTGTTCAGTTTGCAGTCTTCTTTAAAACTCTGGATTTATAATGGAAAGCAATTCTCAGTTCAGCAGCTCTCATTTACGCCTGCTTCTCTTATGTGATTTTTGCCCACCCTCTCCCTCTTCCTCTCAGATCAGAGGGTTTCAGATCACAGGTAAGCAAGACGTGGGTGTTACCTTGAAATGGTTTATTAATGCGTTCTGCTGCTTTTGAAATTTACGACGTTAAAAGATTGCAAGGATCAGCGGTGCTTTCAAACACCCTAACGATTGTGTCACCTTTAAATGAAAGAAAAGGGACAAGGGGAAAAAAATAAATAAAAACAAAGAACGCAAACTGATGTCCTGTGGAGGCACATCTCCTGCATAATGATGAGCACTTCTGCAGTGAGCTGTTGAGTTCTGTGACTAAAACTACAAAAATGAAAGACATTCTCATGAGGTCGTTAACTGGGCGGGGCCAGCTCTTGTCTAGTCAGTCCAATAGCCAATCAGATTTAAGTGTTGGACTTGCGCTCCACCCACAGTACTTCCCTGCACCAGTTTTATGGAGGTGAGGCAGGGGCTATCCTGACAGTGATAGGGGTGCATCACTGAACCCCCCACCCCCCACTCTGGCTCACAATAAGCCCATTTACAGTTGTCATTTATTCTGAAAGACCTTCCTTTGGGACGAGGATAAAAAAATGGAATTACAGAGATAAACATCCATAGCAGGAATGGAAAAACCTACAAACCTCACAGACATAGAGTCTAAGTCAGGATTTGAATGCAGGCAGCAGCACTTACAACCGTGCTTCCCACTGTCAAGCATACGTTCAGTCATGTGAAAAAGTAAGTGCACCCCATAGAAACGGTTGACTTTTTCAAAGTATTGTACCTGAACAGGCAAACAGTAGATCTTCATTAAATCAGTGGCTACAGATAAAGGTGACATACTTGAGTAATGTCAATAGATGGGGAGAAAGGAGGTCCACACTCAGGTCTCAGAAGCTGAGAAGGCCCCCCTTTAACTGAAATAACATAACTGCCACCCAGTCTCTGACATCGACTTGGGAAAGTGTTTTTGAGCACTTCTCCATGCAGAATTCTTTCAGTTGTAAGAAGTTTGTGGGTGTTCTTGCACGTACTGCCCATTTCAAATCCCCCCAAACTCATTTCAATAGGATTCTGCTGTTCTTTTTCCGGTTTTCTGTGGTGGCGCACTGATCAAACCACCATGCAGTTCTTACATTGATGGATTGAAGGCCAGAGGTCCACATGACCATCATCATCAAATTCTGAAAACCATAAGGACTGATTGAGATCATTTATGTTAGGTAGAATGCCTAGGGGGTGCTGGGTGGTCTCATGGCCTTGGAACCCCTGCAGATTTTTTTTTTCTTCCTGTCCTCCCTGGCAATTGGACCTTACTTTTAATTCTATGTTAATTAGTATTGCCTATTTTATATATTTTTTCTTTTTGTTTCTTCATCCTGTAAAGCACTTTGAGCTACAACATTTGTATGAAAATGTGCTGTATAAATAAATGTTGTTGTTGTTGTTATTATGTGCCATTCCTTGGTGGATTTGCTACTGTGCTTTAGACCATTAACACTCTGACAGGTCCATTCCTGGTTCAACTTGAGGTTTCAGATAGACGGTCTTCACATTCTCCTCAAGCACACTTTGACATGATGAAGACCTGATGACGGATGGCTGCCCAGATCCTGAGGAAGCAACACAAACCCAAACCACCACACTTCACAGTTGGTATGCTGTCTTTGGGTTTGCATCAAACATGCACTCTATCATTGAATCATCTGGCTAGAGCACATTGGTCCAGAAGGCCTGCATTTTGCCTCCAATGGCAAACTGTAGTCTGGCTCTGATATTCTTTTTGGACAGTAATGGCTTTTTCCTAGAACACCTCATGTGAGGTCCCGTTCTGATCGTAGATGCTTGCACTTTGACACCAACATTTGCTAGAGTTACCAACATATCCCCTAATGAAATTTTAGAGTCCCTCACTCGCTTCTTATTGTTTCGCTGCCTTCTCAATTGTGTAATGAGTGATCACTCGTGCTGCGTTTAGTCAGTTCACGTGAGCCGCTCTCTTGTGTGATGTTGCGATGTCCACGGCTTTATTTAATGTTAGCTAAGACCCGGCACTTAAAAGTTTCTCGCTACAGCAATTTTAACTCTGTTACAAAGTGATCCAAAGTCTCGTTTATACCTCGTGGCTTCTCATTAAACTTGTATGTCGCGAATATGGTATTGCAAACGGCAGCAGGAGCATTTCTATAAACTTTATTTAAACTTACGGTTTACACCGTGCTTTGTTTCCGCAGTAGCTGCACTTATGAATATGCTTGTATGCGTCACTCGCTCGCTTCTTATTGTTTCGCTGCCTTCTCAATTGTGTAATGAATGTGTTTCTTCAGCGCTCTTTGGGGCTCTTCCTTGTTTTCTACGTACTGCGTTCAGAGTCAGTTCACGTGATTATGTGGGAGACGTGATGACGCGATACGCAACTCCGCCTCCCACGGCCATCGAGCTGCAGTCTATTACAGCATATGGACAAAAAAGAGGTTCCAGTTATGACCATTACGCGTAGAATTTCGAAATGAAACCTGCCTAACTTTTGTAAGTAAGCTGTAAGGAATGAGCCTGCCAAATTTCAGCCTTCCACCTACACGGGAAGTTGGAGAATTAGTGATGAGTGAGTCAGTCAGTCAGTGAGTGAGTGAGTGAGTGAGTCATTGAGGGCTTTGCCTTTTATTAGTATAGATCAGTTGCCCACTAACTTAAAAGAGGTGGCTTAAGATTCTTCCACTTGAGCAAAGTAAGTCTACGTGCCAATGGTAAAGTAAAGGCCATTACAGTTTGTTTGATCTCCACTGGGTGGTCCACCCACCAAACACAGCTATTAATGGATTAGGAGTGATTGTGACATCAAGGCTGCCTGACAGGCTTGCAAAAATTTTGGACCAAAATGTTGTTAATTTGGTGCAGGCCCAAAACATGGCCTAGTGAGGCTAGAGCTCGATTGCAACGTCCGCAGGTTGGCTCTTGCCATGGAAACATTTTGGCCAATTTTTAGCGTGACAGATGTGTTTGATAAAAGATATTAAGTTAAATACTGTGCACATTTGGAGCTCGAGTCAATTCTGTGCATGGCTGCCTTCCACTCCATTTCTGAAATGTTGAGTGAGAGATCCTTTTCCCACTGTGCTCTTTAAAAGGAAGGGAATTTAAAATGGTTTTATATATTGTAAAAATGCTGTCTGAGTCCCCAAGACCGATCAATATCTCTTCTGGAATAGAAATAGGTGGGAGGTGAGGAAAATTGGGCAGATTTCGTTTACCTGATTGTAATTTGACACATTTGAAGTGGTGATAAACGTAGGGGTGGATTTGCTCATTCAATGTATCATATTTGTATTTTTGTTAAATTAGATTAGGGGAATGAATCCACCATGCCAATTTTGTGGGCCACTTTTTCAGGAATTTCACTGTTATCTGTAGGCACCATTTATTGTTTGTGTGTTCAGATACGTTGAAAAAGTCATTCGTTTTCATGGGGTGTACTTACTTTGTCACATAACTGACTGTCCACGCATTCTGCAGCCCACTTAATACACTTCAGAGTCATGAAGGGCCAGAACCTAAAATGGCAGAACTGGGTACAGCGTATAAACTGACCCTGGGCAGGGTGGTAGTCCATCTCCGGACTCCCTCACACACACACACACACACACACATTCATAGTCAACAATTCATCCAATATGCATATGGACATAGAGAAGGAAAGATGTGCTACCAGGAGGAAAAACAACCAAGACATGGAGAGAACATGCAAACTCGAAATGACTAGGAGTGGCATTCAAACCAAGGACCCTGGATCCATCAGGTATGAGCGCTGACCACTGTTCCGTCCTGCACACCCACTGAATCCAGTTTATCATTGTAGGTGAACAACCCTGCATGGAATGCCCCTCCATTATAAGGCCCAATCTGGCACAAACCCACTCTCAGATGATCTACCTAAATAAAAGGATAAGTGTGTGTTTGTGTGTGTGTGTGTCGTGATCTGGAGAGTCCTGGAAGCAGAGGTACAGAATATTTTGTAAAGTTGCTCAGTAGTGGGGGAGAAAACACCATCAAAAACCCAGACTAGAAACCCAAGGGGCCCAGGACAAATCTTTATAAAATAAAAGGTTTATTTTCAAAAGGCTGTGAAATGCACAAAGCTCAGTGGAGCACAAGGATTTGCCTGAATAGAATAGACAAGGTGATCCACAGCAAACAAAATCCCAATACAATAGCCAAATATCATGGTCATAAAATGGAGCAGTGGTTCAACAATATCAGTAAACACAGTTTCAATAGAAAATCCAGAGGCAAAGTTGAAAACAGAGCAAGGGATCACAATCCAGAAAATGAATAAAGTAATAGCAAAGCACAGAAACCCAAGGAAACACTCCAATGAATCGCCAGGTACTGTGGGAGGCCCTCCCTTAAACAGGGTGGAGGGCTGTTCATGGCGGTGATTACTTAGAGCACACCCCTTTCCCAACACACACATACACACACCCATAGAATAAGGAACAGTATAAACAAAAGAAGCATTCATACAAATAAATAAAATTAAACAATACAGACATGAAACACAATGGTGACACCATGACAAGGGGAAAATGAAAGCTGAAACAAGACAGCATGTGCCTGTTTTTTTTGGGGGGGTTTTTTGTGCCTCTGTCATTCCAACAGATGGTGCATCACAAACATTTGTAGTATGAAAAAAAAGTTAGGCAGCAGACAGAAAAAAGTTTGGGGATGGCCACCCCGTATACTGAAAAATTAGCAAAAAGAAAGGAAACACATCTTTACATAAACGGAGTTCACAACTGAACTGACTAGCAGGTTGAGTTTGCTCTATAAATATGGTGGGTAGGAGGAAGGGGTGGAGTCAGGGCGGCCGGAACAGGCACTGGAATGGCAGGAAGGGTGATTCTAGTGTAGCAGTAGGGGTAGCTATTGCTCCCTTGAACCCTCAGGTACCACGCCAAACACCAGGTAAAAGTGCAATACTACTTCTTTTTATTATAATACTGTGCACTAAGCACCCTCCACTCCACACTACACATACAATACTCAATAATCAATAATCAATCACCAATCCTCCTTTCCCAGACACTTAGCCACCCTTCCTCCCAGCTCAGCTCAGTGTCTGGGCTTTCCCACAGTCCTTTTATATCCCCTGACCCAGAAGTGCTTCCAACCCTGCAGTCCATGAAAAAGTCCTTTTCTTCCTCCCGGAAGCACGTCGTTCCTTCCGGTCATGTGATCAGGACACACTTCCGGGTTATAGGACACGTAGCAGTCTGCCAGCCTCCCTACAGCGGCTCCTGGTGGTCCCCAAGGTATCCAGCAGGGCTGTTTATAAAAACTACAAGGTCCATAAGGCCCTGCTGGAATTCGGGGAACTTCCATGCTGCTGGGAGGGCTCCATCTGGCGGCCTGGAGGTGTGGGCCAGAATATTTGGCCGGCCATCCATCACACTAGGTACGGGAAATTATGTCATTAGGGTTGATGTCATCAGTGATGGACTGATGGTGATGTCACTGAGAGACAGGATCTGAGGCTGAACTGCAGAGGAACAAGAGGAGAGAGGATCAGGTGGGAGCTACAACCCCTGGTGTGGCTGATGAATAACACTGTTTGAGCCTGTAGACTGTCTCCCATGTGCACGTGTGTGACACTGGTAAGAAAATGCATTGCATGTGGCATTCCAACAGATGGCACATCACAAGTATAAGCACTACTTTTATGACTATGCTTTTGAACTTTAATTTATAAGGGCATTTTGGTCCCAGAATAGCCCAAAACCAGACAGTTTTGGTGGTGTTGTATTTCAGCCAGGGTTCCTCCAACGGCTGGGGTTCAATTCTTCAATGCTTCAATTCTTTTGTTTGCATTCATTTTATTTCTGTGTTTATGCCTCATTTTGAGTGTTTTGTGGGTGGGACTATCTGCCCATCACCCCTATAAAGGCGGGGTCAATCCACAGTTCCTTGTGGTTTATTCCGAAGGCACTCATGATGTGGTAAGTTCTGTTGTGATTATTTCTGTGCTTTTTGTGATTTCTGGAATTGTCACCTTTTTGGCTATGTTATTTGACTATTGTCAGTGGATTACAGAATAGAGCACTTTGAGCTACATTTTTTGTATGAAAATGTGCTATATAAATAAATTCTGTTGTAGAGAATTTGCTGGCAACTCCATTTTGCCTTTTTGTGCTTCACGGAGCCCCATGTTATTATGAAGTGTTTTTGGGAAAATAAACCTTTTATTTTATAAAGATCCTGTGTTTGCCTTTGTACCAAGCCAGGGTTTGATGAGAAATCCCCCTCCCTTGGATATTTTTAGGAGTATTTTTGGTATTTACAAATCACAAAAGGTGGACCTCAGGGTGTGCGCACCCGGTGGAGATACCAGCCTGCTTTCCCGATGACTTTGGAGGCTGCCTCCCACAGCTACAGCAAGCAAGCGGGCAGATCGTTGTGCAGCTTGGGGGATCTGTAACTAAATGCTCTACCTACTACGGTTAATTTATTAATCCTTGAGCTCTTTTATAGACTGCCATCTTGAGATTGTAATGTGAGCTTTGGTCAGTAAGTTATAAAAATCGGGAGTGTGCTCCACTCATCTTTCTTGTATACTGAGATAGAGGAAAAGGTCATCAGAGCCATTTCCAGTTGCACAATATTTCTCAAATATTATATCTCTTTGTTTATCATCATTTATCATCATCAAGTGCCTTGAGCATGGGAAAGGCGCTATATAAATAAAATGTATTATTATTATTATTATTACTAATTGATAATATTCATACACAATCATTTATCTCTATTTATAATCAAACTTTATATTAAAATGATATTTTCGCACTTAGTGATTACATATGCATTACTTAGATTACGTGCAAAGTAAAAAAAGTTATAGTCATCTAAAAACATAGAAAAAGTGTTAGTATTATATAATATTTGTTGCAATAAATTGCTATAGGTAAAACTGCATTTAGCTACATTTAATTATGATAATGATGGTGGAAATAAAAAAAATATCTAAAATTAAATGTATTACCAGGAACATGATGGGGATGTAGCAGCTTATTGTTCCTATTACATCTTTATATTTACATGACGTGTTCAATGTTTACATGTTATTGTTAAACTGATGATGTAAAAATTAAAATAAAATTAATAATAATTATTGAAAGAATATTGAATACAGTTTTCACATTTATATTTCCATAATACAAAAAAATTCGGATGGTTGTTTAAATAAAATACGACTTCCAGTTGAGTAATTTTTTTCAAATTACATATTTCTTTGCTTTTTACCATTCTAAATATCTATACAAAATTGGAATCATCTAACTGTAATTATAACCATAGTTTACTTTAAAATTTGCAAAAGTATTCAGTTAAAATACCACTTCAAGTCACTGGAAGTGGCCCAAAAGTTGATAGGATTCCTTATTTTTGATATAAAGCAAAATCTCATTGACATTAATACAATTAATTAAGGACACTATGGGAGAAACCTTGTATGGACTAAATAAAGCCTCTGCCATCTCTTTGCCCACAATTTCTTCCATTCTGTTCTAAGCTGCCTGGTCTAGGGCATCTGGCTCTCTCTCACTTTTGGAACGTTCTGGATCTCTGTTCTTTAACAAGCGGCATAAGCCTTTGTTACTCCTATGGCTGTGTGCTCTGCTCTCTCTGTGTGTCTCCGTCTTGCATATGCCGCTCCTCGCAGGCCCATTAAGCCCAATTAGGCAACAGAGATAGGCTGGACTGGTGGGCTGAGAGGAACAGAGAGGAATCATTAACCTCCCAGCACCCCGCCAGTGCAATAAAATCTGCTTAAACCCCCAGGGAGGCAGCAGACTGCAGAACAGATGACCTCTCAACCTGTCCATCACAGTGATGGATAGCAGACGTCCCCCGTCTCCTGCATGAGGGCGGCGTGCCTGCAGGAATAATTAGCTTTCCGCCACAGACTGCTGGGTGCTTATCCAGCTACACTGAGCCGAACGTATGAAACAGATGCAGCCTGGTGGAAGGGTTCAGCAGCAGGCAGGCTGGACAAATATGTGGACACTGAAGTGGTGTCACCAGCTTACGAACCTGGATCTGGAATAGCCTCCCTGTCTTTACTTGATGAAGGCTGCTGATGAAAGGTTAGACATAGGCAAGTACTTTAGAGAAGAAGAAGAAGAATGTGGTCTGCCCACAACCACTTAAAAGTGACCATAATAGAAGTCTGCACCAGATTCTGAAGGTCCTGACCAACTGACCCAGATGGAGTATTGTCCTGTGTCTCACTTTAGAGAACTACAAGTATGTGACCTAGAAGCTACAGGATCTGGCCTCTATTGTGACCTTTGTGGGAAGGGATCTGATCTTTTGTGTGTTCTAGAAGTAGGAAGCTATCATGGCCTAGAAGCTACAACACCTGAAAGCAACAAGATCTGATCTCTGATATGGCCTAGAAGCAGGACACTCTAACCTCTGACATGATATAGACGTAGCAGGATCTGATCAGGTGTGACCTGGCAGCAGCAGGTTTTGACGTCTATTAAGATTTTTAAGGGAAGGGACCTGACCTTTTGTGTTTCCTAGAAGCAGGGGGATCTGATCTACTGTATGTCATGGCCTAGAAGATGCAAGACCTTGCCATTTGTGTGACCTGAAAACAACAAGATCTGACCTCTGACATGGCATTAAAGTAGCAGGAGATGACCACAAGCGTGACTTAGAAACATCAGGATTTGACTTCATACTTGCTCTCAAAGCAACACTTTAAACCGTAGCGTCTCCTCTCACCCTCAGTTCGTTCAAGCTAAGTGGGTCAGGCACACTTGTTACTTATCCACTTTCTGTTATCAGAAAGAGTTTGGGTTAAATTCTGACCTTTTGGTAGATCACGTCCACTTCTGTTTTTTTTTTTACTTTGTGTTAGTTCCGGTTTGTCACCTTAGGACCACTGATGGTTTCTTTAATTGCTTCTAGCAGGTACTAGATTGTTTTTCACTGTTTAGTCTTACCCAGCACTGTCCAGCATAGTCCCATTTGAAATTTTTGCACACTTCCCCACCTGGGACTGACCAGGTCAGGTCAATCTGTTTCATTCTTTTCAAGCTTAAACTGAGCAGGTTAGGCCAACTTCTAATTTTTTCAAAGTCTTAACAGAATGGGCACAGCCAGGAATTCACATAAAATATGCTTCTGGAGGATCTAAAATTCCACCCCAACCCAACTCTCTATGGTAACCAGCAAGCCCGCGATTCTCAAAAGAATCGCAAATCCAAGAATGGCAATCACCTCATGGAGAGTGTGTGTATCCTGGGAAATGTCATTTAATGAAATAAACATATTTGTACTAAAGCGGTTTCTTTTTGGAGCTGTGACTCATGTTGTTGTGGTGTTTCAGAAGCGCGTCATAGGCGCCTTGTTTCCATCAGGACGTAAATGCATGACAATATCGCGGTGAAACGGAGGCTCACCATCATCACTTCGAAACACAATTGCCACTTCATCAACGATGGGAACATTATATCGTCTCGGATCCTGTTCTTTGTCCCTTATTAGCACTAACGCAATTGTAGTTGGTGCCACACCGTCCGCCTCTGCTTTTGTATTGGCTTCTCTTTCAACCTCATGTAGCATTTTCATAGAGTTTGCTAATGGGTGATTGCTTATGACGTCAGCTACGTTTTTCATTATTAGCTCTGTGGTTGACACACTGCATCCTCCAGATGTAACACCTACATTTGGGCACATTTGCGGTGGTGATTTGGCTCAGGGCGCACTGTTCCAATCTGATGCAATATTTGTCAACACACGCGAAAGTAGTATGGGCCATTCCCAGGGGGGAAGCCGGTGCGTGATGAAATATCATGGAGGGTGGGTGCGTCTTGGGACAGTTCATTTCAACGCGCTTCTGTTATTGTTTTTCTTCATGCAGTCTCGTTTTTGTTTGTGTATGGCTGTGTCGTCATATATGCGGTGGTGTGGCCGGTCGAGTCCGGGCGGCTGTACAACCTGGCGTGCACGCTTTACCTCAGGTATAGTTCACAGGTTGTAGGCATGGTAAAGTTTCCATTTAATTCAATAATCCCATTTGAACTAAAGTGGTTTCTTTGTGTGGGCGCCTTCGGTCATTGTTTTTATCCATGTTGTTTGGGCGCCACCTACTGACTCTGGTTTGAACTAATGCGGTTTGTTTGTGATACGGAGCGTTCGTTTATTGTTTTTTTCCATCTGGTGTCGTATCTGTGTTTTCTGTGGCTGGACTGTTAATAATCTATTACTGTAATACTGTAATGTGATTCAATATGCTGTGTAGTCTGGACGTCTGGGGATTCTGTACTGTAATACTGTAATGTGATTCACATATGCGCTGAATCGTTTCGTTGTTGTTTTCTCCGTGGCTGTGTCGTCAGCTATGGGCTCGGATTTGTATTTCCGTTAGCTGAGCTGTTTCGTTTTTGAGCCGTGACTCCTTTGCCTGGGAGCTGTTTCGTGCGCTTCATTTGTCTAGCGGGTGTGTTTTCTGTGGCTGTGTCGTTAGCTATGGGCGGCCTCGTTGCAGTGCGGCAGTGAGCGTGCGCTTCGATGCGCCCTGCGTCCATAACCTTCGGTTAGTAATATGGATCCTATGCTAATAACTTCTCATTCTCTGCCAGCTCAGACCAGATGGTTCAGACCCACTTCTGACTTTTCATCTGTCTGTCCATGTCAGGTCCGTCTTCTGTCTTTCTCATTTTCTTCTACCTCTGACTAGATGGGTCAGGCCAACTTCTCACTTCTTTGATTTTTGCTACCTGGCATTTTTTGTTGTGTTTAACTGGAGCTGTCCACATGAGGCCTGTTTATGGATTTTCTATTCAGACTGGATATTTCAATCTAACTTCTAATTTTTTTCAGTCTGTTACGTCAAACTGGTGGCCCAGTTACAGCTTCAGTGCTGTCTCTCCTGTCCCAGACTAGATAGGATCAGGCTTCAAGCTTTTCTGCTCTTTCAAGGCACACAACTGTCCTGATCAGGCATGGTTCTGCCTATGTTCATGCTCATACATAATGGGTCAGTCTGACTTCTATGTTATCTGGCATTGGTTACAGCATCATCAGTTTCTCTGACCTCAGTGTAGGCTGAGGTTTCAGTCTTCTGTCCAGGTCAAGTCCATTTATGGCTTTTTGTGGCGGGTCAGGTCCACTGCTGATTTTTCTGCCCTCTGTCCAGATCAGACCTCTTTAGGCTGCTTTCTCATTCTCATTCTTCAGACTGGACAGGTCAGGCTGACTTTTAATTTCTTCACTCTGTGACCTTGGATTGGTGGCTCAGGAATGGCTTCTTCTTCCCCCTCTCCTCACACACACTCTCAGTGTTTCAAGCCTGCTTGGGACTTATCTGTCCCCGTTACACTGGATCAGCCACGTCTTATTCACTTTATGTAATTTCAGACTTAACCAGCCAGGTCCATGTCTGATTTTCTTGTTGTTTCTTTTCTACTTTGACCTTTCAGTTCTTTAGGCTGGTCTGCTCTGACTGTCCCCCTGAGGTGCTGGCAGGGGCCATTTGCCCCTTGACACCACTCCTGATACGTTGTCAAGCATTTTGATTTCATCATTTAGCAAGTACTGAATTGCCATCAGCTTCTTATCACTTGCCTTTACTGAAGTGCACTCTGAGTGAAGCGTATTTGCTTGCTCTAGATGATAATGCAAAAGAGCTAATCACAGTTCTCTGCATTACATTAAATGATGATACAGGAGAACACCCAAGACGTAAGGTGATCAGGGGATGGGACAGTTGCTCAAAACCCCTCTCCCCCCTTTAGTAGGATCACATTAGATTATTAGTAATTTTGTGATAGTGCTCAAATGAAATGCATCATATAGAAAAGATGTGACTCATCCTGTGCAGTAATAATGAGCACTGGGCGGTGCAGCACACCATCAAAGGCAATCTGTCCACCATGAAATGTATGTAATTGAATGTGGAAGGTGCTGTATGAAGTATCAGAAAAAGAATCGCATGCCGCCTTCTCCACATAAATCCATTTCAGTTGTATAAAGCTGACTGCTGTTCTTTATGAATGAGATTACTGTGAAATGCAATGCATCTATCGATTATTGAATCCTTTTTTGTGATTGAGCACTCTGTTGTGGCTTGGTATCTGGGAGGCTACAGGTTCAAATCCCATTACTGCCAGAAGGGATCCTACTCTGTTGGGCCCTTGAGCAAGACCCTTAATCGGACAATTGCTCTAGGGGTGCTGTACAATGGCTGACCCCTGCACTCTGACCCTCAGAGGTCATGTGAAAAGACAGTTTCCCTTTGGGGATTAACAAAGTCTATGAAATCAAACACACACACACACACACACACATATATATATGTATATATATATATATATATATATATATATATATATATATATATATATATATATATGGCTAGAGATCCACAAAGGTAGAAAACGTATTAAAATAATTTTTTATTCCTAAACATTCGACAATCTGCCAGGTGTCAGGATCAGAGGAATAAAATTAGAGATTCAGGAATCAAAGGGAATATATAGCAAGTGAGTGGTGGAGATAGGAGTGAGGTCGTAAGGGGGGGTGGAAACAAACATGCTAACCATATCACGGACCTACGCTTCCATATATATATACTGTATATACTGTATATATATATATATATATATATATATATATATATATATATATATATATATATATATATATATATATGCATATGTCTCTATTATAAAAGAAAATCCTGACATGAGACTATTGCCAAGAGATTTTTTCAAGTCCCGCCCTCTTCTCAACAATTTCAGCCACGCCCACAGCCCTCTCACCTCTCAGTCATGTGAATGTTTGCTTTTGTCAGACACACTTCCTATACTCTTAGCCCTTATACATTTTTATGTTTTGTTCATTTTAAGTCGTTTATGAAAAGTCCTCAGTTTCATCCTTTAAAGAAGCTTTTCTAGCCAGTGTTTTTAAAATTAAGTACATCTACAGTACAAGTACATTCATAAAGGCCACAACAGAGTACATGTAACTTTATCCAAAGAACAGTCTCAGGACAAAGTTCAAGCATATTTAGTACGTCAGTGCAATGTAAAGCTGATGGCATTTAATGGAATTGCCAATGCATGGTCGAAGTCATTCTGTTGAATTATTATCAATTCATTTACCAGGTCGGAATATAATTCAATTTAAAGAAGGCAAAGAAGCACAAGCTTTACAGGTAGCAAAAACAAAAATTATAAAATTATTGGCTTATTGTGAACTTAATGTTTAAATGCAAAAGCATATATGTATGCTCAAAGTCCTAAACATTACACATGGCAGAAACAAAAAGGAGTGTAGCATTCAAGAAAAATTAATTGCAAAAATGTTGTTCGATTAAATATTATATCACCAAAAGATATCAAATGGTTTCATTTAAAATTGTTGTTACATGAATCGAAAGGGGCAACTTCGTATGAAGATGTTCTAACTATAGACGGAACTACGTACGGTACTTTTCAAGACGCTATACGAGCAGCTGGATTATGTAAATCGGACGACTATATGTTCGAAATGATGTCTGATGCCAGTTCTGTAACGATGGCTGACAAATTAAGACCCTTCTTCGTGTACTTAATTATGATGGGTGAAGTTGATGCTTTAGAATTATGGGAAGCGTTCAATGGACCATTATCCGAAAAGTCTAATGAACAAACGGCTCTTTCGATCATCAAAGAAATGTTAGAAGCACAAGATTTAACAATGCAGCAATTTCGACATCCAGAAGAAATAGACTAATCCGAGGTAAAGAAAGAGATAACAGCAGACAAAGATTTAACTGTGGAAGGCCATGGAAAATTATATCTGGAAATGTATTCACAATTAAATGATGATCAAAGAGCAGTTTACAACACAATTCAAAAATGTATTCTCGATTAAATTTGTCAGCGGTTATTCTCCATAAATGGACCTGGCAGCACAGGTGAAACATTTTTGTATAAGTGTTTCAACCATTATTGCAAACACTTATGCAAAAACACTGCATTGATAGCATGGACAGGTATAGCAGCAGTTCTTCTTCCATACGGTAAAACGGCTCACAAAACTTTTAAATTACCTTGAAATCTCACAGACAAAAATGTTACATTGAAATGGAAAAAGCAGATGAAACAAGAAATACAAAAGACGGAAATATTTATTTGGGACAAAGCGTCAATGATCCCACAAACAGTATTAAATGTAATTGACAAAACCTTTCAGGACGTTTTTGGCTCCGATCAACCGTTTGCGAGTCAAACCTTTATACTGGGAGGCGACTTTTGTCAAGTTCTACCAGTAGTCAAGAAAGGAGGTCAAAGGCAGATTAATGATGCACGCCTAAAGAGTAGGCCTTTATGGTCTTTGTTCCAGCAATTCAAATTACAGAGCTGCGACGTGGCAAGTGCTTAGTGCCCACCCAAGGATTGGCAAGCGAAGCAAGCAGGGGGCAGAACCCCCTAGTATATATTGTCATAATAAACAAGTCCAGACAGCGCAAGAAGGTTTGGGGCAGCCACTCGTATATTGTAATCCAGGCTGCAAAAAAGGTAGTTTGCAAAATAACACAGGGTAGTTTACCTAACTGAGTCCAAGACAGAACTGATGACCAGAGGAAGGGGATCGACTTTT
This sequence comes from Erpetoichthys calabaricus, assembly GCF_900747795.2. NCBI lineage: Eukaryota > Metazoa > Chordata > Cladistia > Polypteriformes > Polypteridae > Erpetoichthys > Erpetoichthys calabaricus. Next base: position 281,358,144 of record NC_041396.2, on the reverse strand, counting down.
ATGGAGAGTTGACCGGAAGTGATGTCGCCCTCGGGGCGGGGACTGGAAGTGATGTCGTCCTCAGGGCTGGAAGTGTCTTCCTCTGGGCTTCAGCACCTGGCGGAATTTCCTGGGAACGGTCTGTAGGGAACTGAGAAAGAGAGCTAGTGCACCCCTCCGCCCCCTGGTCGGACAAGTTGTTATGATTATATAAGCCCTTCAGCTGTCTGCCACTCGCATGTGTGTGACAATATACTGTATATATATATATATATATATATATATATATAGAATCCAACCTCTGTCTGTCTGTCTGTCTGCATGTCTGTTTGCTTTTCATGAGAGAATTACTTAACAGATTTAGATTGGGTTTTTTTCTAGAATTTGCTTGAACATTCTGGTTGATTTTGCGACTTCTCTCATCGCACTCATGCGGCACCAATTTATTCGCGCGAATCCAAGAGAAAGGCTGTGGGCTGAGGGGAGGGGGAGGCAGGACCTCAGGATTAGGGAGTCGAACAGGGACCTCCTCACTCATGTGCCAGCCTCCTTTCAAGTCGCTCTACCTCTCACCACGTGTTAGAGCGTACCTTGACTCACCTTAGCGAGCAATACCTGTTTGTTCAGCAGACATTATCATCTAGAGATTGTTAAGGAGTGATGTTTGACGTTTTTGAGAGACGAATCACAAGTATGTCTACTTTAGAGGATACCTGCTCAGTGACAGAGATATCAGGGCCACATGCTGTTCTCCCCACACGGGGGATGCTCTCCCATCAGAGGTGAACACGATCAGATACGGTGCCAATGTTTGACGTTGGAGCGTACCTCCCTTCAGCTTGGCCAGAGATGCCTTGCCAACTTTTTACATTTTTGGCAAAGAGATCACAGCTACATTCTCGCCCCTGATACCAAAACCAAAAATATTGCATATTAAAAGGCCCTCAGATACGAAAGCTATCAATATAAATTCTTCTCAATACAAATTATTACATTTTTTTTCGTAATTGATTTTTAAAGGTTGTCCTGTTTCACTACTACATGGGTGGAGCCGTGGGGGATACCTAGTGTATAGATAAATAGATAGATAGATAGATAGATAGATAGATAGATAGATAGATAGATAGATAGATAGATAGATAGATAGATAGATAGATAGATAGATAGATAGATAGATAGATAGATAGATAGATAGATAGATAGATACTTTATTAATCCCAATGGGAAATTCACAAATTATATATATAACAAAATATATATACAGTGGGTACAGAAAAGAATCACTCCTTTCGAAATATTCCCTTTTTTTTTTGCGTTTCAGCCTTTTTTTCCCAGCTTTACTTACTCAATGCAACCTATAACATCCAAGTGAAAGGTATCACAGCTACAGTACAGAAAAAGTATAAAAAATCAAAAACAAGACACACTGAGATTAATAAAGGATCACCCCCCAATGTCAATGTCATTTTGTTGAACCACCTTTTGCTTTAATGACAGCCTTGAGTCTCTTGGGATACTTCTCTATCAGCTTTGCACATCTAGATTGAGCTATTAATATTTGCCCCACACTCTTCCTTACAGTTTAACTGTTCAAGTTCAGTCAAATTGAATGGTGTGCATTGGTGGACTGCTATCTTCAAATCTTTCTACAGATTTTCAATGGGATTTAGGTCTGGGCTCTGACTGGGCCACACCAGGACATTCACTTTTTTCTCCTTCAGCCACCGTGTGGTCAATTTTGCTGTGTGCTTCAGGTCGTTGTCGTGTTGAAAGGTGAACATTCTGCCCATCTTCAACTTTCTGGCAGAGGGTAGCAGGTTTTCCTCAAGAATTTGACGGTATTTTGCCCCATCCATTTTTCCTTCTACCCTTACGAGAACCCCAGGCCCTCCGGCAGAGAAACATCCCCACAACAGGATGCTGCCACCTCCATGCTTTACTGTAGGTATGGTGTGATGTCGATGGTGAGCTGCATTGGATTTCCACCCAGTGTACCATTTGGTATCGAGGCCAAATAGTTCAATTTTCGTGTCATCTGACCATACAATCTTTTTCCCCTTGGCATCAGAATCTTCAAGGTCCTTTCTGGCAAAGCTCAAACAAGTCTTAACATGGCCTTTCTTGAGAAATAGCTTTTTCATGCAACCCTCCCAAACAAGCCACAATTGTGGAGCGCTTGTGAAATTGTTTGTCACATGCACACAATGACCACTCTTTGCCATACAATCCTGTAACTCCTACAAAGTGGCCATTGGCCTCTTGGTAGCCTCTCTTACCAGTTTCCTTCTTGCTCTTCCATCCAGTTTGGAGGGATGGCCAGATCCAGGGAGGGTCCTAGTAGTACTAAACACTTGCCACTTCTTTATTATGGACTGTACTGTGCTTCTTGGGATTGATAAAGCCTTTGAGATCTTTTTGTATCCATCTCCTGCCTTATGTCTGTCCACAACTCTATCCCTGAGATCTTTTGAAAGTGGCTTGCCACCCATAGTCAGTTGTTTGCTATCAGTTGCACTACCAAGGAAGGGAATGAATGCTCCAGGAACAGCTTCACTAATCACACTGATTACAATTGATCAGAGGTGAAAGCCAGTAACCATGGTCTGCAATGGAGGGGGGTGATCCTTTATTACTCTAAAGGCACTATATAAAGATTGTTGTCTTTATCATGTTAGTCCAACTGAGTTGCCCTTTTCTATAATGTTGACTGATGTTCTTTAAAGCACTTTGTGACAGAGGTTGCTATGGAAGGCCAGCCATCCATTCAAAAACTATGCTAGTGACAAGGAGCAGTGCAAGGTGCTCTATTAAATAAAGACTGTTGCCGTTGTCATGTTTCTTCAGCTGAGTCGCCTTCTTTTATAATGATGACTTGTGTCCTTTAAAGCACCTTCTGGTAGATCTTATTCTGAATGGTTCAACCCATTATTAGATCTATGCTTGTGACCAGGCATTGTGAAAGGCACTATATCAAACTAGGATTGCTGGCTTTATCATGTTAATCTGTCTGGGATGCCCTCAATTATAATGTTGACTATTGTAATTTAAAGTGCTCTGTGACAGAGGTTTTTTATTAAGGACATCCATTCATTTTCAGGCCAATACCTGTGACAAGTCATTATCAAATAAAGATTGTTGCCTTTATCGTGTTTCTTCAACTGAGTCGTCTTCTTCTATAATAAAGACTTGTGTCCTTTAAAGCACCTTGCTGGTAGATCTTACTCTGAATGGTGCAACCCATTATTAGATCGATGCTTGTGACAATGAACAGTGAAAGGCACCCTAGGATTGCTGGCTTTATCATGTTTGTTCAACTAAGCTTCTATAATGTCGTCTGGTGTTGTTTAAAGCGCTCTGTGACAGCGGTCCCTATGAAACGCCATCCACCCACTGTCAAAGCTGTGCTTGTGACAAGGCACTGTGAAAGGCGCTATATCAAACAAAGGTTGTTGCCTTAATCATGTTAATCTAACTGGGACGTCACCTACTACGATGTGTGACAGCGGTCTCTATTAAGAACATCCATTCATTTTCAGGCCTATACCTGTGACAAGGCACTGTGAAAGACACTATATCAAATAAAGACTGTTGCCTTTATTGTGTTTCTTCAACTGAGTTGCCTTCTTCTATAATGTTGACTTGTGTTCTTTAAAGCACTTTGTTATAGATCTTACTCTGACAAGGCACCATCTATATATATAATTCACTAAGTCCATGGCAAGCAAGACGCACGCAAGACAGCCATGCCCGCCAACTCACAGAGCCCCGCCCACCAACATTTTACTAAACAGCCGACCATGGCACGAGAGCGAAAGCATTTGCCAAGAATGTGTTCATTAATCAAGAACGAAAGTCGGAGGTTCGAAGAAGATCACATACCATCGTTTGTTCCGACCATACACGATGCCGACTGGCGATCCGGCGGCGTTATTCCCATGACCCACCGGGCAGCCAACCGGGTAACCAAAGTCTTTGGGTTCCGGGGGGAGTATGGTTGCAAAGCTGAAACTGAAAGGAATTGATGGAAGGGCACCACCAGGTGTGGAGCCTGTGGCTTAATTTGACTCAACACGGGAAACCTCACCCAGCCCGAACGTGGCTCATAGGTGCATGCGACTGAGGCGGTGTGTGGAAAATGAACAGTCAATGTGACTCACAAGTGCATGTGGACTGTACACAGACGAAAGCAATTCAGGTGAGGAGTTGGGGACGGACACATGAGCAGGCAGTGCGTCCTGAACGATGACTAAGAGATGACTTAAGAAATCGGCAGACTAGAATGGCGGTGGCAGAATGGACGTCAGAAGATCGAACTTGCCTATCTGGAGGATGTAAATGTCCTAACACGGGTTCCGTAGGTGAACCTGCGGAAGGATGGTTACCGGTTGTGCCGACCCATCGTTGAACGGTTAGGACCCGAGACCTCTCGGGCCCACTTCCCTGCCCTCTCTCCAGAGTTCCATCTTTGCATTCACTTACAATCGTATCCTCAAATCCACCCCATTTGGACAACTGTGTCTTTCAGGAAGTGTTCACCCATCAATACATAATTATGCGGCGTATGCTACGCTACGGGTTGGCTAGTATCAAATAAAAAAGGTTGTTGCCTTAATCATGTTAATCTAACTGGGACGCCCTCTACTATAATGTGTGACAGAGATCTCTATTAAGGACATCCATTCATTTTCAGGCCTATACCTGTGACCATGCACTGTGAAAGGCACTATCTATATATATATTATTCACTAAGTAGCCGACCATGGCACGCAAGACAGAGATCATGGGATACGCACGACAGAGCCACGCCCGCCAACTCACAGAGCCCTGCCCACCAACTCTAAGACCATGAGATACGCACGACAGAGCCCCGCCCGCCAACTCTAAACCTTCTCCCGCGTCATGGGATACGCACGACCGCGTCCACCCTCGCATACAGCGATTCCCATCCGTGACAAACATGCTTCTTCTTAGATGGTCCTGCAGGAACAGGGAAAACCTTTGTCTACATAAACCTGATTCATACCATATTAAGAGCATAGTGTTTTTGTTGGCTTGCCTGCCTGCCCGCCCGCCTGACTGTTACCAGAATTCACCGCAATGTACTGGAGTGTAAAACTATCGCAGCTGCTATCTCACAAACTGTCCTTATTCCCCGGATTTCACTGACCCCATCAGATTCAAATTTGCCTTTTACTTTTACATGCAGACAATTTCCTGTTAGATTAGCCTTTGCAATGACAATTAATAAGGCACAGGGCCAAACTTTCAAAAGGACATGCCTCTATCTGCCAACTCTAAGACCATGGGATACGCATGACAGAGCCCTGCCCGCCAACTCTAACCCTCCTCCCACGTCCACCCTCGCTCTCGAGGCATGCACACTGCCTGGTCATGTGCCAGCACGCAAGACCTCACCAAATACCGCCTCAGTAGCTTTCGTCTCTGCTACAGTCCACATGCACCTCTGAGCCACGTTGACTTTTCATTGATCTTTTCGGTTCCGGCTGCTTTTCTATATACAGTGATCCCTCGCTATATAGCGCTTCGCCTTTCGCGGCTTCACTCTATCGCGGATTTTATATGTAAGCATATTTAAATATATATCGCGGATTTTTTGCTGGTTCGCGGATTTCTGAGGACAATGGGTCTTTTAATTTCTGGTACATGCTTCCTCAGTTGGTTTGCCCAGTTGATTTCATACAAGGGACGCTATTGGCAGATGGCTGAGAAGCTACCCAACGTACTTTTCTCTCTCTCTCTTGCGCTGACTTTCTCTGATCCTGACGTAGGGGGTGTAAGCAGGGGGGCTGTTCGCACACCTAGACGATACAGACGCTCTCTAAAAATGCTGAAAGATTATCTTCACGTTGCTATCTTCTGTGCAGCTGCTTCCTGAAGCGACATGCTGCATGGTGCTTCGCATACTTAAAAGCTCAAAGGGCACGTATTGATTTTTGACTGTTTGTTTTTCTCCGGCTCTCTCTCTCACTCTCACTCTCTCTCTGCTCCTGACGGAGGGGGTGTGAGCTGCCGCCTTCAACAGCTTTGTGCCGCGGTGCTTCGCATACTTAAAAGCCAAACAGCCCTATTGATTTGTTTGCTTTCCTCTGTCTTTCTGACAGACTCTGCTCCTGACGGGCACTCCTTTGAAGAGGAAGATATGTTTGCATTCTTTTAATTGTGAGACAGAACTGTCATCTCTGTCTTGTCATGGAGCACAGTTTAAACTTTTGAAAAAGAGACAAATGTTTGTTTGCAGTGTTTGAATAACGTTCATGTCTCTCTACAACCTCCTGCGTTTCTGCGCAAATCTGTGACCCAAGCATGACAATATAAAAATAACCATATAAACATATGGTTTCTACTTCGCGGATTTTCTTATTTCGCGGGTGGCTCTGGAACGCAACCCCCGCGATGGAGGAGGGATTACTGTATAATCCTCCAAGTCGCTCGACTATGGGATATGAACGACAGAGCCCCGCCCACCAACTCTAACCCTCCTCCCACGTCCACCCTCACTCTCATGGCACTGCTTGCTCATGTGCGTGCCCCCAACACCTCACCAAACACATCCTCACAAATGTATGTTGCTTTCTCCAGAGTTCCTTCTTTTCATTCACTCAGTCGTATCCTCAAACCCACCCCATTTGGACAACTGTGTCTTTCAGGAAGTGTTCACCCATCAATAAATAATTATGCGGCATAGCATACGCCATGTGTTGGCTAGTATCAAATAAAGACTCTTGCCTTTATCGTGTGAATTGGACTATTTGACTGCTGTTCTTTAAAGTATTTTGCGACAGAACTCACTGTGAAAAGTAACCCATCTGTCCATTTTTTTACCCAATGTTTGTTACAGGGTACTGTGAAAGGCACTATATAAAGTAAGGATTAAATCATATTAATACTAGGGGGATCCCCGCTGCTCACTTCGCTCGGTGCAGTGCTCCAGCAAATTCACATATCTGCCGCTCGCATGGTGAAGAGGGGGGCTGAACGCATCCCAAGGAGACACGGTTGCTCCTCCGAAGCCCACTGTTAAACGATGATACAATGGATAACAAATACCTCCTCTTTGCTCGATCAGCTGCTGGATTCTGTGTGATCTGCATCTCACACGGCACTTTGAACATTTAAAAGCCTGTACAGCAGTTGTGTTACTCTTTATCTTTTATTTCCGGCCCCGGATGTGGTTACATCTTTTGGCACAAAGTCCCGTCTTGCGAGATGTGAGTTCTTGATATTTTTTAGTTTATAATTTAAAAACGGAATAAGAATCTGATAATCTAGCAACATCACATTAAAGTTCAATAAACTCTGAAAAGAATAATACCAAACGTATATATGTAGGTTGTAAAATAAGCCTAATTTAAAGCGTGACATAAAAATGTTATATATAGAGAGTAGATTAGAGTTGTCCTGATGTTCGGTTTTCATCACTATTCTTTAAAGTACTGTCAAAGGCTACCCTTCCATTATAAGACGGAGACCTGTGAAAGGCGCTATATCATATAAAGATTGTTGCCGTTATCTTGCTAACCAGCCTGCATTTTAGGACAGAACTCTCTCTGAGCAGCAATCCCTCTATTCATTTTTGAATAACTTGTGTTTGTTATAGAGATATAAATGGCACTGTATAAAGTAACGTTTGTGATATTAGAGTTGTCCTGTTGTGCAGTGTTGACTGCTATTCTCTGAAGCACTCCATTACTATAAAGGGCCATTATTAGAGCTATTCATGTGAGAGGGAGCTGTGAAAGGCACTATATCACCTGGTTGCCTTACTCACGTCCCCCTGACTTTTTGACTTGCCCTCTTGTATGATGTTGGCTTTAAGCGTTTTGTAACAGCAGTCGCTATGAAAGACCGTCCCTCTATTATCAGCTCTTTTCATTCTCAGAGCTGCTTTGCCCATTTCAGAACAGTGCCAGCCATGGGCAGCACCCAGTCATGCACACAAACACGGATACGGAGAACTCAGGCCAACTCCTAATGGACAGTAGCCTTCTATGGCATCTGCACCCCAGCCCACTAAAGGAAGTAAAACAGTGTGCCCCCTGCTCTGTCATGCCACGAGCTGACTGGAGTGACAGTCTTGATAGGATTCTAACATAAAACCTGAGGATGTCAGGTTGGCCACTGGGGTTTCATGCTTATCCTCTCAGTGGTTTCACCCTTGCAGTGTAGCCCACTTGGCAGGAGGTCTGTTTTTCAGCAGTGCGGTACTCCCTCCCGCTGGCCATTCGTGTTCTGCCTGCCAGTGCCCAACAGATAAGGTTCAGTGTCACCAGCACCCTACTGGCATCCTGAGAAGGCGGGACACCCGTTCAGATAAGAGCGAACAGGCGTCAGGCCAAGCGGCTCATTAGCAGCCGATACAGATGTGTGCTGATGCACCTGTCATGGATGGATTAAAAGCCAGAAGTCTGTATGACCATCAGCATAAAGTGACTCCGTTAAAAACCCAAACTACAAAGAGGACTATTTCATTTATGTTAAGTAGAATGCCCAAAGGGGACTGGGCGGTCTCGTGGCCTGGAACCCCTACAGATTTTATTTTTTTCTCCAGCCTTCTGGAGTTTTTTTTGTTTTTTCTGTCCACCCTGGCCATCGGACCTTACTCCTTTCTATGTTAATTAATGTTGTCTTATTTTAATTTCTTATTTTGTCTTTTATTTTTCTTCTCTTCATTATGTAAAGCACTTTGAGCTACTTTTTGTATGAAAATGTGCTATATAAATAAATGTTGTTGTTGTTGTTGTTGTCAGCCCTTGGTGGTCTTATTGAAATATGCAGGGGGGGGTACAGCAGATAAGAGTGAATTCAGTACTGGGGCCACGTGGCTGGCACTGGCAGCAGCTTTTCTTGAAGTATCCACAGTTCTTTATCGATCTTCACCAATTTCCTTTCCAAAGTGCTTAGTCCTGCAATGGCGGCATTTCCAATGGCTTGCTTCCCTTTCCAGTGATGACAGTCACTTTCCCTGAGTCACCGCGTCACATCAATGGCTTAACTCCCAAAGGGTTGAGCCACCAACAAGGTGACATTGCTCTACTAACATAACACTCAAAACTACATAATTCCATGGGGTGAGATGGCATTGGAAACCAACCCTGGACAGGACACCAGACAAGGGTCTGTAGTGGAATTGTGTAAAAATGGGTGTGGGAACATGAGACAGAATATATATAAAATAACTTATATGCCAAAAATAATGAAAAACTGGTAAAAGTTCAAACGATAAGAAAATGAAGAGCAGACAGGAGGACATGCAAGGGAAGCCACCAGCAAGAATGATCAGTTCTGTAGCTTAACCACCAGGGGGCCACACTGCTCACACTGCTCACACTCATTGTCCTATTAGCCATAGACATCTAGTCATTTTCAATTTACTGCCTTAACTACCAGGGGGCTACACTTCCCCACACTGACCTGTCCTATTATCTATGAACTTACAGTAATTTATGCTTTGAAGCCATAACTGCCAGGGGGCTACACTGCTCACACTCATTTGTCCTGTGAGCTGTGGACATCTATCATTTTCAGTTTAGCAAGTTAACCATCAGGGGGCTACACTGCCCCACACCAATCTGTCCTGTTAGCTTTGAGCTAGGAGTGAAGCTCAGCTTGGTGTCTTAACCAGCAAGGGGGGACACACGGCCTCACATTGGCTCATCCTATTGGCTTTGGACTTATTCATTTTCATTTCAGTGCCTTAACCATTAGGGGGGCTACACTGCCCCACACTCATTTGTCCTGTGAGCTGTGGACATTTAATCATTTTCAGTTTAGCAAGTTAACCATCAGAGGGCTACACTGCCCCACACTCATTTGTCCTGTTAGCTTTGAGCTAGGAGTGAAGTTCAGCTTGGTGTCTTAACCACCAGGGGGCTACACTGCCCCCCACATTAATGTATCCTGTTATCTTTGAAGTAGCAGAGATGTTCAGCTGAGTGCCTTAGGCACTGCCTCACATTGATGTGTCCTATTAGCTATAGATTACTTAGTGATTTTCAGTTTGATGCCCTAACCACTAGGGGGGGGGGGAGGGGGTGGAGGGGTACAGCGTCCCACACTAACTTGTCCTGTTAGCTTTGAACTCTTAGGGGGCTACACTTCCCTAATCACTTCCTAATCTGTGTGGTTTACTGTAAAGTAGCAGTTTTTTTTTTTATCAGCTCAATGTCCTAACCACTAAGGGACCCCACTTCCTCATATTGTCTAACACTGAGTTACAATTCAGGGCTGAAACCACTAGGGGGCCACACTGACTCACACTGACCTGTCCCGTTAGCTATGACCTTCTACTAATCGTCAGTTTGACGCCATAACCACCAGGGGGCCGCACTGTTCACACTCATTGTCTTATTATCTATGGACTTACAGTGATTACAGTTGGAAGCCTTAACCACTCGGGGGCTACGCTGCCTCACATGAATTTGTGCTGTTAGCTTTGAGCTACGAGTGATGTTCAGCTCAGTGTCTTAACCGCCAGGGGGCGACACCACTGCCTCACATCGACTCATCCTATTGGCTGTGGACATACAGTGATGCGCACTTCTGTGTCTTATCCACTAGAGGGCTACACTGCCCCACCTGAATTTAGGCTGTGAAGTAGCAGTGATGTTCAGTTCAGTGTTTCAACCACCAGGAGGCAGCACTGCCCCACACTGACCTGTCCTGTTAGATTACTAGCGTTATTCAGTTTGATGCCCTAACCACTAGGTGGCTACACTGCCCCACATAGCTTTGAACTGACAGCGATGTTCAACTCGGTGTCTTAGCCAGTTTGGGGGCTACTTTGCCCACACTAATTTGTCCTGTTCACTGTAAACTAGCAGTGATTTACAGCTCAGGAACTTAAACACTGTTTTGGGGTGCAAATTTCCTCGCATTGACTTGTCATATTAACATTGAGTTACACTTCGGTGCCTAATTCACTTGGTGGGGAGCACTGACCCACACCAACCTGTCCCATTAGCAGTGGGCTTCTAGTGATTGTCAGTTTGATGCCGGCACCATCATGTGGCAGGGGAGTGCCATAACCCAATGGTGCTGCCAGTGCCCAGTACGCCAATCAATCAGTTAATGCCAATCAATCAGTTTTTTATCACATGGTGGTCTTTCAAAAGGGAGCCCTCCTTCTAAGGCACTATATGAACATGTCTAAAGTTAAAATTACCATTTAAAAAAGGTTGCTTAGAGCAACTTGCATAACAAGATCGTCAAAACCAAACAATATTTGCCTGAGCCGCTGGCATGCCACCAATATAATGGCAGAAGCTGAGTGACCCTGGCGTTCTCTCTTGTTCTTTTCATCTCGGCAGTGACAGACGCCCTGCTACCTGCCTCTTTTTGTTTTTTACGCCATTCAGCCTTTTTGTCCTTTTTTTAACTTTTTTTATTTTCCTCCTATTCCATTAAAAGCTATTTGACCACAGGTTGCTTCACTCCCACCCATCACCTCTGCCTCTCTATTTTACCTCTGGTATCGAGATAAATGGATTGCAAATTTGGTTTCCACTTAAACTGTTCTTTTCTTTTTTTGCAAATTCCTAGATTTATTTATTTATTTATTTAGTTGTGTTCTTAGTCGCTAAAGAACTGCAACTTGCATTGCCAAAGAGAAAAACTTAATGGCTGACTGGCCGCCCACAGAAGAGTCTGCATTAATGAAATCAGAGCACTTCTCAGGCTCCCTGCCTTCTCCTTGACAAAAGCAAGACCCCTATGGTGGTGGTGGGGGGTATAGCATACAATTTAAATTGACAACCACCTACCCACCCTGTTTGAGCTCACCCAAAACCTGGCCAGCAAGTCGGCATTAAGAGCTGTGGACGCAAAAATCCATGCTGTCAGACGTTATGGAGTCCTGCTTGGGAGATGACAGTAATCCAAATAGTCTGATTTTAATTTTATATAGCGCCTTCTTAGAGCTGTAGCTCTTCCGAAACAAGCAACAATTATAGACTCCTGCATGCCCCTTCATTGGGTAAGGGGGCTTTCGATGACTGGATGGAGGGAATCTGCCAGAGTGAAGGCAATACAGTAATCCCTCCTCGATCGCGGGGGATGCGTTCCAAAACCCCCCGCGAAAGGTGAAAATCCGCAAAGTAAAAACCATATATGGTTATTTTTAGTACTAGGGTGTTGTACCATGTTAGCCATTATGAATGTAGAGAAAAGCCAAGCAAAATGACACCTTTTATTGGCTAACTAAAAAGATTACAATATGCCAGCTTTCAAGGCAACTCAGGCCCCTTCTTCAGGCAAGATGTAATACAGAAACTGGAGTTCCCTGTGTTTATATACACACTTGGACAAGAAACATTAAAGATTTACCAATGTTGTTTCTTGTCCTAGAGTGTGTATATACATGGAGTATTTTGGTTTGCTCATTCACTTCGCTGTTTCGCCCGATATCGATGCCATTCTTGTTTACGCTACGCTCCTCACACACATGCAGGGATGAGACATCAAGTCAACGAGTCTAACAGTCCTACAAGCACAGAGGGTCCACCCATGATGTAACGGTGAGATTTATCGATGTTTACAGCTTTTTTTTGCCCTCTGCCCCTGAATGTCGACTTTGGAGGGTTTATTGTCTTGTAGTTAACTAGTGCCCCTCTAGTGTTAGTTTCTGCCTTGTGCCCAGTGCTGCCTTTATAGGCTCTGTCCTCCCATGGCACTGAGCTGTATTAAGCAGGTATGAGAATGTTATCTGATCACTGATTGTGCCCAACGCTGCCCGTTTGAGGTCTGCTGTCCCCTGATCCTGATCCGGAATTTAGGGGGTCTAAGAGCGTTATGTGATGGTTTAATTAAACATGTCCTGTGGTGAAATGGCACCCCCTCCATGACTTGTTTTCACATTTCACCCAGCGCTGCCAGGATAGGTTCGGCCGGCATGTGGCACTAAGCTGCACTAAACAGATCTGAGGGCGTCTTCATATAAGTGATGGTGTCGCTCAGTGGTCATGCTCCCCATCCAGGTGTGACCCTCACCTTGTGCCAGTGTAGGCTCTGATTTGGGTGAAGTGGAGTGTTACCTGATGGTATAAATGGATGTATCCTGCAGTGAGCTAATGCCCCCTCCAGGACTGGCTCCTGCCTTGCACTTGTTTCTGCCTGGATAGGCTCTTCTCTCACAAGACCCTTAACAGGAGTAAGTGGGTTAGAGCCGTGTTTTCATGCATTATGATTTCTTATATTATTACTTGTGAGCTCAAAGGTCCCATGTTTTTTTTTTTATAGTCTTCGTTTGCTGGATTAGGTTTAATTCCTGTGACATCGTTTCTGACTGTGCCGCAATTTCTCAGTCTCCACTTCTCATATCTCTTCTGACTTAAGCTGTTCAAAACATTCTCATATTTTCCCCTGCATGTACTCATTTTTTGATGCCACTTATCTCTTAAGACAGTTCAGGATAGAAGGGAGACTTAGTCCACCCTGGCAGCATTGGGCTCTGCATAGTGTGCCAGTTCATGGAAGGGCACACTGATGCACCAACGTAGAGTCACCAGCTCAACAAAGCTGCATGTGTCTGTAATTGCCAGTGGAACATCCATAGAATATTCTGGAAAGGTCCGGGAAGCAGCACCGAATGTTATATTTTTATGGATGGCATCTGAAAACATGAATGGCCTGTTTTAAGGTGGCAGTGCCTTTCAGTCTTGTCACTCGTGTACCTTTAGAGCTGACACTTACATATCACAAACGTGGAGTTTCGTTGTTTCTCTAATTATACCATCGAAGCACAAGCAGGTTCAGCGACTCTCTCTCCGGCTCTCGGTTAATACAATTTTTAATTAATTCTAACTGAATGGTCATAAATGTAACAATTAGTTCTGAATTTACATCCTGCCGGGGTCTTTATGGGCTCGTTCTCGATTTACAGACTTGCAGAAAATGAGTGGACTGCCTGTGGGTATAAAGAGGGTCGTCGCCCCCCTAATAAATGATACAATCCATTCGGCTCCTGACCTTCTCATTCCAGTTCAGAGAAGCCGGGAGATGACATCTATCCCAGAAGCCCTGAGTGCAAGGCAAGGACCAACTGTGGACATCATAACGCTGTGGCCATCATGCTCACCCCTAGTTAATCCAACATGTACAAGGTGCAGGGCTGTCTGAATGCATGGGCACGCTGGGCAGTTGCAGCATAGGGGCCCCCATGCTAAGCTATGTATGTTGTGACTTGCTGAGTGGTTGTGTAGGTAGGGGTCCCAGTGCCCTGCTTTGCCCGGGGGCTTATTATGTTGTTAAGATGGCCCTAATGAGGTGTGTATAAAAATAGCCGGGCTGCTCTTGTTGTTATTGATCCAGGAGGGGAGGCCCAATATGGCTTTATGCTCTCTCATTGTAAATCAGCGGTTCTCAATCTGTGGGGGCGCGAAGTAACAAAAAAGGGGGCGCAAATGTTGCCATATGTGGTGTAATTTTGCTATTCGTAGGGAAATTTTAAACTTGTAGCGGTGTATCGGCAGCAAAAAATATAGGAATAAATTTTATTAGGGTTTCAAAAAAATGTTAGGGGGGCGCGAATAAAACTGTTATGAAAATAGAAATTGCCCGATTTCCCCCACCTCGCACCCTCCACAATGCTGGAAAAAATACTGCTCAATTTCAAGGAATTAAACTCTATTTCCCCATTATATAAAATCTTATTAGAGTCCCTACCTTTCAAAGATGCAAGAGGACATTGGGAAGAAGATCTCTTAATCAATATATCAGAAAAGGAGTGGAAGATAGCAAAGCAGAGAATTCACTCGAGCTCCATATGAGCAAAGCATACAATTATTTAACTAAAAATTATATAATGTTTCCAGGACAGGATCCAACCTGCGAGCGCTGCAACCAAGCTCCTGCCTCACTGGGTCACATGTTTTGGGCCTGCACCAAACTAACATCATTTTGGACAAAAATTTTTAAGTGCCTCTCAGACAGCGTTGGTATCACAATCCCTCCTAACCCATTAACAGCTGTGTTCGGTGTTCTTCCAGATGGACTGGAATTGGAGAAGGACAAGCAAACGGTGATTGCATTCACTACACTTTTGGCACGCAGACTTATCTTTTTTAACTGGAAGAATCCTAACTCTCCTCTGATAAGTCAGTGGGAAACTGATGTTTTATATTATTTGAAATTGGAAAAAATCAAATTCTCAGTTAGAGGATCTATACAGATTTTTTTCAAAACCTGGCAGGATTTAATCAATATTATTTTAGAATAAGAGAAATAACTATTACCGCATTTAATTCCCTTCTCCATCTCTTATTTACATATATATTTACTTCTCCCTTTCTTTTGTTTAAAACAATTTTCCTTTAGCTAAGCTCTCCTTCTCAGGGGTGGGGTTTGATTTGTCTTCAATTTTGTTGGGTTATAAATTGATCTATTTGTATGGAATGATTACAATGAAAATTAATAAAATAAAAATATATAAAGTTAAAACTGTTATGAAAACTCGGGTCGCAAATACTTAAAGGTTGAGAAATGCTGTCTTAGATCTTAACCAACGTTTTCACTTCGTATCTCAAACGGTCCGACTCCAGCAGTCGTTTAAGTTAGCGTTCTTCTTCTCCTATCGTTGGAAAAATGTCGTCAACCAGACTTGAACAACGAATCAACTTGAAACGACCGATGATAACGTCCAGAAAAATCAGCGAAATCGTGCGACTAAGCGTTAGGATCACTAGTGAAATGGTTAATATTGACTGTGTGGAACATTTTGCATGAAAAACCCAACGTGTGCAAAACTGGCGCGGTGAATTCTCAGTGTTCTTCAGAAGGAAAATCGCAGAGCAATTTATTTGGAAGTTTTGGAGCGGATTGATCAAACCAAATTTTATTTTATAATATGATAGTGTCCCCTCAGTGGATATGCACCATGTCCAGAATTGCTGCCTGCCTCGTACCCAGTGTTGCCAGTCTTGTGACAATGAGATGCATTAAGCAGGTTTGCTGTAATTCATTGTGTCCGTTGTGTCCAATGCTGCCATTATAGGCTCTGGCCTCTCCAAACCCTGATCTAGACATGGGGGATTAAGAGAGTTATACAATGGTATGATTGAGTACGCCCTGCTGAGAACGGGCACCCTGTTCAGTACTAGCCCTGTCCTGCCAGGATGAGCTCTGCCCGCATGGTGGCATGGAGTTGGATTAAAAAGTTTTTTGGAATGTCTTCTTATATAATACACTACTGTGGCTGTTTGTTTGTCTGTCCAGGATTTTAAAGAGAAAAATTAAGGAAAACGTACTAAGTAATGGCAACACAAACACTGACTTAATCAGTTTTAGTGCAAAAAGATGCTGACAAAAGAAGAGAAGCAGAGGGCCGCTAGGGTTAAGAAAAGAAGAGCGGCTCGGGTAGCAGCAAGCGCATCAACCTCTGAGCAAATGAATGCTAAATGTACAGAGAAAGAGGATGAAAACTAGGAATGCTCAAGTCAAGTGTATTCACTGCACGTTATTATGCAGTGCGCCATTACTGGTATTTCATAATCATTGGTGTCCTACAATAGACTTGTCCAGGATTGATTCTTGCCTTGTGTCTTACGTTGCCACGATAGGCTCTGGTCTGGATTTAGAGGTTTTAAGTGCTTAATTGTCTATGTCGTATAGCGGGGGGGCCGCAGTGGCTGCAGGTTTTCATTCTAACCCTTTTCCTAATCAGTGACCAGTATTCACTGCTAATTAACTCCTTTTCCATTCATTTTAATAGCCTTGTTGTTAAGGATTCAGTCCTCTGAATTTATTCCTTATCTTCATTAAACGACAGCCAAACAGAAATGAGATGTGAAACGAGCCAACAGATGACCAGCTAAACTGGGGTTTCAAACTCCAACCAATTTCACTCCAACCAATCTCTTAATGAGAAGTTAATTCTTGCTGTTTATTTAATGAAACTTGTTATTTAATTCCGTGGCCTGTTGCTGCTCTCATTCTGCCACAGCAGACATTTCCACAACACTTGATTTTTCTGTTTTTACTAAGAACACCGTCAACACGTTTTAGTGACCTGAGAGATCAATTTTATGTTGATTTCTTTGTGAAACCATTGCTTTGTGTGCTTTTCAGAAAACAGAGGTTTTTGGAAAAATATTCAGCCCTGGGACAAAAGGAAAAAATAAAAAGAATTTGCCTTGAAAGAGTTAAAGTGGGTGGGGAAGGCTAAACTGTAAGAAACTGGGCCTGCTGGTTTCCTAATAACATAAGGCCCAAGAAATCTGAGGGCTAGTCTACAGGATGAGACAAAACCACTAAGCATACATTCTGACCAACTGTATGGAATGGATCAGTCTTGTATTTCTTGCCAGAATAAAGTTTACCTCATAAACATTCTGGTGGCACCTTGTTGTTTCAAATAATTGGTAACATTAGGCTTTTGTAGACATTTGCAGTTGGGTTATATACAGTAGTTGACTTTTCAAACCTTGGCCTTGTGATGGTTGCTTGTCATCTGTGCAGCAGCTTGGTGTCTCATCATTTCAGAGAGTAAGCTCATATTATATTTTTTTTTGTTCTTCAGATCATTGCCATTCATTTTAAAGCTAAGTCCCTGCAGTGGGTTTGTGTCCCCCAGACTTTGAAGGTGATGGACACTCATTGTATTTTGTGTAAGTTGGGCCCCAAAACAGTGTCAAGCCCGGGGTCTTCCTCCTTCCATAATCCACTCCTGGCTGAAGGGACTCAGAAACATTTGCTTTTTTTCAAATTAAAGACCCCATATTGCCTTACAGCCCCCCTCATCCTGGGTATGTTTGTTTTCATGATCCGAGTTTTAGTTATGCAGAAAAATGAGCAGTGGCTTTCAGTTAAGAAGAAAATGGCAATAAAGTCTTAAAGTAGGTCAGTAATGGCA
Source organism: Erpetoichthys calabaricus (assembly GCF_900747795.2). NCBI lineage: Eukaryota > Metazoa > Chordata > Cladistia > Polypteriformes > Polypteridae > Erpetoichthys > Erpetoichthys calabaricus. The sequence goes on along the minus strand of NC_041396.2, from coordinate 281,340,302 downwards.
AAGAAGAGAAGGAAACTATTTAAACACTGGCTTGTTAATAGAAGACAGCAAAAATCTATAAAAATTAGAAGATTTATTTACAAAAAAACAATAGACAAATGCACACAAAAGCTCAAAGGAAGGCAAACCTTGAGCAAACAGATCTGAAAGACATGGACCAACAACACTCTCTCATCCAACAAAACTCTCTTAATGAACCACAATGGACCTCACTTTCCCTGCTGCTTTTAAAGGCTGTGATGCAAGTGACAGTCCCACCTCTAAGGGCTTCCCCCACAAAACACAAGGAGCATAAAGACATATAGAGAAACGATACGTTAGTAATTCTAAACATCTATATCAATCAAATGCTAGGGTCTGTCCATCTGTCATGCAATTACTTGCCAACTACTGGCATCAGATCCCCTGATCTTACTCTGCATTGAAAGCTTATGACCCGATAATTTTTTTTAATTCGACAAATGTGAGGTAGCGGCAAACTGACCTGTGCTTCTGTGTTTTATATGGCAAACTGATAGGAACAACAAAGTGACATGGCAGAAAGAAAAAGAACACCAGCAACATCTGTTGAACGTCAGGCAAATGATGAGAAACATCATAATAGGAAGAAGAAGAACAAGAATAGTGAGATCTGCAGAGCATCAGTTACAGGATACAATAGACAAGAAATGCAAAGATGGAGTAATGGATGTGGTCCTGTCATCAAAAGCTTATTACCTGACACGGTCTGGAAGTTCAAGACATTTGAAGTGGTGGCAGATTCACCTGTGTTTGTGGATTTATCACGGTGAAGTGATCATCATGCAAAGTGACATGGTGGAAAGAAAAATGAAAACCAGCAACATCTGCTGAGTATCAAGCAAACTGCAGATGGGGATAGCATGATGAGAAATACTATAATAGGAAGAAGAATAGTGCAATCTGCTGACCGTCAGTTACAGGATACAATAGACAAGAACAGCAAAGATGGAGTAATACATGTGCTCCTGTTATCAAAAGCTTATGACCTGATGCATTCTGGAAATTCAACAGATCTGAAGTGGTGGCAGATTCACCTGTTTTTGTGGGTTTATGAAGGTAAAGTGATCATCATGCAAAGTGACAAAGTAGGAAGAAAACGAAACCCAGCAACATCTGCTGAGTATCAAGCAAACTGCAGATAGTGATAGCATGATGAGAAACACTATAATAGGAAGAAGAAGAAGAATAGTGCAATCTGCTGAGCGTCAGTTACAGGATACAATAGACAAGAACAGCAAAGATGGAGTAATACATGTGGTCCTGTCATCAAAAGCTTATGACCCAACATGTTCTGGAAGGTCAACACATTTGAAGTGGTGGCAGATTCACCTGTATTTGTAGATTTATCATGGTGAAGTGATCATCATGCAAAGTGACATGGTGGAAAGAAAACGAAAACCAGCAACATCTGCTGAGTATCAAGCAAATCGTGGGGGACGCTGACATGGTGAGGAATGCTGTAATATGAATTAGATCAACAAGAACAGTGGCCTGATCTGCTGAGCATCAAATGTGGGATGCAGAATGCAAGAGCGAGAAAGACAGAGAGATACATGTGACTGGAGGTCCATGTTCTTCACTAGTAACAAAAAACAGGAGTGGTCTCCCCTAGACTTTCTCTTATACTCAGATATAAGGATGGATATTTGAGGAGTAAACCACAAGAGAATGATTATATTTCTATATTATATACATTAAAGAACCATCAATAACAAATCAAATTAAATTAATAACATATTGTATAATTATATAACAAATAAGTTAAATAAATTGGACTCTGCAGCTGCATGAATAAAAAAGTACTACTTCCAGTTAGTGGAAATCGCTCAAAACTTAATAGAAATCTACGTTTTTTTACCTAATACTTTTACACACACACACACACGCACACACACACACACACACACACACATCCATCCATCCATCCATTATCCAACCCGATGAATCTGAACACAGGGTCACGGGTGTCTGCTGCAGCCAATCCCAGCCAACACAGGGCACAAGGCAGGAACCAATCCAGGGCAGGGTGCCAACCCACCGCGGGACACACACACATAATTCCAAAAATGGTATTTTCAGGGAGATCTAAAATGTCAAGATTCATCAAAATTTTGAGGTCAAATTTTTTGACGATTACAATACTTTCTATACTAGAAAGTAAAAAAACGAATGCCCATAATACCTTAACGTAATGACTAAATGATAAATGAACAGAACAATACTAACAGAAAAAGTCATAATAAAGGACCCTCACTGAAAATAAAAATGAAAAAGACAAAGAAAATACACACATAAACAAAAGGAATGAACCCTGACTAAAACATAACAATACATGTCCGAGATTGCGGATTGGACAAAAGGCAGAAAACAAAATTAGAGTGGGCAGCACTCCATCACAGGCTCCTCACAGCCACACTCTGACTTACACAGAGCTAATGTTGAGTTAGCGGTTAATCTGAGCAGCACGCCATTGTGAATGTGAAAGGTGGACCAGAGGACCTGGTGATGTGTCTGACACGGGGACAACTCAAACATGGACAACAACCAGACACAGGGTGCAAACTCAGAATGCAGGATCTGCGAGGCTGAAGTGCAACCCTTGGGGAGACTTGCAAGGAAGAAGGTTATTGTGGCCGTGTACACCTAACAAGGAATGCCAGCTTGAACATGAGCTTCCCCAATCCCATAGTGCTGCCTACTAGTAGCAGGCAAATGCTGAAGACCCCAATTTGTAGACCTGTTTTAGCTTGTTGCCAGCGCTAGTGAGAAGGGCATGGAAATGTCAAATTGTAGAATTTATCTATGTTTGGTAGAGAGTAGGACTTTAGGGATCTTGAAATCTCCACTTGATTTTATTTTAATTTAGTCTCCGTGAACCGGATTGGGGGGCTTGTTGGGCTGAATGGCCAGTTCTCATCACAGTTACTCTAATGTTCTAAAGCCATTTTGCACACAGTGATTAACATTGGTGAAAAACTCTTAGAGGCCACCCTTGCCCAGGTGCATTATGTAAGCTTCAGTTGGCTCATGTACAGTAGAGCTAAGATATGTGTGGGATTTTAGTAACAAATTATTTGTTGCTTCCATAATTCAAAGTGACAATCTTACGTTTCGTCAGGCCTGCAGTACGTGCCAAAGCTGGGAGCAGCAACAGCTTCCAATGTATTAATAAAGGCATTTGGGCGGATTGGCAGCCGTGATTAGGCAGTAATTCACCCCCGTAAGCAGTACATTTGGCCTGCTGGGGATCTCACCGTGACTTCAAAATGTGGTTTTTATCATATTATCACTTGATGCCTTCATCCAAGGCAACTTACAAATTCAAATACTATTATAGCTATATATAGGCAGGATAGTGGGCTCTGAACCGGAAGTCTTGTGATATAAATAACAACCCCTTAGCCACTATGACACATAAAATTCTGAGAGTTTTACAGCCTGTTAATTGTGCGGACTGTACACATCCATGGACATCCTCTAATGTGCAACGTGGTGTGGACGACCAGGGGGGTGCATCCGGCCACTCTAACCCTGACACAGACAGACTTGGAACACAAGTTCAAACACACACTTTTACTTATTTATTTATTTATTTATTTAACTTTTCCACATTGGGAACATCTTCCCCTATTTCCCACCTGTACAGCACAGTCACAAGTACACCAAACACATTCCAGCACAAAACCCTTTTCTTTCTTTCTTTCTTTCTTTCTTTCTTTCTTTCTTTCTTTCTTTCTTTCTTTCTTTCTTTCTTTCTTTCTTTCTTTCTTTCTTTCTTTCTTTCTTTCTCTGTCTGCCTCCACTCCTCCTGGTAAGCTTCGTCCTCCTCCTCCCAACTCTGCCTCTCTGGAGTAGTGGCTGCTGGACCCTTTTATAAGGAGGTGCTCCAGGTGCCCCTTGACCATCTTCCTGCAACCCAGGGCTCTGCAGCAGCTGCAGCACCCACTGGCGGCGCCCATGGAACCCAACAGGGCTGCACCAAACTCCAACTCCCATGGAGCCTTGCAGGAGTCTGAGGCACTCCTCTGGACACACTCCTTCCCCGGGTATAGAGGCATCCCCTGTGGTTTCTTCCTTTTGGCTTCGACTGTCATTTAGCCCACTAAGATGTGTTTAATCCTAACAATCTGGCATGCAGCACCAATCCCAAACCAGTCAGCATCTTTAAGAGCCTGAGGAGGAAACACTGAACTGTTGCTCCTGACTCACCCAGTTGAACCTCATGGCTAACACTGCCACTTTATGGAATGGCAGCGCTGGGTTCAGATAGCTTTATTGGGTTGTTATGAGATTCTTTGTGCTAATCAACATGCAGCACATCTCCACCCTCTGGTGCCATGATTTTTGAGTACACAGTGCCTATAAAAAGTTTTCTTCACCCCTTTTGGATGTTTTCAAATGTTATTGTCACACAACATTGAATTATCCTGCACTGTGGACGGATCTAATAGGGCAAAGCATGTGGCTATGTGACAGCAGATTGTTCAGATAAGGCAGACAGAAGTTTTGAGGTAAGGTAGGTACATCACCTAGGAAAAAATAATCCCCCCAGAAAGTGGTCACATTTTCTTATGTCCTATCTAAATCATTAATATAGATTAAAAATAGCAGCGGCCCTAGCACTGACCCCTGCTGGACACCACTCTTTAGATCGACCAGTTCTGATAAGGCTCCTTGTACCATCACCCTCTGCTTCCTGTGTCTGAGCCAATTCTGCACCCTATCTACACACCTCACCCTGAACTCCCACTTCTTTTTGTTTAATGCCCACCCTCTCATGTGGCACCTTATCAAATGCTTTCTGAAAGTCCAGATAAATAATATCATAAGCTCCACTTTGATTGTATCCTTTTGTTGCCTCCTAATAGAATTCCAGCTTGTTAGTAAAACACGACCTCCCTCTTTTGAACTCATGCTGACTGTTCAGTAAAACTCCTGTCCTTGCCAGGTGTTGCTCAATCTTATCCGTAATAATTCCTTCCATTAATTTTCCTGTGATGTATGTTAAGCTTACTGACCTATAGTTGCATGGATCTGCCTGGTCACCCTTTTTATATAATGGGATGATATTTACCATTTCCCTTTAGAATCTCTTCAGTGTGCAGTGACATCCTTTAAATATGTGTCAAGGGTTTCTCTACGTACTCGCTAGCCTCCTTAAGAACTCAAGGGTGAATATTATCTGGTCCTGGTGATTTGTTTGATTTCAGCCTACTGACAACAGTTATGCAGTAATGGGACTGGCATTCTATTCAAAGTTGGCTTGATTTTGGCACCCCATTCTCTTTCGAGAAATTTCATCCTCTTTGACTCTAAACTGGACTGATCCGGTTTGAAAAGAAATGGACAGGTAGATGCACAGTAATAGCGTGGGCATCCCATCCAGGGTTTTGTTCTTGCCTTGTATCCAGTGCTGCCCGCCTTATTTTTGGAAACCTGGGACCCTGATCTGAAATGAGTTTGTTCAAAAAATGGATGAATGAATGGGCAAGTGGTAATAGGATGGGCATCCTGTGCAGTGTTGGCTCCTGCTTTGTGCCCAATGTGACCAGGATAGGCTTCAGCTGCCATTAGCGTGATCTGAATTGAGCAAGCTTGAAAGCAGCTGAATGGTTGGACATATTGTAAGGACCTTGGTACGCAGTGCAGTGTTGGTTCCTGCTTTGTGCCCAGGGTTGCCAGGGTAGGATTCAGCTGCTGTTAACTTGATCTGAATTGAGCAAATGTTGAAAATAGCTGAAAGGTCGGACATATTGTAAGGCCCCTGGCATGCAGTGCAGTGTTGGTTCCTGCTTTGTGCCCAGGGTTGCCAGGGTAGGCTTCAGCTACTGTTAACTTGATCTGAATTGAGCAAATGTTGAAAATAGCTGAATGGTTGGACATATTGTAAGGCCGCTGGCACGCAGTGCAGTGTAGGATCCTCGGCCCCATCCTCACACTTAGTGCCACCACTCCTAACCGAGCCCCTCAACTGCTTTAGATTAACAGAACGTGGAATGAGCCGCCGCTAGAGTGACCGTTTTATGAGGGTTCCTAATATTATTTAATTTAGTATCTGACGATATACGGTAAGTGTAATTTATAATATACTCTGTGATTTTTAGAATAAGTAGGGCACTTGAGAGTCCTGCAGCAGCTAATTTAATGATATGTACAAATGACAGAATTGGAGATGAGCAGCGCGGGAGCTCTGCCACAGCGACACGCTTGCAAAGCCTATTAAAAAACGATCGGACAATCCCTGGCATGGTGTAATTGGATATATTACGCTGGCCACTGCAAACTGAGATGGTATATGTGGAGATGGCGTCTTGCAGTTAAGCAGAGGGGGCTGCTTCTGGCCCGCTTTGTCTTATTGAAATATTGAGCGCCAGAAGCTAAGCCGCCATCCTAGTTCTTCAGTTAATCAATTAATCAATCGCTTTGTTTGTTTACAGCTTTCCATAGTGAACACCAGCTCAATGCGCTTTACAGAGAACGACAGAATCCAGGGCTGTGAATAAGTGTTTGCCCCCGTCCTGATACTCTCTGTTGTTGTATATTTGATGTAATGAATGGCACCAAATCTTTAGAAAAGTTGTAATACTATGAAAAGGGTGATATAGCAAACATATAACTTCTTCTATTTTTGACTAGCCTTCTCAAGTACTAATCCCATGTAGGTTTCAGCATGATTATTATGGCTAGATGCCCTTACTGATGCCAACCCTCACCAAACATATAACACCATTTCTAAATTACTGCTTAATATACACTCAATCAGCGAATTGTTAGGCAGCCTTGGGGCATCAGTACAAGGCATATACAGGTGAGGGGCTTCAGTTAATGTTCATATCAAATGCCAGAATAAGGCGTGACAGAACCACTAGGGGCCGTGCCAGCTACCCAAACCGACACAGAAAGACACGGGAGGCACACTTATCAACACGAGCCCACAACACAGTCCAAATGCACAAGCACAAGCACAGTATATCTCTTTCCTTCTCTTTCTCTCATTTCTCTTGCACTCCTCCTCGTCCACCTTCCACCCGACTTTGGCCCCCTTATATAAGGCACCAAAATCATCCCTGTGACTTTAAATTGGCTAAAATGGGTTTGGGGGTGAACATTAAACTAAATGCTGATGCTGGAGGACACTGTATAGTGTAGGTGAACACAGATGAGGGCATATGGAGTGACGGGGGTAACACTTCTCTTTCAACTTCTAGTTGCATAGGGATAATGTGCGATCTCCAAATCAATCAATCAATCAATCAATCATTATTTTATGCAGTGTGGGCAGAAGTAGCTAAAGTGGCTCTTTCGTGATTATATCAATGATAAACATGGACCCTTGTGACTTCTGTTCCAGCTCCTTAACTATCAACCCATAATGCAAAGTTCCCTTCTTGTTTATTGTAAACTGTTTTTAAAACAAAGAAGATTTAGGGAGCCTAAAGGTTGAATAGTCATCACAAAAAAAGTTGTCCAGCATCTGAGTTGAGTGTGTCTGGTAACTGCAGGATCTAAAATGAACCAAAGACTGGAAGGGGAGGAGTCAGAGGTGGGCTAGGGCATGGCTATTGGTCGTCTGGGTCCTTATGTTTAGTTCTGGAGGTGGAAAAGGAGACACACAAGTCGTGGTGCCACCTAAAAGACCCTATCCCCAATGAAACCCTTGAAATCATTCACATCATGTCCTTGCACATGATGCTAATATTAGAAACTCATCTGTTCATCCATAATTGATGCTCTTAATTCTTTGAGCCCAGAGCTGCAGCCTACCACAGCAGTAGAACATGAACCAACTCTGAATGGGTTTGAAGGCACAACAATGCAGACATCTGCATCAGGTAGCCATTTTTTGGAATGTGGGAGTAAAACTGGAGAATGCAAAGTGAACGATCACAAAGACAAAAAGGGAATCTACAAGTGCTACACAGACCGTGTCCAGGATGCTGGAGCAACTACTGCACACGATGCTGCATCAATCAGCAGGTCCAATGGTATGTAGTGCCTTTCACAATGAGTACTTTTACAAGGAGCTTTACATAAAAATTCTGTGCTGGGAGCATCATGTGAGGGTTTAGTGCTCTATAGATAGCAGCATCAGTGCTGGCAGAGTAAAGGGAGCTCTTGTTTCAAATCTGAATGCATAATTAGCTTATTAGCATAACAAATGAGCCAATCAGCAGCAATTCTCAGAATGTGTGATTTTCTAGGTTTCTCCAAGTTAGACCTAAGCCTTCCCTGAGTTAAATTGAACAACTAGCTGGCTCAGTCAAGCGCCTGAATCTAACTGTACACGTATTATCTACGTGAAATTAATTCAACAGAGAGCTGTTGCAGTCTGCAACAACTACGATATCACTCTATTGGAAATAGAAGTCCCAGACATGGCCAAAGTGGGAGTGAGGCCTCCAAAATGAGCCACAAATCAGGACAAGACTTCACTGCGCCTGTCTTAATGTAGCCTCACCCCTAGCAGCCAGTCCCCTATTTCTACTAGCGGGTTTCAGCCTGCTCAAACCCCAAATAGCTGAACTACATACAATCAAGTTTCAAAATATATCAAAATATCTGACATGGAAAAAAAAAATAAAAGTCTGGCTTGTAGATACAGTCCAAACAGGCTTTATTAATAAAAATAGAAAAAAAGAAAAAAAAATAACAAAATGGACAAATGGGTGTGTCTAAAAATGCAATCCAAGGTAATCCACAACCTGACAGTATGGTCCAAAAAAAGAAGTAAATAAATCCCCCCCAAAAAACAGGGAGTCCAATGACAAAGCATATAAATAAGCCCTTAAAAAACTCAATGATCCACTGCTGGGTCCTTCTCACTGACCTGAATATAAAGGCAGAGGGAGGACCCAGCAGCAGGATGGCAGGGTGACTCTGTCCACAAAGTACCAGGGATGGACAAAAATATAAAGAAATACTAAATAATAAACAAACAGAACACTGAACATTGAATATATATCTAAAAATACTAATTTATAAAATAACAAAACAGCAACGTTATAGTTTGTCCTCTTTCTCTACCTTTGGTTCAAGGCCAGAAAACCCCACTGAGCATTCTACCTGACATAAATGTAATTAAGTCGCTCCTCGTTGTTTCCACATGACAGAGGATGTGATGCAGTGGGTCTTGTGGACAGTTGGGGCATCAGCCATCATTCACTCCCTCACTTTCTATCTTGTTCTCTCATCCCCTCTCTCCCTTCTATCTCTCAATGCATTAAATGTGTAGTGTAGTAGGCAGGATTTCAGGTAATAATTTCTTCTGTCTGTCTGTCTGTCTGTCTGTCTGTCTGTCTGTCTGTCTGTCTGTCTGTCTGTCTGTCTGTCTGTCTGTCTGTCTGTCCGTCCGTCCGTCCGTCTGTCCATCCGTCTGTGTCTGACTCTCTCCCTTCTATCTCTCAATGCATTACATGTGTAGTGTAGTAGGCAGGATTTCAGGTGAGAATTTCTTCTGACATTCTGTGTGCTCTGTCTGTCTGTCTGTTTGTCTGTCTGTCTCTGACTCTCTCCCTTCTATCTCTCAGTGCATTACATGTGTAGTGTAGTAGGCATGTTTGGGTGAACATTTCCTGCTACAGCTAGTTTGCTGTTTGCTAGTTTGTTCTCCATTTCTGTATTGCATAAGTAGCGTAGTAGGTAGGATTTCAGCTGCCTGCCTATTTCTAAAGCCAGGTTTCTCTCCCACTCCTTGTGTTATAGCGGGTGTGTGGCCCTGAAAGATAAAATAATCCATTGGTCATGTCGGTCTCCGTGGGCACACTCACACAGCTGCAGGGAGCTGATGAGGTAATTGGGGTGAGTCGCACCTGCACGTGATGGTGCAATCTTTCCGAATTGCTTCATCGGCTTCCTGCAGTGTGTGATTGAGATGCTGCGCCCACAGAGCCATATAAGTAGCCATATAAGTACGGGCCAGCACAGAAATGGGAGAAAGAAACAAAACTAAAAAGGAAAGAGGCTTGCAGAACGAGAATTGGGGTAGTGCAAGAGGACGAGTCAGCCAGCTGATGAGAGAGAGAAAGGTCAGCGTGGTCAGGGGTCCCATGGATGGATAGAGGGATTGTCTCTCTAAGGATGTATTGTGCCCACTGATGATGCTGAGGAATGGGTATGATCGAGGTGGCGTCCTCTCCTGGAATCAAAGGGATGAGTGTGTGTGCGAGAAGGAGGGCAAGAGGACAACTGACCCTGAGCGGTCTGGCAGCCAAGACGGGGGTCAGTAGTGAGAGGACCGTGGCTGCTGAGGTCTCTCCAGTTGAGCAAACCATGGTTGAGCTGGGGAGACTAGGAAGAAGTTGTGCTTGGCTCGTTTGTCCCAATGACTGTTGCTGTTTTTTGATTTTCGTTTTAGCTTTGTTTTAAACACTTGGATTTTTATCTTTTATGGATAATTTAATTATTAATCTTTGAAGCGCTACACTTTGGGCACTGTTTAATTTTGGTCTGTTTTAATAGAAGCACTTGCACTTTTCCATCATCCTGAAGCTTAGAGTGTTTTGTCCCCATTTGTACAGCTCATTCGGTTACATTATTGACAGTTTTGGGTTCGAGAGGCTCCCAGAAAGCAAGAGGGAGCATGGAGCAGGACCCACACCGTCACACTCCTCCCTGTTACACATATGGTGTAAAACGGATTTCATGTTTTCCTGTTACAGCCAGTTTGCTGTCTCTGTCTCTTAGTATCTCATGTGTGGTGTAGTAGCCAGGATTTCAGATGAAGGTACCCTGCTCCGCAATGGCTTCATGCCGGAGTTATCCACCTTTTTGTCTTTCTAATAAGCTTACATAGCAAAGAATTTGCATTTAGAAGAATGTCCTAATGGGACAAAAATGGGATGAGTGGGGTGGTTATGGATGGAAAAAAATGCTATAGACTCCTGAGGTGAATGTAAGGGGCTTGCAGCAATACCACGTTTGGTGTAGGATTAGAGCACGCTTGCTCTGGTCACAGAATGCTAAACACAGACCCTTTGTAACCAAGGAGGGTTGTTTGCAAGGTAGAGCTTATATAATGTTTCCTATTTCTGACCTCGGTTGATGTAGCTGTATTCTTAATGGCGGCTGACTGTAAAAAAATTTAAAAAATTACATAGGCATATTTTTGTTGGTGATAGGGGAAGGTTAAAACCAAAACAAAAAAGCGAAGAAGCAGAAAGGAATAAAAGTAATTATAATGAAGAGACACAAGACAAAACAGAGCCAATTAACATTCCTAGGAGCAAGTGCAGGAAGTGGAAAAGAAAAGCCTGGCCTGTTGATTAGAGGGGTCGTGAGAGAGAGAGGGAGCGAGGGAGCGAGAGAGAGAGGGAGCAGGCGCACATTGTGACTGAGTACAGGGTAGCCTGTGAATCACAAGGACATTCGAGGAGCGGATTACTAAAGACAAGAGAGGGAGCGAGTGGCCTGGCAATCCCATTATACAGGTTTAACATGGCCCTGAGGGATTTCACTTGCCCGTTATGCATTGAGCCTTTTTCTGTGATGTTGTGCCTCAACTGTGCCTGCTGATTGCTGCCATCCCTAAATTTGCTACGGTGCCAGCATGCAGTGGTTAATACAGAAGGGCTAATTCTTTATCGGTAACTTTGCTTTCACATTTCTTATAAAAGGCACTGAGATTTGGCATGGATTTGAACGTTTTTGGGGATACTGCTCACTGCAAAACATGCTATACAAAAATAGGTGTATAGAGCCATTATCATCATGACATTCTTACTTGAATGTGTTAATCAATACTTGCCACTCTCTGGTGAACATGGAAACCATAACTCGATACTCGATACTGTTTTCCTTATGTGAAAAATCTCATGGTCCATTTTTGTCATATATAGTACTAAGGCTTACTTGAATTTCGGGCAAACTATCACTAAGAGGTTGCAAAGAACTAAAAATATAAAAGAATAATAATTCAGGAATAACAAAAAACAGTAATGTTACAGCTAGCTTACTCTCCACCCTTTCTGTATTTCATGGATAGTGTAGTAGGCAGGATTTTAGGCAAAAGGCTCCTACTCCAGCTAGTTTTCTCATGTGCTCTCCCTCTGTCATTCTGTATTGCATCATGGTGTAGTAGGCAGGATTTCAGACAAACATTTCCAGTTACAGCCAGCTTGCTCTCTCTCTCTCTCTTCCTGTATTACATACATAGTTTGATGTGCACAATTCCAGTGGAAAATTTCTTCCTACAGTCAGTTTGCTCTCTTTCCCTCTCTCCCTCTCTTTTTCTTTGCATTGCATGTGTAATGTAGTAGGCAGGATTTCTGGTGAATACTTCCTGCTATAGAGTTTTCTCTCTCTCTCTTCGTCAGTCTCTCTCTCTCTCTCTGTTCCCCCATTACCCGTATTGTATGTTGAGTGTAGTAAGGAGGTCTTCAGGTAAAAGCTTCTGCTACTGCTAGTTTGCTCTCAATCTTTTTTTGTATTGGAAGTGTATATTGCAGTAGGCAGGATTTCAGGTAATGCTAAAATAAGTTTGTTTGCTCTCTCTCTCTCACTCTCTCTCACTCTCTCTCACTCTCACTCTCTCTCACTCCCTCTCTCTCTCTCTCTCTTTCTTTAGCACATATGGTGTAGTAGTGGGAAGAATTTCATTCTTTCCTTTTACAGTTAGTTTTCAGTCTCTTTGTCTTGCATGTATGGTGTAGTAGGCAAGATATACCTACAGTACATATATTTATCCTATTAGCCTTAGGAATGCCAACTTATCCATGTTCAATAGATAGTATCAAAACAAAAGAATAAATCCCTAAAATGGAGTTGACAATTTTATATACTGTATGCCTCACACAAAATCTTTAGGAAAAACATTCCTACTATTTTTTTGTATGCGTCGTAGAGTCTCTCAAGGTTATTGTGAGCAAAACACGACTGGGGGGTAAAAACACATAAATTGAAAATTGTAGTTGATGGGTGGGGGTGTTACAGAAATGGAAATGCTTGTGCTTTCAAAATGCTAAACCTGAAACGAAACCCAAAGTCAATCAATGAGTCAAAAAACTTAGCATTAGGACAGACTTGAATTTGAGGCAAATTATTTCTTAGCATTTGCAAAGAATTGATCGTGTTTCTACTGAGTGAATGCCGCTGTATTTATAGCATCATTTCTTGTGACCAAAATAGTCATGTGGTACTACTCAGAGTGTCCTGGACATGGCATTACAAAATCAATTTTGTCATAACGTGTAGACTTCAAATCCAGAACCTAAAAAACCATAAACCAAAATGAAATACAGTTATGAAAAGTGTTAATTATCACATTTATGCTGCCTTTCTATAGTGACTACCATCCCAGAATGACTCACTGATAAAGTTCAACAATTCAGATTCTACTATAGAGAGCCCTGACAGGTTGAGTGACCTATTCTGCACTATACAATAGGTGAGATGTGTAAGAGACAGCCGGCAGCTTAACCTGGCCAGGACGCCCCTAAGATGGAAGAAGTGGGAAAGGCAGCTTTTTGAGGACACTGCCTCCCCCTAGACGCTAGATGGCAGCTCCCCTGGACTGCAGTGGTGCCCAAGATTCCCGGAGGGCACTATGGGACATGGACTTCGGCAACAGAGCCCTGCTGGGTAACATGGGTGCCACCAGGGGACGCTGTGGAAAGATGGTGAGAGTCTAAGTGCTCACCTTACCCAGAAGTGCTAGCGGATCACGTGGGCAGAAGCCCAGAAGTACTTCCGGGCTGACAAGAAAACTCAAGTTCTCCATCTGACCTGGAAGTGCTGGCAAGTCACAAGGATGGAAGGAAGGATGCACTTCTGGGTCAAGGACTATATACAGGACTGTTGGAAACCCAGCAAGCGAGCCTGAGTCGGGAGGAGGTGGACAATGCTTGCTGGGAGGTGTGGAGGAGAAGAATATTGTGTGTTTATTCATTTATTGTGTTTATTATGGCTGTGGTGCTTTGGCACTGTTTGAGAAGAAGAAGAAGAAGATGAATTAGAATACTTCTTGGTGCTTTTAACTTGTGTCCAGAGCATCTGTCTGTTGGGGAAAAGGTGGGCAATAGTGCCATCAAGCGTCCATTCACATACAGGTGAAAATGACCAGGAGAGAAGTGTAGTCAAAATGTAAGCCAAGGTCAATTTGATCATTCGTCAGAGCCAGAAAACTAATGAAAAATGTACAAAATCAAGAACAGAGAATTAACTAGGAAGTCAAAAGCAAAAGGCCATTTTAGAAATTCTCAAAAGTAGTTTTTTTTTTATGCACACTTTGATACCCGGGAAATACCCAGGGTCACGTACATCACAAGAGTTATGCATACCAGGGAATTCTGGATAATATTAGTATGAACATTAGAACAATCTAGATGAGAACAGGCAATTCAGTCCAACAAAGCTCACCAGTCCTATCCACTTAAGAAGTGAAGACCACTGATGCAAATGTTATGAAATGGCGACACACACAAAAAAAAAACAAAAACAAAAATGGCATTGCGACAGAATGCAACAAAGATTCAGCTTTTCCAGTCTCTCTTTCTATATATATATAAAATCCAACGTCTGTCTGTCTGTCTGTCTGTCTGTCTGTCTGTCTGTCTGTCTGTCTGTCTGTCTGTCTGTCTGTCTGTCTGTCTGCTTTTCATGAGAGAACTACTTAACAGATTTAGATTAGGATTTTTTTCTATAATTTGCTTCAACATTCCGGTTGATTTTTCGACTTCTCTCATCGTGCTAACTATCATAGTTCACTTGCAGTACCGATTTATTTGTGCAAATCCGAGAGAGACCCAGCGGGCTGAGTGGGATGGCGGGGCTCTCCTCACTTACGTGCCAGCCTCAGGGTGTATCTTACATCCACTAAGCTAGTGAATGAGAGAAATACTTAACGGATTTAGATTGGGCTTTTTTCTAGAATTTGCTTGAACATTCCAGTTGATTTTGCAACTTCTCACATCGCACTAAGATATCATAGTTCGGTAGCAGGAGCTATATATTCCCGCTAATCTGAGACAGAGGCTGTGGGCCGAGGGGAGGGGGAAGCATGATGTCAGGAGCAAAGAGCTGGGCACTGCCCTCCTCGCTGTTCTGTTTCACTACTACGCGGGCAGAGCTGCGGGGGACGGCTAGTATGCTATAAATACAAAAATGTAAATTTAAAAAATGCCGAGTCCCAAAACACCTAATTAGATGTACAGATTCATGTAATCCATAAAAACTACTCATCGTCACATACATTTCGTAAGAGGATTCAATTTTTACTTTAATATGGAACCTTCTCTTATATATATTTCTCTTCTGGTTCGTCCTGCTTCCATTTCAAAACCGGTCCCGCCCACACGCAGCGGAAGCAGCATTTCTCGATTCCTATTCGTCGTCTTCCATGTCATGCACTATACTGGCCTGCTGAGCGTCGTACATCCAACAAGTACTCGAGGTGCTGCCACAACGATAAAGTAGCTTTACCACCTTTGCGGGAGCCACCTGTGTCTTTACAACAGCTTCTTACACAGCAAACATCAGAAGCTAAAAATTATTGTGAACACATTCGAGATTACAACTCTTCTGTAGCATTTGCTTCTATGGGTGTACAGATAACTCAACCTCCTGGCCACGGACCATACTGTTTTAAAATACACGGGCAAATTTATCACCAAATCTCTCCACTATACACTAACACTTCTACCTCTCCAGGATATGGACAGTTGTATGTTTTTGACACAGTGCAAGCTACTGAAGTATGCTTACAAAATAAAGCAAACTCTGCATGCAGCGAAAATGTACTTCTCCAGCTAGATTCCATGCTCAGAACCATCAACCCCATCACTAAATCATACAAACACATGCATGAAATCATTCAGTCCAATCCAACAGCGTCTGTACGAATGGTTTTCAAGGAAAACCCTAGGCAGGATTTACGACGATACAATGCCATGGCATGTCACACCGATGTTGCAGCGATTTTCGCCGGAGAAGATGGCGAAACGCCTGCAGAAAGGGACATTTGCATCTATCTCATAGGCAACTCCTGTAAACAGATTTCCACGCTCAATATGAATTACGATCCTATGGTTTACCCACTTTTATTCCCTTACAGAGACATTGGCTGGCACAAAGCTTTACAACATGTTCCCGATAAAAGAACCGCCAAGCGAATAAGGCTTACTCAATGCCAATTTTACATGTACAGATTAGCAATGAGGAATACATTTAGTATTTTGCACTCCAGTGGCAAACTATTCCAACAGTATGTCGTTGATGCGTATGTTAAAACAAAGGACACGCGTCTCAACTATCTCAGATTACATCAAGAAGATCTGCGCGTGGAACAATACAATGTATGAATACAGACGCACTGCAAGCAAACGCTAAAAATAACAACGTACGTGTAGGCAAAATGATCATTTTACCATCCACATTTCCAGGAAGTCCAAGATACATGCAACAAAACTATCAGGATGCCATGGCCATAGTACGTAAAGGCTGATTTATTTATCACTTTCACATGTAATCAAGAAGTATTTATTTCTACTTGATTTCTGAATTCCTTTCTCACCGTTTCTGTTCCTATTCCTACACCGCCGTATGCTACATCGGGTGTTGGCTACTTTAAAATAAAGGCTGTACACTTGTGCATAAAGTATTTTGTGGTAGTGATTATTATGAAAGGTATTATATCAAAATTGGTGCGGTTTAAGCTGTTTGTATTACAGTTCACTATCAGATCCTTCCATCTATGCTCCCGTTTTTTAACCCAATTATCCAATTCACTGTCTATCCTTTCTCTCACCTTCTTTCTCTGTATTGCATTATGGTGTAGTAGGCAGGATTCCAGATGAATGTTTCCTGTTCCTGCCAGTTTGCTCTCTCTGGACCCAACCCCAGATGGAATGCCAGTATACTGCAGTACACACTCACGCTCAGTTTCTCACACTGGGCCAATTTTAAATCATTCTATCATCCATATAGGTGGCGTATGGGAATAAAATCTGATTTTTCAGCCAAAACCTCACATATATATGGAGAACATGCAGAGTCCTCAATGGCAGTGCTCGGATCTCAGATTGTGGTGCTGTATGACAGCAGCACCAACTACTGATACCACGTTGCATGAAAATAGCAGTGGCTTGGAAGACTAAATATAAGAATAAAAGCTCAGTTTTTTAGCTTGTGACACGATTGTTTAAAGTTTAGCAGGGGGTACACTATTTGTTGTCAGTCATGCTATAAGCTTGTCTGTGGTTACATTGCCCAACATTACTGACCGGTTGAAGCGAGTGCAAGGAAGTTTATTCTTTTTGAAAGTCATGTCTGTGTGGGTTTCCTCTCACAGTCCAGGTGGACTGCCACTGCTAAATTAGCCCCCAATGTGTGTGTCTGAGGGTATTTCCCTCCTTGCACACAATGCTTTCTGGGATAGGTTCTGTCTGCTTTAGAAAATGGATGGATGGATTCTAGTAATTTAAATTGCATTTTATACATCTCAAGGTGGTACCTGGGGGTACAAAAGCACAGGGTTTTGGGTCAATGCCACCAAGACTCACACAGGGCAACACCTGGGTAGTTAGGCCGGCCCAGAAGACTCTAGCTGTCCTCTCAAAGTTTCCTTCTGAGTTTATTGTGCCATTTCTGTAACAGCAAATCCCTGTCTTTTATACATGTTGGATCTTCTTGTCTGTTTTTAGCTCTGATGTCACTTCAGGAGCTCCTGCTCCGTGCCCAAATCTTGCTTAAAGTGTTCTCTTCTACAGGGAGTTGAAAGGACACAGCCTTGATCTCAGCCTCCCTGGACACTAAAGAGTTAATGCAATCAGCATTATTTATTTTATTTTATTTTTTTTTTGCAATTAATGGAGGGGTGGACAAATATTCTTGCCATATTGTGCCAGGGCTGAAGAGACATTTGTCTTTTTGTAAAGGACCACTGACTGATGCCCGCTAGAAAATTAGACGGGGGAGATTACGCGCAGATCGTGTCAAAAACGATTTGCACGGCTGGAGGAGAATCTCGTTTGCTTGCACGCTATCACCCAGGCACCTCTGACCCTTCCCTGCCAGTATCATCTGCTGACTTTTGTTTCATTTGCTACCCGACGCACGCACGGACTTCCAGCCGCGCCACCTTGAAACATGATCTTGACAGCTCTCGCAGACCCTCCCTGCATAAGCGTCAATCACACATACACACACAGGCACACACATGCACGCACACTTGGGGGTGGGGTGGTCATTTCTAGTCACTTGAGGGCAGTGTCACCAGGGACCGAGAGAGATTCGCTGGGCATCCGTCTCTGCTCGTTCAATTCTAAATCTCCTGATGGCCAGCCACTTGAAGAAGTTGGCAGCCTTCATCTCACAGAGGCAGCTAGAAAATTGCTTCTTTCTCATGATGGACTGTAGGTAATTGTTTTTTCGTTATGAAAGTGAGCAGCTTGTTGTGTGATGGGGGGTGTTGGACAATTGAGATTGACCAGTGGGGCTTAACGAGATGGATAATAAAGTGTGGCCGAGTGACCAAGCTCTGCTTCCATTCAAGTCCTAAAGCAGCCAAGAAAATAGATAATGAGATGTCATTCTTAGGGTCCGGAGTCAAGCAGACATGGTAACAACAAGTATATGAAGTACCTCTCAGCTTAGGGTTAGGTTACTACGGTCCATGTGTGTTGTAAAATGATGCACATTCGTGCACTCAAGTCCACTTGGGGGTCTGTATGGCACCGGCAGTCCATCATTTGTCATGGATGTCCCCCACATGGAGTCAATCGACCTGACACACAAGTCTTTGGAAAAGTGGAAGGAGAACCCAACCAGATGCAGGTAACATACATCTGCACCACTGTGCTGCCCTGACATAAAGAAGACAACACAAACTAACACAAGGAGAAGAGCAGAAAAAACTGTTCAACAACCCCTTCAGTTTGGCAGCCTCAACCTTCCGTATGGAAGATGATGGCCCAAAGAATGGAGCAATATCTGCGGATAGTTCTGCAGCTTGAATCATATCTATAAGCACCATGGCAAACTCATTAGCACCCCCTTGGGTCTTTTTTTTTTTTGCAAATCAATCTATCATGCTTATTATATTGGTCAAAATGAAGCAGACATTGAAGCGAAACATTATGGAGAACATGGAAGGTGGAATAATGAGCCAAGAACTCTCAAGTCTGGCTCGGTCCCAGAGTTACATACTCTGCAAAATAAATTATAAAAAAGAGCAAAGAACTTAGTTATTACACCACTGGGCGTTCTTATAAGGTGGGGTGTTACACAATTTTTTAAATATTAATCAATGAAGCAAAGAACTCTTTTAGTGGCAATTGAGCCTCTCAGTCATGGTGGTTGGTTTACCTGTACTCACCCACCATTGTGCAATAAGAAGCAGTAGGAACAGTGCTATGGCGCCCCCTTGAGCTCCATATAGTGCAGGGCATACCGGAAAAGTTCAGTCCCTTTCACTTTTTTAACATTTTATTTTTTGATAAAATCATTTAAATTACTTTTTCATAGAGAGGGCTGAGCCAACCATTACCAATGTTCGGTACTCACCTACAGTCGTGGCCAAAAGTTTTGAGAATGACACAAGTATTTGCTGCTTCAGGTCTTTTTGTCAGATGTTTCTATGGCATACTGAAGTATATAATTACAAGCATTTCATAAGTTTCAAAGACTTTTATTGACAATTACATTACGTTTATGCAAAGAGTCAATATTTGCAGTGTTGACCCTTCTTTTTCGAGACCTCTGCAATCCACCCTGGCATGCTGTCAATCAACTTCTGGGCCAAATCCTGACTGATGGCAGCCCATTCTTGCATAATCAATGCTTGGAGTTTGTCAGAATTGGTGGGTTTTTGTTTGTCCACCCGTCTCCTGAGGATTGACCACAAGTTCTCAATGGGATTAAGGTCTGGGGAGTTTCCTGTCCACGGACACAAAATTTCAATGTTTTGTTACCTGAGCCAGTTAGTTATCACTTTTGCCTAATGGCCCGGTGCTCCATCATGCTGGAAAAGGCATTGTTGGACACCAAATTGTTCTGGGATGGTTGGGAGAAGTTGCTCTTGGAAGATGTTTTGTAGATGATACAACAGCAGCCGGGCAGCACGGTGGCGCAGTGGTAGCGCTGCTGCCTCGCAGTTAGGAGACCCGAGTTCGCTTCCCGGGTCCACCCTGCATGGAGTTTGCATGTTCTCCCCGTGTCTGCGTGGGTTTCCTCCGGGCGCTCCGGTTTCCTCCCACAGTCCAATGACATGCAGGTTAGGTGGATTGGCGATTCTAAATTGGCCCTAGTGTGTGCTTGGTGTGTGGGTGTGTTTGTGTGTGTCCTGCGGTGGGTTGGTACCCTGCCCAGGATTGGTTCCCTGCCTTGTGCCCTGTGTTGGCTGGAATTGGCTCCAGCAGACCCTCGTGACCCTGTGTTCGGATTCAGCAGGTTGGAAAATGGATGGATGGATGGACAACAGCAGCCATTTTGCTTCAAGACAGTCACCACACAATGGCTAGTAGCTGGTGAACAAGATAAGATAGATAGTTAGCCAGTTAGGGATGGGAGATGATTAGTAGACCAGAATGACCAGGCCGTCGTGAGCAGTTTAGACAGGACATCAGGAAACGTTCTATTCTTTACAAAAGATGCCCCAGAATGACAAAGGAAAAGCAAGATTTTACAAATTTTACGAAATGTATTCTAAATAAATAAACGACATATCATATTGACACAAACCCTTTACTCAAGACTTGTGGAGGTGATTCCAGCCTGGAGTCTTCTTGGGTTGGACGGCAGAAATTTCGCAGCCCTGGATTTGTCCATTTCCTGCCATTCTTCTCTGCAGATCCTCTGAAGCGTTCTCTCAGGTTGGATGGAGACCGCTATTATCTTCTGGAATCGACGAGTTTTCTTGGCCCGACTCGCTTGCGCATTGGCTCCCACTTCCATTTTCGGGTGGAGGGAATGTAGCAGTGCCAGGTCCTGGGAAATCAGTGCTTTCACCTGTCTGTTCCAGGTCAGTCTCTGGCAGGCCGTTCCTTGAGCTTGGATTTGATGCCTGTCTAGGCTTGGATGAAGCTTTAGCTGTCCTTTCCATTTCTTTCTGAGCCTCTTTTTATTGCCGCTCATGTTTATATATGTTTGCATATACTGTAATTGAACTTCCTCAGGTTGAGTAAATATAGGATACCTTGGAATGATAAAAAATAAGAGAAAAAATAACACCACTGCTAACGGAGTTCCGCTTCAGATGTCCATCTCCCGTAACGAACGAGACCAAAATCCCAGTAGACAGCTATTTTCAAATCTTTCCAGAGCTGTTTGATTGGGTTAAACTCTGGGGTCCGGCAATGCCACTCGAGGACTTTCACAGAAACCCTTAGCCACTACTGTGCTGTCTCTGCTTTGAGCTTAGGGTCTTCGTCCTGTTGGAAGGTGAACGCTCGGCCCATTCCAGAGTGATCATCAAGAATATCTCCGTACTTTGCTCCTCTCAGTTTTCCCTCCACCCTGTCTAGTCACCCAGTTCTACCCCTACAGTCTGATGCTGCCACCACAATGTCTCACCACTACAAAGATATTGCACAGATGATAGACAGTTTCTGATTTCCTCCACAAATTATGCTAATCTTGGTTTCATCAGACCAGAGAGTCTTGTTTTTATAGTCTGAGAGTCCTTTGACTTCCTTTCTGCAAATCCCTACAGAACTTTCATGTGTCTTTTACTGCCCAACCTCTCTGTCATAAAGCCCAGATCAGTGACAGATGCCCTTCTGGAAGTTTCTCCCATCTCTACACATCTTATCCACAGTGATCATTGGGTTGTTGGCCACCTCTCTTACTGTGGACATTCTCCCGTGATTTCTCACTTTTGTCAAGCAGTCAGCTCTAGAAAGTGTTGTGTTCTTCTTCCAAACTTTTTGCATTTAAGGGTGCTGTTGGGAACCTTCAGTGCTGCAGAATTTGTTTCATAGCCCTCCCCTGAGTTGTTCTTCAACACAATGCTGTCTCTAAGCTCTGCAGGCAGTTCTTTCGACTTCATGGTTTGGTGTTTATTCAGCTGTGGCTCCTACTATAGACAAGGGTGTACCTTTCCAATCAGGTCCAATCAGCTGAATGGCCCATTGGAGGACTCCAGACAAGGTGTAGAAACATCTCCATGATCATCAAAAGAATCGGATGCACCTGAGCAAAATGTCAAGTGTCATAGCAAGGGGTCTGGATATTTTTTTTATCTTTGTAAAATTCATTTTATACACTCTTCCTAATTCTGGGGTGAGTGTTGTCTGAGGTGAGAAAACCTGAATATTAATGATTTTAATACAAGGCTGCAACATACTGTAACAACACGTGAAAAAGTAAAGGGGTCTTAAGACCCTCTGAATCCACTCAAGGTCCAAGGTTGCTTTATTTAGTTGTGTTTACACAAGAAAATATGAAATTTGCCTTCTCATTTTCATCGAATAACAAGACAGAAAGAAATGAAACAAAACCAATAGAGACAAGACAGGTTAAGGTAAAACAGTTGGATAGTGCATATTTATACAATAATTGTGCCTCCTGTATGCTGAGGTCCTCACCTTGTTGCACAGAGTGAGCCCACCAGCTCCATTTAGGCACCTTATTTGTCGTCAAGATCCAATTTTTCAGGATCTTCCCAGACTTTGTTGAGCTGGAACAGTTGCTGATGATAGGTGGGTTTGGTATGTGAAGTAAAGTGAACCAGGGTAGTCTGTGAGTAACAGCTCCTGAGTATTGTGTTAGCGTTGCTTGTGCCATGGCTTTTCCGTAATGTTGGTTGACGGCCCACTTTTCCCTTTCACTACCTTCCTAACTTTCAGTTTCTTTGGCGTGTTGTACCCCACATTAGACAACTCTGCTCTTCCACACATCTGTCACCTTCCCTTTTTTTATGCCCACCCTCTCCAGCTCACAGCTGCCTGCTTGCTCAGCTTCTTGTTATCCTTGCCCTGCATCTCTGGGCGTGCGGACCTCTCTATGTTTATTGTTTAATGAAGATAGTGATTAATTAAGAATTTAATTAGGAGCCCGTAGGCATGGATGGATTGGCTTTGTTTTCCTTTGCTGGGTATGTCACAATGGCTCATTTTGAAAACGCTCAATTCTAAATGAAAGCTGGGCAGATTTACATGCAACATGGAGCGCTTTCTTCAGTGGAGTCTGACAATTGGCCTTGTTCCATTAGACTTCGCTAATGTTCTCTAATTGAGTGGTTAACGTGTGACTGAATCGCACACCACATAATTACAATTAATACATCGTCCCGCCGCGGAGGGGGGAGGGGAGGAGAGGAGCCTGCAGGGCTGTCCTCGGGATTCGTTTCAACTGTAAAACATCAGACAGGCTGCGGTGGAGGGTGGGGGGGAGATATGGTTTGGGGGGGAGGGTGGGGGTCCACATATCCTCCATAAAGCCTCGAGAAATCCTTATCATGTGACGGTCTGAGATACCAGAAAAGCATGTCAGTGACATGGCCGCTAGATGTTGGCAGAGAGCACTTGGGCATGGCACCTCACCCAACACTAAGAGCTGTGCGCCAACCTGGACTGTCACAGATATGTGACTTTATTAAAAGACATTGATAGCAGAAGGCATGTTTGTGTGAGCATTTACACTGTATGTGCTGTAGTATGTGTGTGTACTTGTGTGCTGCTTGATATAAATGCACATGTGTACTTGAGTGTGTGTGTTTGTGTGCGTGTGATGGATGGATGTACACACTTGGCTGTATAAACCCATCTGTGGCTGTATGTTACCTTCACAGCAAAAAGTGTGAGTCATTAATGAGTGTGTTTGTAAGAGAGGGCACTACAGTGCGTGTGTATGTGTGTGTGAAGTGGTACACATGTGTGTTTCTTGATGTAAATGTACATATGTAGTAGGTTATGGATACCCAGGGTGTATGTGAGATGGCATACATGTCGATTGCTTTATGTATGTGTGTATGCTGTGGATGCACAAGCTTGTCTGTGCAAGTATACGTGTAAATTGGAATTGTGCACACTTCATGTCACTCCATAAGTGTGTAAAACGGAGTGTTACAGTACATGTATGTGTCAGTACACACAGTTCAAGACTATTGATACCCTGGGAAATGAGGGTAATGTCCATGGCTGCGGGTCCAGGTACCCCATATAATACATACCCAGCACACGTGCAGTGCCAGTGCAAGGCTATTTTGCACTTAGAGTGTGCCAACTGATTGCTCAGTAGCTAACCCGTGTGTCCCGGCGTATGATCTGCGCCTAAGGTGAATGTCTAATTCATCTTAATGGTGGCATCGGCTCTGCACATGTGACACCGTATACGACATGCATGTGTGTCTGCAGACGTGCCAAAGTTTAGCACTAAAGTAACTGGAAATCGTCCCAAAGTCGTGACCACTTAGATGCACGGTGTCTAAATTAGCAACTTCCGGAACATTTCAGTTAGAGAAAGAACCTGATGCTTTCTGTGCCAGGTTTCAACACTCATGCATTTTCTTCATTATAAAATTTAATTAAATTGGGTTAATCTGATAATAATAATCAGAGGAACAAAATGTTCAGCACTAATTACAATTTACCACTTTCCAAGCACAGCCCCCACCCCCCCTTCATTTTAACTAACTTCTGATGTCTTCCGATGCATTAGGGTTCCTGACAGCAGAATGCAAGACAATTAGGCCCACTTCAGAGATGTGCACCATGTCAGCAGGCCGGAGGAACCCAAACCCACATCCGCCCCACCACCCACCTCCTGTTTGTCAAGTTATGCCTCTGAATATGCAAGGTTTCCACAGATCAGGGTCTCCCAACACTGACTGACACCTGAAAATCTGCTCCCAATACTTTGATTGTCACAGTGAGTCTGTGCAGATCTTCATCATCGACTAAAAATGCTGTTATATGAGCAGGAGACAGGTCATGTCAAGAGCTTTCTTTACACCCACCATTATCGTGCAGGTAGTTTCAGATATGATTTAGCATACAGTCATATGAAAAAGCTTGGGAACCCCTCTCAGCCTGAATAATAATTTACTCTACTTACAACAAAAAAAGATAACAGTGGTATGTCTTTCATTTCCTAGGAACATCTGAGTACTGGGGTGTTTTCCGAACAAACATTATTAGTGAAGCAGTATTTAGTTGTATGAAATTAAATCAAATGTGAAAAACTGGCTGTGCAAAAATGTGGGTCCCCTTGTAATTTGCTGATTTGAATGCATGTAACTGCGCAATACTGAATACTGGCAACACCAAATTGGTTGGATTAGCACATTAAGCCTCGAACTTCATGGACAGGTGGTCCAATCATGAGAAAAGGTATTTAAGATGGTCAACTGCAAATTGTGCTTCCCTTTAACTCTCCTCTGAAGAGTGACAGCATGGGATCCTCAAAGCAACTCTCAAATGATCTGAAAACAAAGATTGTTCAGTCTCATGGTTTAGGGGAAGGCTACAAAAAGCTATCTCAGAGGTTTAAACTGTCAGTTACAACTGTAAGGAATGGAATCAGGAGATGGAAGGCCACAGGCACAGTTAATGTTAAGCCAGGTCTGGCAGGCCAAGAAAAATACAGGAGCGGCATATGCGCAGGATTGTGAGAATAGTTACAGCTTATCCACACTCAGATATGCACTCCCAGAATGTTAACGCATCGTGTCAAGCATCGTCACCCAAGGGTTCCATGAACATAACAGTGTGTTTTCTTAGTTCCATTGGCTTGCACAGTCACCAGATATCAACCGTATTGAGCATCTTTGGGATGTGGTGGAGAGGGCTGTTAGTAGACAGACTGTGTAGCTGTTCATTGTACAGCAACTACACAACATAATCATTTCAACATGACATCCATCAACAGGATCTGTACCCACGTGAATCCATGCTGTTCTGAAGGCCAGAGGAGGTGCAGCATGCTAGTAGGAAGGTGTACCTAATAAAGTGGCCAACCAGCATATTATGACATTGATGGCAGATCAGGTTCCATTAAGGTTTGGTCTTCTTAATGCCTAGTTGGACAATGATAGTATGAAGTTATTGACCACACATGCTTTATACCCTGAGTACCAGCTTCATCCAGTGCTTTTAGGTCCTCAGTGAAGGCTAAACAGGTATGTGCCTGCAGTTCTGACAATGTTAATTTAAACTCATAATACTTGGAAGCAGAAATAACATAACAGATGATCATGGCCTTTCAGTTTTAGTGTTAAGCTGTTTATAATGATGGGACACAAGACTAGAGAGAGAGAAATAAAATCCCACATGTAATATGACACCCTCACACTTGGAAAAGCCCACTTGGTGAGCTGAGCTGGGAAGTTTCCTTTACCTCCAATGGGACAGCAGCTGCTTTCTGATTCAGAGGTCCCATGTTTATTGTCTTTCAATGAGGATGTGAAACAGAGCAGCATGGACCTTGAGCGATTGTTCACCACTGACAGGTGTTGCTTAGGTTTTTATCTTATATACTTTTAATGCATTTTTATATTTATAAGTTTTATGTTGTATATTATGTTGAACAGTGCATAATATTGGCCTTTTATCTTACTCTGCCTTATCCTATCTAATCTTACCTTGTCTTGCTTCACCTTGTCTAATGTTTCGTTACTTCACCTTGTCTCATCTCACCATGACCCCGCTCCCTTTATCATGTTTTGTCTTTATCTGTCCTATCCTGTCTCAGCTGACATTGCCTCAGACCATCTCTTGTTATTATACCGTATTTTATCTTGCCTTGCCTCTCCAGTCATATCTTACAGTATCATACCTTTCCATATCTTATCTCATCTTATCTTATCTTAACCTGTCTTATCTTTTGATTTGGATTTGATCCAAACATATCGTGCCTTATCATATCTTGTTGAGTCATGCCTTATCATATTTTGCTTCAGCTCACCTCATTTCTTCTTGCCCAGGATAGGGATCGTTCTCCACAATCGGTGAGGTATTCTAGTTGGCATTTATTTCAAAGTAAAGACTAATCAGAGCCCTTTGGTGAGTGGACTAATGTACATCTTACTATATTTGAACTTCCTGGCATCTCTCCACACACAAGAAGGCATCAAGTTAATTTCTCAACTGAAACAAAGAGGCTGGGAATCAAAAAAAGGACAAACAGAAACAGAATCCCCACTGCTCCTCCTTTCCTGCTTTCCTTCTCTCAGCAGCTATCACTCTCAGTCCTCATTCTTCCTTCATCTTTGACCTTGTCTTTCTCTCCATATTTCTTTAGCCATTCAGTGGCATATTCTTTCAGTTGTCCCTGTTCGGTATCTCTTCAGTTACCCAAGAGCCCTTGATGTCACTCCTCTTTTTTCCTTTTCCCCTTTCTGCCGTGTCTTTCTCTTTCCACATCGTCACTCCTCCTCTTGTCTCTTCTCTTTGTTCACACTGCAATTCACTCTCTCACTCCTCTCTGTTCCTTCCTTATGTTTTTCTGCCTCTCCTGAAGCAGTGTTAGTGTTTGCCTGGAGCGCTAGTTTCCTACAGCATCATCCTGATTCAGGAAAGAGTTTAGCCTGAAGGTCAATGGGTGGGAGAGATCCTTGTAAATATTAAAAAGCAGCTGCATTATTTAGGAAGTTGAAATATCCAGTAAGACCATAGAAGCATGCATAAAGATGAGGAGCAAAGCGGATATGTCAAGTGAACTGAGACAGATAGACACTGAGGGAGCCCACTTGTTTATGGCCGTGCTTTAAGCTTTAAGCACCTGGGCACAGATCAGGATGACCTTGGGAATCAATGACAGGACCGCACAGCGGTTTTCATTGCTCTCCAAGGACAGGAATAGAGAATCGTCTCTGTCTCTGAGCAAAGCTTCGTTTTTTATGTGGTGTTTATTTTCACAAAGTTACGATGAGGGCCTTAATCTGTGAGGTGTTCCTTTTCAACCTTTTTGGATAAGATATCTTTTAATGCATATAAGTCATTAGTGAGACCGCATCTGGAGTGTTGTGTGCAATTCTGGTCACCATGCTATGAACTTGCAAATGTGCAGAAGAAGAGCAACCCAGGACTTAAGGCCATGTCCTTCTGCGACAGGATCAGAGAATCAAAGCTGTTTAGTCTGAGCAGAGGATACTGCATGGGGACCTCATCCAGGTCTTCAAAATCCTCAAAGGCTTTAATAAAGGACATCCAGCAGAATTCATTCAACTTAAGGGTGAGTCACATATTTAGAAGACTCCAGTAGAAATGAAGGGGAAGTGCAGGTAGGACTGAAGCCAGGAAGCACTTCACTGTGCAAAAAGTTGTGGGACTCTGGAACAAACTACCAAGACATGGAGTGAAGAAAAAACCTTAACAACCTTTAAAAAGAATCTGAATGAGATACTGGAACAGCTCAGCGATTAGCTCAGGAAACGGGCTTGACGGACAGAATGGTCTCCTCTCATTTGTCAAATTTCTTACATTCTTATGTTCAAATGTTCTTATGAGGGGGAGTCAAGCTAAATGGGAATGGAACGAACCTTAACAAAACCGATAATGTAATTTCTCAATGTAATCTCCATCCTTGTCAATGCACTTGCACAACCTGCCTGGAAGTGCCAGGATTCCAGCAGAATAAAAGGTTTTGTCTTGTCTTCACCACCACTTGTGGCCAGAAAGGAGCTCAGTGTATACAGTAGGTACTGTATGTTAAG
The DNA here is from genome assembly GCF_900747795.2 of Erpetoichthys calabaricus. Classification (NCBI taxonomy): domain Eukaryota; kingdom Metazoa; phylum Chordata; class Cladistia; order Polypteriformes; family Polypteridae; genus Erpetoichthys; species Erpetoichthys calabaricus. The sequence goes on along the minus strand of NC_041396.2, from coordinate 281,311,699 downwards.
AAAAAATACATGACCATGTGTGACATGATAAAAAATCATTGGAAAAAGATTTGAGAATATACAAGTAAAGGCTGAGCTGAAAATGAACAGCGTGAGAGTACAGCACACCAGAGCCGGGACCAGAGCAGGAGTCAGGGCACAGGGATCAATGAGGCTCTATCTATCTATCTATCTATCTATCTATCTATCTATCTATCTATCTATCTATCTATCTATCTATCTATCTATCTATCTATCTATCTATCTATCCATCCATTATATAGTGCCTTCTATCTATCTATCTATCTTATCTATCTATCTATCTATCTATTCTATCTATCTATCTATCTATCTATCATCTATCTATCTATCTATCTATCTATCTATCTATCTATCCATTATATAGTGCCTTCTATCTATCTATCTATCTATCTATCTATCTATCTATCTCTATCTATCTATCTATCTATCTATCTATCTATCTATCTATCTATCTATCTATCTATCTATCTATCTATCTATCTATCTATCTATTGTATAGTGCCTTCTATCTATCTATCTATCTATCTATCTATCTATCTATCTATCCTATCTATCTATCTATCTATCTATCTATCTATCTATCTATCTATCTATCTATCTATCTATCTATCTATCTATCTATCTATCTATCTATCAGTTCTGATTAAAAGTGAACACTGCACGCATCATTCTTGTGAGTTCTGCTCTATAAAGTTGACCCCAGACCATACTGACTTTTTAAAGTGGCTCCCTCTCCATTCCAAATGTGATAAACTGGTCTGCTGGCCGTGGTCAGGTACCTACAACTCACATTTGTCAAAACCAAATAGTGAAGGACTAACTCTGTCTTGGGGAAGCCCACTTTAAGTCTTGCCCCTGAAAATTTAAGAAAGAGATCAGAGGAAGACTCCCGTAGGGACCTGACAAGATCGCACAGGCAGCATTACACTGCGTTGGTAGGCTGCCTGCAGACTTTGCCGAGCAGCGCCTCTACTGACTCAGTTCTTATTTTTGTTACTTCTCTCTCTTTCTTTTTTTTTTAAGAGTCTCATCTGTCTTTTCCCCCCAAGAAGGTAATAATTAAGTAACTTAATGTGTTGCATAATTTTCCTTAAACAGAGCTGCCTAAATGAGCAAAACAGATATTAAAACAGCTGCGCCTGACAGTCTCCTCCAGCTAGCAGTGCAACAAAAACTCCACGAGCCCGACGAACAGCAGCGATTCCTCTGGAGACTCCGGCAGACACTGGCTGCTGTGGGTGTCAATAGAGCTGGGTGTGTGTCACAAGCACGGGGTGGACATTATGTGGGTGGGGGTTACTCAAGAGAAGGAAATTATGAGAGTGTGGAAACACCTGTGTGGACCACTGTGAGGTGTTTAGTGTCTGAGCCACTAGAGATAAGAAAACTTGGCATGTGTCATGACAACATCCTGATGGCCACTAGTGGGCAGTATCCTCCATGATCTGCAGTCAGACCTCTTTGGTTGTGTATCATTGTTTATAAAACTCAGTACACCATTGCATGGCGCTTTATAATTCTGACAAGGTTGATTTTCAAGTGACCTCATGTGAGTGTGGGTGCACATGTCAGTGGGCTTGTGATAGACTTGAATGTGCAGGACTATTTTCTGCCATGAAGCCATTGCTGCTGGAATAGTCTTCAGCCCTCCGTGACCCTGAATTGGATTAAACAGCTTTGTGAATGTTATGTTAAAATTAAATGCATGAACATACAAGATATGATAACCTTTATAGGAAACAGACTGAGGAGTATACAAGTATAGATGAACTGATGGGGATGAGAAGAAAAGCACAAGAGGACAGCACAGAAGAAATGGGGAGAGTCCAGGAGTTAGAAAAAAGGGCTTGATCATCATATAGTGCCATTCACATCTATCTATCTATCTATCTATCTATCTATCTATCTATTCTATCTATCTATCTATCTATCTATCTATCTATCTATCTATCTATCTATCTATCTATCTATCTATCTATCTATCTATCTATCTATCTATCTATCATATATTTTATTCCAATCTATTGTAAAGAAGTAGAAAGGAGACAAAAAGAAGGGCTGGGGCTCCAAAGGACTCCCTGTTTAATGTCCAAGTTGTACTGTAGAAGAACAGAATAATGAAGTTTTTGATCAAATACTTTATGTATGACATTTTGTTGGCTCTGGAACCTTGGCAATTGCATTTTGAAGCAGCAGTTCAATGCTGATCAGCAGTCAGGTCCACAATGGCCTCCTTTGTTAAGGTGGTTAAGATGGGGTGAAGCTGGCGCTCTCCACACAGGAAGTGAGTTCTCCTCCCCTCTGAAGGAAACAGAATTTGAGTCAGTTGCAGTGTCACACCAAAAGCCATCCTGTAGTTTTATTTAAACCTACATTCATGAGCACTCCTGATGCTCACATGTGTGACGCTATCTATCAATGGGGAGATGTGATGTTTGTATCAATGATTATATATGTTTATTTCATTTTTTTTTCAAATCCTAAATACTTGACGTTATGCATAAGACATGGTGGGTGTGTGTGTGGCTAATGATAAGAAGTCTCCCCAATTACATTTTTTGAAATGCCATGCAGCCTTTATTTTAAGTTGGACCAAAAGAAACCTGAATTACAAAATTTTATGAATATCAATTCAGCCCTTTTTGCATGATTAGTGATCAAACAAACAAACAAACTGACAGAAAATCTGCAGTTCGAGGGCTGAAATTAAGTCCTTAGCGCACAAAACACATCAATATCAAAGCTGAAAGATTTCAAAAAACAGACAGGATCTATTACAATGTTAGTTATAAAGATAAATAGTTAAAGGTTATTTCTAGGAACCCGGACTTTTTACAGTACAGGCTTACACAGCTAGCATATATACATCCATCCATCCATCATACAACCTGCTATATCCTAACCACAGGATCACAGGGGTCTGCTGGAGCCAATCCCAGCCAACACAGGGTGCAAGGCAGGAATAAATCTCTGGGCGCCAGCCCACCGCAGGGCACACACACACACACACACGCCCGCGCACGCACACCAAGCACACACACACACCAAGCACACACTAGGGACAGTTTAGAATCGCCAATGCACCTAACCTGCGTGTCTTTGAACTGTGGGAGGAAACCGGAGCACCTGGAGGAAACCCACGCAGGCACGGGGAGAACATGCAAACTCCACGCAGGGAGGACCCGGGAATCGAACCCAGGTCTCCTTACTGCAAGGCAGCAGCGCTACCACTGTGCCAGTACAGTGCATCCGGAAAGTATTCACAGCGCATCACTTTTTCCACATTTTGTTATGTTACAGCCTTATTCCAAGATGGATTAAATTAATTTTTTTCCTCAGAATTCTACACCCCATAATGACAATGTGAAAAAAGTTTACTTGAGATTTATTAAAAATAAAAAAATTGTGATGCGCTGTGAATACTTTCCAGATGCACTGTATATGTATATACAGTATATATATATATATATATATATATATATATATATATATATATATATATATATATATATATATATGGAAGAGAAGGTCTGTGATACGGTTTGCATATTTGCAGCTGGAGATCCACAAAGGGAGAAAAAATGAATCACGTATCATAAAGTAGTTTTTATTCCTGAGCTTTCAACCCCTGCCAGGGGTCTTCATCAGAGGATAATGCTTAGACTTACAAGAATCAAAGGCAATATATAGCAACACATTATGTGGAGGGGGGGGGTGGGGGGTGTCTAAGTCAGTGTGATGGGGGGGGGGGTATTGGGTGTACAGTTTATTTATTATGAACATGTTATTTTTAAGTTTGCATATGCTGGATTTATGCCCAAGTGTCTGTTGATGGCGTTCTCATATACAGTATATGTATATACAGTGTATATACAGGATATATATATATATATATATATATATATATATATATATATATATATATATATATATATATATATATATACAGTATAATGTATATGGCAGAGCTAAAGTCAAGGACATGTTTTTTGTGTATTTTATCAAATGGCTGCCATGAGGTCCTGCAGTTTGATGGCTGATCAGAAGAGGCGATGAGGAGATTAACCAACATCACCCATACTGTTACAGCCTGTGCTGTTCTCCTGACTCTTCCCACAAACACAAGGGTTTTTTAAAAAAGACTCTCAAGACTTAGAGAAAGGGTTAACAATGAGAAGAGTTATTTTGTGCTGCCGTGGGATATTCCTAGACTTGTAACTGCACACATGTAACACCACTTCAAAGGAAAAGTTCTAAAAAATTGCCAGGTGAAGTGTTTTGTGTTAGGTGGACACTCTTTATGGAATAGATGGATTTGCTTTTTGAGAAAGAGGAGAATGCATATTTACAATTGGTTTAATAGAACTATGTGTCAAGTGGTCCGTTGGTTGACCTTGTCATCTTTCTGTGAAGACGTTTCTGTGCTGATAAGGCCACATGAAATGGCTGCCACTCTTGTAGATGATAACATTTTTTACTTCCACACCACTCCTTCTGTTCTAATCGTGTATGGTTTTTGCGATTGCTTCCTCTCTTTCGACATCACACTCATAGTCTCTTTCCCATCCAGCCTAACTCCTTCACTACATGGGACACTTTTTTTTGTGTTTTTTAAAGTGCCATCCCCAGGTAATAGCGATCCCTTCATTGTAGGTGGACTTTGCTGCACGCTGCTTCTGAGGTGCTCGTTTTCTTTGTGCCGTAACACCATCTTCAGGGCTTTATTATGGATCATCAAGGACTCGAAAAGCGAAACTCTGCAAGGCTTGAATGTCAGGCTTGTAATGCAGACTGTTCTTCCGGGTGGGCAGAATCGAGCATCTGGTTTTGTGGGAGATTGAAAGAGGAAGAGTTTATGCCATCCAGAGCTGAGAGAAGACACCAGTTGGAAACCTGTGGATAAAACTAACAGAATGCAGCCAGAGAGTTAGCTGACAGAGCAGCAGTGCAAGAATTATAGCTCTCAACCTAGAAAGAGAATGAGTTTTGCAGAATTGTGTTTATGCTGAGATTTTGTTGTCTTTAATATGGAACCTCCCTTTATTGGCTAACTAAAAAGATTACAATATGCAAGCTTTCGAGGCAACTCAGGCCTCTTTTTCAGGCAAGATGTACATTCATAATGGCTAACACGGTACAACACCCTAGTACTATAGGGAACCTCCCAAAGGCATTAAAGTGGGAGTAAGATGGGCACTTAAGTTAAGGCGCTGCGTTCTGTTAGACAGCCCTATTCAGACCGACTCACTGCTTGAGCTGGTGGGCCTGCTCTACTTCTTTTCACCTTGAGCTGTTACAATATTTTTCACATTAGTAGATAGAAGAAAGCGATAAGTATAACATGATAATGAGTAGCAGTTGGCCATAGGTGGTCCTGCATATGTTTGACTCTGACAGAGTGGTCCTCAGTCCTAAACACGCTGAGATCCACTGCAATAAAGCAATTGTTTTCTAATAGTTCCTGTAGTACTAGGGTGTTGCACCATATTAGCCATTATGGATGTAGTGAGAAGTAAAGCAAAATGTCTCCTTTTATTGGCTAACTAGAAAGATTACAATATGCAAGCTTCTGAGGCAACTCAGGCCCCCCTCTTCAGGGAAGATGAGGCCTGAGTTGCCTCAAAAGCTTGCATCTGAAATATAGTTGTGACTCCAAAGGCGTCATGTTCAATCAAACTATTTAATTTTATCGCACTTTCATAGATTTTAGCATCAACAGATGCTTTATAAACAGACAAGAATATAATTTTGATCAGCAAATTAACATGAAGGGCCTGTGCTATGATTGCACAAAGCTCCCGGTACTTTCAATGGAGCACCACAGGGTTTATTGAGACCACTTGGGCTTTGTCAGTTCAGAGCAGTCAGTGATTACGGCCAACTCGGAGCTGTCACAGGCCCTCCTTTTGGCTCTTTGCACCTACAGAGTCTTTTGTCCTTTTTGCCCCCTTTTGGCTTGAGCACTAATGCACCTTTATGTGAGAAACGCTTTGTTCTGCAGTGTTTTACATTCATTTGCTCCAGAATTACTGTTTGCTTTATTGTTAATCTGCTGGTTCGGTGAATCAGTAGCACCATTTAATACAAAAGAAAAAGTGAATGAAATGAATCAATCGATTCACTGAGATGAAGTGAATTAAATGAACAAACTCAATAAAAAGCAATCAACACTCCATTATTGCTACACATAATCCAATGATTTCGGGAGCGTCTTCCGCTGGTCCAGGCGAGCGTGATGTGTCGTGTGCAGCCGTGTTGTGAGGCTGGTTTTTTAGTTGTTTTTTTTGTGCCACAGAGCAATTCTTTTCATATGATGACATTAAATCGCTTTTATTCAGTATATGAAATAAAGGATTTTAGAACCAGTTGTGTTTTATGTTTGTATTACCTTACTGCAGGTAATCTAGTCTGGTTTTCCTCCACATCCCTAAAGACATGCAGGTTATGAAGAAACACTGACCTAAAATGGTGCATGTAAAGGTATGAACTAAACTGCCAGAGGTTTACATTTAAACTTTAGGATAGAAAGAACTGAAAAATAGGAAATTTCAGAATATTATAAATTAGCCATTCCCCGCGGCTCCACCTGTATAGCAGTGAAACAGGACAAACTTTAAAAATTAATAAACAAAAAGGTATCACTAGCTAAGCGGCTGAAAGGCAGAGGAAGACCGACTCTCCACTCCTGACGTCACGCTTCCTCCTCTCCTCGGCCCGCAGCCTCTGTCTTGGATTAGCACAAATATATCGCTCCTGCAAACAAACTGTGATTCTTAGCGCAATGAGAATGTTCAAGCAAATTCTAGAAAACTAGCTGTGTAAGCCCATGGTCCTAGAAACTATTGAAATTGTCCGAAAAAAAATTGAAATGTTGAGATGTCAGGTAATTGAAATGAACTATTCTGGGCATCTCTCTCCTAGGAGGGTTCATTTTGCCGACATGCTCACATTGCTTGTGCATTAGTGGCGGGAGGAAAAGTAAAAGGGATACCATGTTAGCAGCTAAGCAATTTTGTCTTTCTTCTGAGGTTTCGTTTTGCTGACGCGCTTGTGTATTAGCGGCTAAGCGAGTTGTCTGTTTCCTCGGAGGAGGAGCCTTTACCCCAACTCCACCTCTCATATCTGGGCTGGACAGACAGACACACACACTTCCATGCATAGACATTTATATATAAGAAAACCCGATCTAAATCCGTTAAGTAGTTCTCTCGTTTGCTAGCTAAGCGGATGTAAGATACGCCCCGAGACTGGTGTGTGAGTGAGGAGGGCCCTGCCCCAAGGGCCTGTTGTGTCTCTCTCTCTCTCGGATTCACACAAATAAATCGGTACCGTGAACTATGAAACTTAGCTCGACGAGAGAAGTCGCAAAATCAACCGGAATGTTCCAGCAAATTATAGAAAAAACTCGATCTAAATCTATTAAGTATTTCTCTCATGAAAAGTGGACAGACGTACAGACAGGCAGACATTAAATTTTATATATATATATAGATTTGCTTTCTTTCAGGGAACAACTAATAAGTGACAACGTACAGAAGTTCTGCAGCAATTAAAGTAAAGTAAGCTTTGCAAGTTGAAGCTAACAGTTTGCACGGGTGTCCCAACTGCTGTTGATTACTTAAAAATCCTTGGACTGTCTTAAAGCAGAGTTGGAACTGACTGTGTTACTACAAGCCCCCAAAACCCCGACTAATTCCCCCCCCCCCCCCCCCCCCCCCCAAAGCAGGATTTGAAATATTAACAAATTCAAAAAATACAAAATGATAATATGTTGTTTTACAGCAGAGTGGTGGCTTTGAGGCTAGGGATCTGCACGGGCAATCGGAAGGTTGCCGGTTCCAATCCCATAAATGCCAATAGGGACTCTGCTCTGTTGGGCCCTTGAGCAAGGCCGTTAACCTGCAATTGCTGAGTGCTTTGAGTAGTGAGAAAAGCGCTATATAAATGCAAAGAGTTATTATTATTATTACATTTAGGAAGACAAAAGTTCAAAGGTAAAGTACTGCAGATCTGCTTACTAATCAGGGTGCGGCGTTGTGTGAGTTTAGTACTTGTGTGTTAAATGTGATTAGCACACAACTAAGAATTTCACACAACATTAAGGCCCCTATGAACACTCTGTAATTATTACTCAGCTAATGCTTCTATCCTAGCTGACTCACAACATTCGAGACACAACTTGGTGGGTTTCTTTAGTATTTCCAGTTTCCAGGTAGGTGAAGTGACTGGCTCAGGGGTCACACAGTGTCAGTTGCAGGATTTGAAACTCCAACCTCACGGTTTGAAATGCCATCACCTTAACCACTACACCACACTGGCTGCCTAACATCAGCTCCATTTTTAATTTGTACAATTCTTCATGTATTCCACTTTATTATTTGATATTTTTTTTGTGTACTTTGCAAACGTGTGGCTTTTGTGAAAAAATGCTAATTAAAATAATAACAGGGTGAAGTTTTTCCATCTAGGTAACACCAGTAAAATGAATTGCATTAAAGTGTGGACATGTTAAAATAGAAAATATCTAGTGATTGATTGATTGATTGATTGATTGATTGATTGATTGATTGATTGATTGATTGATTGATTGATTGAAAAGGTGTAGTTTCATTTTTGGGACTTGACCCCATGATATCCAAGCATTTCAATTCAATTAATTTTATTTTTGTATAGCGCTCTGCATTGAGTGCATGCTTAAAGCAGTGTGACAAGTTCTCCGGTAAAATGCAAGTATAGATTTCACAAATGGCTAAATACAGAATTAGTACACATAAACACACAGATTTGTTTAAACAGATAGAAAAACAAAGTACTTTGAAACTAATTAAAATAAAAGTTAATTGTTCAACTATGGCCAGTTGATATCAGAAAGGAAAACAAAAAACAGCATCCCTGGAGAAAACAGACCCCTGGTTCCACAGTCAACTGGAGAAAATAAACCTTCCATGAAAATCCTTGTAGAGACCTACTTGATTAAATAGCTGCACACAGACAAATTTCAATTCCATTTTTGTCTTATATATCTTCTCAGTGGACAGCCGGCATCAAAACTCTGAACTCCTCGGCTTCATTGCGCTCAGACCATCTGTTCCATTCCATTGAGCCCCTCTCTTTTTATGCTGTTAACTTTGCACCATCTATTGAAGTTTGGCAGAAACTCATTTACAGTTGCTAAACCATTACATGTCTCTCCATTAATTGTGCGTGTGCATATAATGTGATGGACTAATGGAGGCAATCAAAGGAGTATAGAAAGCTATTCCTTTAATTAAGGTGATCAGGCAGTTTTCCTCGTGTGAGGTGATGAGGACGTTTCACTTGTGCACAGGGGTAACTTGCACTGAGGCCATTCAGGCAGATAAAGAAAGAGAAATCCTTGACCACTGAGTTATATAGAAGCTCAAGGTTACACAGCAGGGCAGGCTTGGACACTGAATACAGAAAATGCGACACCATCGCATGACGGATGGCACAGGCTCAGCTTGTCTAATGGCCAAGGTCAGAAATCAGTCCACTTAAAATAAAGAAAAAATTGAATTTAGTTCACAGCTTCAGGAAGTTTCAGCCTGAAGGGTTCACAGCCCTGGCACCCAGGGCGAGCAGTCCCCTCACTCAATGCCCCTAAATATTGGGCATTACAAACGTAATGCTAATTTACATAGAACATATTAATACATTCATAATTCAGTTGAGGTTAGTTTTATAGTTCACTTAAGGCTCAGTACGGTGCAGTAATTAGTAGACATAAAGTAACTTGAAACTGATTAGCACTCTCTGTCCATCAATTAATTGTTGAACTATGGCCAGTTGACACAGAGAAGAGGAAAACAAAAATTCCAGTCAGTAACATCTCTGAAAAAAATAAACCGCTGGCAGGTCCAAGGCCAGTTATAATAGACAGAGTCAGAGTCCTGGAGACCACCTCCAAATGGCCGCCAACCTCCTCCTGGACATTCTGTACTGGGTTCTCCAGTCTCACAACAGAATCATTCCATCCATTGATTCCAAGACTCTCAGTATCTCAGATGTCTTTCTGAAGTGCAGGAAAACTTTCTTTGATGCCTTTCTTCACAAAGAGAACCATAGACCCTTGGAATAAGCTACCAAGACTTTAGGGACTTTCAAAACTCAACTTGATGTTATTTCAGAAGAATTAAGTGGATAGGACTGGTGAGCTTTGCTGGGCTGAATAGCCTGTTCTCATCTAGATTGTTCTATAAAAACAGCATGGCAGTCGAGCAGTGGCACCAAGTGCCATAGCAGGCCACTGAGAGGTGAAGCAGAACAGAGGAGGGTTAATAATGGTTCATAAATATTGTATTATTTCTATTGATGTACAAATGATTAACAAACATAGATGTAGTATGTACAGCTAATCAGCAGCTCTAGTCAGGGTGTGCTGGACTAAAGTTTTGAGTTCTCAGTCTGCATTTAAAAGCTGAGACTGAAAGGACAACTCGTATATCAGCAGGCAGACCATTCCACAGCTTTGAGGTCCTAGAACCAAAAGTTTGACCTTCCACTGTTATTTTATTAATCTTGGAATCATATGTACACCAGTATCTTGTGATTTTAATGAGATCCCACAGTTGTTTCCTAATATTTTCTAGATGGGCTCCAGCATTCCCTAATACACCAACTGATAAAGTGGTTCAGAAACTTTAAAAATGGCTACCATAAACACTTTAGAGATGCTTCCTATTTTCTACTGGGCGTTATCATTGTAGTCCATGGTTTTACACGTTATCCTTTACTAATGCTGCCCATTCCTTTAACTCCTATGAGACTCTATACAAAACACACACACACACACTCACACCCACTCACATCGCTGAATTGGTGCATTTCCTGTTCAAATACAGGGCAGAAACGTGTGGTGCAGCAGTGACGAACCTCACCTCAGACTGCGCTGTCCCTCACACACGGGGTTGATGCATGCAATTAGCACGTGTCTGTTGCTGTCTCTCTATATGTCGCCAATATAATGTTTGCAGACACATTTATTATACACCCTGACTTTCCACAGTCTGGTTAATATCTTTAATGAATGTGTGTGACATATTTAGTTTTGCTGATCGGACATAAAACTGCAGTGAAAAGGCACAAAGTGAGGCAGACAGTACCGTGCCGTACTGAAAGGGCGCATGTGAGCCAAACAGGTGCTCGCTGCTGCTGTTCTTCTACGCAGAGGCTCTACACGCCAAATAAGTTACCGATATCAGAAAGTCAAGTGCACTGCGGCGGTCCGTTTATTTTTATTTTTTGTTCCAACTGACTGCCAAAATGAACGATTAAGACTTTTAAAACTAAGGGAAATTAAGGAGGACTTTTACAAGAAAGTGACAGAGATTTTTGTGGAGAAGGATAGGCGCATAGACCTAGTTCACAAATAAAGGTAAGACCATAAACGGTTTTCAATTTTATAAAAAAAAATAGGATCAGATTAAGAAAAAAAACAACCCAATATTTAAAAACTAAATTTTGACCTTAAATAAAATATTCATTTGTTTTTCTTGTTATCCTTTTGTTGATCAGTCTGTATTAAAGTTGATTAAAACATCAGAATTAAAAGCTTTTAAAAACAACTAAATACTTCAATTAAGGTCAAAATTGAAATCCATTTTTTTACACCACTCTATACTTTCATTTGTGTTGAATGATATGAATTGTGGAATTGCAACAGCAAATTTAGAACACTTGGAGTGTGCAGAGCAAATGCGCTCTCTTCGTGCTCTCTCACCGCCATAAATGTAACGTTCTTTGATAGCCAAATATCTGCCTTACATCTGCGTGTGTAAAGAAATGCTGATGAGATATGAAACATAACCAGTAGTCAATGTGCATGCTGCCAATTGATTAGTGAATAAGCTACTCTTTGAAGTTTATATACAGTATTTGTAAATCTGACTCTGAAGGAGTCAGTGCCTCACCAGCCATGAGCTCCACCGCATGTCACTGGTCTGTTCGCTTTTCACAAGAGAACTACTTAACGGATTTAGACTGGGCTTTTTTCTATAATATGCTTGAACATTCTGGTTTATTTTGCAACTTCTCTCATCGTGCTAAGTAGCACAATTCGCTTGCTGCAGGGACCTCCTCACTCACCCGCCAGCCTCCATTCGAGTTGTTCTACCTTTCGCCATGTGTTGGTGCATAACCTACCTCTGTTTAGCTAGTGATACCTGTTTGCTCAGCAGACATTATCATCTAGAGATTGTTAAAGAGTAACGTTTGACGTTTTTGAGAGAGAGATAACAGCTATGTTTGTTTTAGAGGATACCTGCTCATTGGCAGAGATATCACAGCCATGTGCTCTTCTCCACACGTGGGGGACGCTCTCCCCTCAGAGCTGAACACGGTCAGATACAGTGCCAATGTTTGACATTGGAGAGTACCTACCTTCCCCTTGGCCAGAAACACATATTTTTTTTTAATGACTTTTATAGTTTATCCTGTTTCATTACTACATGGGTGGAGCCGTGGGGGACAGCGATATAACGTAAATGTAAGTAAATGAAATCAAAATCATATATTTAATCATATATTTAAAGGAATACGCTGCCCAAAAATGATAATTTTTAAATATGTTTTGTAGTGGGGCGGCACAGTGATACAGTGGTAGCACTGCTACCTTGCAGTAAGGAGACCTGAGTTCACATTCAGGGTCTTTTCAGTATGGAGATTGCATGTTTCCCCCATGTCTGTAGGGGTTTCCTCCGGGTGCTCCAGTTACATCCCACAGTCCAAAGACATGTAGGTTAGGTGGATTGGCGATACTAAAGTGGCCTCTGTATGTGTGTGTGTGTGTTCATCTGGTGATGAACTAACGCCATGTCCAGGGTTTGTTCCTGCCTTGTGCCCTATGCTGGTTGGGGTAGACACCAGCCCCCCTCCCCATTACCTTGTTCAGGGCTAAAGTGGTTAGAAAATAACTACCTAGATACATTTTTGTAGTGATGAGCAAAACATTTTTTTATTGTCATGTTTTTGTGCAGAATGGAGAGAAAAAAATGATAAAACTATGATAAAAAACAAAGCAATGGTAATGCATGCTGTACAGTGGCAAACAATATGAGAAAATGTTGGTGAAAAAAACAAAAAACGTCACATTACTCCTGTCACATAATCTACATGTCAATTACCCGGTCTTCTGTTCATGACATGCAAAACGTTGAGGTTTTTGCTAAACTATTGTTAAATAGATAATTCCAGATTTGAAGACAGGACAGTTGACCAACGCGTTTCCTGCCATTGTACAACATTGGTCACCATTTACTTGTATTATACTGTATAATTTTTATCTTCAGCCTATCTCCATGAAAATATAAGATTACACACTTTTCTTGGTCATCACTACAAAACTCATGGGCTAAGTAACAAAGAAAGTAAATATAATTTTTGTCTGAAGTATTGTTTTATGAAGGGCTCTGTGCAGACTCTTTTAAAAATAATGCCCTCAATATTGGTAAGCTCACCATTTAGTTTTCAGTGCTGTTCCACTCCAGGCTTTCACATACTGGATGATCTTTTTCAGGAGTCAGGCCTTTGCTCTAAATTCTCAGTTTCTCCATTGTAGTGGGGTGAATGATGAGACAGGGCAAAATCCAAATGCTTGGGGTGCCAACTGGGCAAAACCCTATTTAAAAACAAGCTTGATGGCGCTCTCTTGTGTAGTGCTCTCGTGTACAGGACACTCTCATCCTCTCTCGGTCTCTATAGCTTTCAGGTGTGAAGTGAGACGACACCTTCCGGGAGTTTCTCCCTTTAATACTGAGCGGACCAGAAGGGGCGGGGCTTCCTGGGCTTTGTTGCCGTCAAGGGGCAGTTTCTTGAGGCTGTGAGGGAACAAGGGAGGCAAGGCTGTTAGTGACAGCGCCACATCCTTTAGCCCTATGGCACCCTTCAGTGGCATTCTCTATTACATCGGCGGGCAATAGTCGGTCCTGGAGGGCCACAGTGGCAGCAGGTTTTTGTTCCCACCCATTTTCTTAATGAGAAGTCAATTACTGCTGATGAAGCACTTATTACTCAAGTGACATTTTCATGAATTCATTTTAGTGGTCTCGCTTGTTAAGGTTCCCCACCCTTAATTGATTATTTCAGTCCTAAAACAGTTGCATTCACTGTTTTTAATGGCTCCTTATTAGTAATAAGATGCAAATACAAAGGAGCCAGCAGTCCTCCAACGAAACTTGATTCCATTTACACCTCTGTGTGTATTCATCATGCACTATTCAGTTTAATAAAACACTTAAAAAAAATGGGACAAACTGAAAATGATCCGTTTTAGGCTGCAAATCATTTGGATGACATTCATGGAAACAGAAAAATCTACAATATAAGAACCTAACATTGCAGACTAACAAGCCATAAAATTAAATAAGAGGTCTGAGATGGGCAAGGATTGGTTTCTAATTAAGCAACTGGGTTGGAACGAAAACCTGCAGCCACCACGGCCCTCCGGGGCAGACGTTGCCCACCCCTGCTCTATTACCTAGTGATATAGTCAGCTCTGAAAGCATTCGCCATTTCTTTGTCTTCTTCTACCCCATCAAATTGTGTTTTAGCAATCAGGTTTCAGACTGAAGTGGTCCCTGATCTGTGTGTGCATCCTTGTGACACAGGGGAAGATTTCTTTTGAAGGACTGACCTGGGCACTCCCTCCATTATATCTGAATGGCTAAATCAGGATGTAAACTATGTTAATGTAGCAAAAACATATCTGCCAGCCCTTTTTAACAAACATCTGAGTGCAGTAATAATTACCAATGATAGCTGCTCGACACTTCAACACCTTTCTCAATTCATCCTCCTTTTCAGACTCACTTTATAGCAAATCTGGACTTTCCTGTACAGTCTGGAGCAAACGGGCATGATTGAATTGGGGGGAAGAATTTCACATTAGGAGAATTTAAAAAAGAAAATCCCACTGGGAGTCTTGCCTGAGCGGCATCTCCTCTTCATTTATAGAAATGATTGCAATGAGGACAGGACAAATACATTATCTTTGTGAAATTTGCTTACTGCACAAAAACGGAAAGAACTGGAAGATGCCCTAGAGACAAGCAAGTCAATGCGGAACGATCGCTATTGTCTATCTTTTTGTAAATTCATTAATTTTTAATAACGCCCTTATTAAATTTGCTCCCTAAAGGGTTAACATTTATGGCTCGTGGAGGAGGAGGAGGAGGTTTGGTTTTGTGCTCAACTGAACTTCATAAACAAAGGGAGATGGGATGAGGGCCCATCTGAAGTACCCTGTATATGGGCAGGCTGACCTCTCAGAGTTGGGATTTTTATGAATTTCTCATGTATGCTGGCAGACTCATTAGGTTCAGGTTCAGGTTGGGGAGCATGCACTGGTACAGTGTGTTGCCGCACTCACCACACAACGAAACAGCTCAGGATTCTGGTTGGCAGCGCACCAAGGCAGACAAGCGGTCCAGTCCTGCCATCTGGAAATGACCCTCTATCTGCCGCAGCCAGGAATCCTGTGAGCCTGATCACACTCAGGGAATCGCACCACATGGCCATAGTGCCATAACTGACTCTCCCTCACAATGCAGGTAATGTGCCTCATTCGGGACTCCGTTAGCAGCTGCTCATTCAACACAAAGTCAAAGCCAGCAGTACTCAAGGATTCACTAAAGAGATACAGAACTGAAGGAGTCCAGTCTTTGTCTCTGGTCACTGGATAGCGCCCATGTCTCTACTCTAAAGACTCTAAAGACTTGGACCTTCGTCCATTTGCATAGATATCAGGAGCACCACACACCCCTTTCCAGCGACCTCATGACCTCCCATGCTCTTCTAATTCGTCTACTGACTTCATAGGAAGAGTCACCAGAGACACGAATGTCACTGCCAAGGTAAGTAAACCCCTTGACAAGGTCGACACTCTCTCCACAAACAGACACACTGCTGATGGCTGTGCCCAAGAGGTCATTAAAGGCCCAGATCTTGGTTTTTATCCAGGACGCTCACAAGCCCAGACACTCAGACTCCTCACTCAGTCTCTTGAGAGCCCCGATCAGAGCCTCCATTAGACTCTGCGAAGATCACAGCATTGTCAGCAAAGTCAAGATCCGTGAATCTTTATTCACCCACAGATACCCCACAGCCACTGGACCCTATGAACCTGCACAATACTCAGTCCATGCAAACATAGAACAGAGTAGGAGCAGAACACAACCGACAAAACAAATTAATCAACTGGGAAAAATATGCAGAGTTTCTGCCTCCACTCTGCGCAGCACTCACAGTACCAGCCATGATATCCAGCAACCGTGAGGGGATCCCGCCAAGTCTCAGGATGTCCCACAGACATTCCTCATTAACTCAGAAAAATAAAATTTTACATCATGTATCTGATTTTCTAATTGAAAACAATTTATTTTTGTGTAGATAATTTAAACACGCTATCCCATCTATCCCAGCCAACACAGGGCACAAGGCAGGAACCAATCCCGGGCAGGGTGCCAACCCACCACAGGACACACACAAACACACCCACACACCAAGCACACACTAGGGCCAATTTAGAATCGCCAATGCACCTAACCTGCATGTCTTTGGACTGTGGGAGGAAACCGGAGCACCCGGAGGAAACCCACTCCCGTGACCCTGTGTTCGGATTCAGTAGGTTGGAAAATGGATGGATGGATGGATATCCCATCTATCCTGCAATCTATCCTTCAGATATGCACTTGGCCAATAATGCCTTTCCTACAATGCACAACAAAAATTCCACATTACAATTGTTACATTGTTTGCTTTGTATATACTCATATGAAATATACTGTAACAAAAAAAGTGCTGGCCCACAGAATTAAGTAGTGAGTTAGCAGGTCTGATCAGGGCTGTTTAATGTTAAGCATCTCCTTGATTTTACGGCCTGTTATGTCTTTGGAGGGTGCACTAAGAATGACCACAAAAGATAGATAGATAGATAGATAGATAGATAGATAGATAGATAGATAGATAGATAGATAGATAGATAGATAGATAGATAGATAGATAGATAGATAGATAGATAGATATCCATCCTCTCATCCATCCATCCATCCTCTTCCGCATATCCGAGGTCGGGTCGCGGGTGCAGCAGCTTGAGCAGAGATGCCCAGACTTCCCTCTCCCCGGCCACTTCTTCTAGCTCTTCCGGGGGAATCCCGAGGCATTCCCAGGCCAGCCGGGAGACATAGTCCCTCCAGCGTGTCCTGGGTCTTCCCCGGGGCCTCCTTCCGGTTGGATGTGCCCGGAACACCTCACCAGGGAGGCGTCCAGGAGGCATCCTGATCAGATGCCCGAGCCTCCTCATCTGACTCCTCTCGATGCGGAGGAGCAGCGGCTCTACTCTGAGCCCCTCCCGGATGACTGAGCTTCTCACCCTATCTTTAAGGGAGAGCCCAGAC